>NC_056745.1:1326168461-1326240961 GCF_019279795.1 Protopterus annectens | reverse complement strand
ACACATGTCAAATAAATAAATAAATATGGCAACAAATGAGAGTAAAAACAATAATCTGTTCATCTAAACTGAGCAACAAAAGGCACTTTTTAATTAAGTTTTCTTTTATTTGAAACATTTAGGTAGGTCTTTGTATACCCTATTTCACTTATGTTTGGGGTGAAATGATATTCATTGTGTGTTTTTTGATATTCATACTGATTTCAGGCACAATAGAGACTCGGTCATACATATAACAGTAAATCCTACAGTATGTTTATCATTAGTTGCTTTTTTACAGATATTTTCTTTTTTTTCTGCTCTACAGATAAGTACACTATTCGATTTATTCCCCATGAGAACGGAGTGCATTCTATTGATGTAAAGTTCAATGGCAGTCATATCCCTGGCAGCCCATTCAAGATCCGCGTGGGTGAGCAGAGTCAAGTGGGAGATCCAGGCCTTGTTTCTGCATATGGACCTGGGCTCGAAGGTGGAACCACAGGTACAGCTACAACCCCAATAACTCTGCTTTCTGTTGTCTTGTGCCTTAGTCTGTCTTTATAACAAGTCCATAGACCAGGTATGATGTTGTGACGTGTAAAATATCTTATTCCCATGCAACAAACCTTAGCATCATTTTTACATATAGTCAAAATATTCCAAATTATTGTAGCATGTAAATCATCTTGTGGAAAAAATGATACATTTAAGGTCATCTTTTTTATTTAGAAACAGTACAAAAGTTACTTCTTACAGTCTGATAGAAAATAGCAGCAAGTTTTACTGAAGACATAGGTATTGGAAAGCTTACTTTTGTAGTCCGAAATGGTAAATAAGTACTTGTTCTGCTTTTGTAAGAACAGTGGGTTGGTGACTGAGAAAGTGATCTCTGTGGTCTATTGCAATCAGAAACTGTGTATAGGTAATCTCAAGTAATCTCACAAACAGGTCTCAGGCACAGTGAATATGTAATCATACATAATGAAAGACACGGGCCTTACTGACCTGTTAGACATAGTGAATATGTAATAACATGTAATGAAAGACACAGGCCTCAGCAGTGTGCTTCAGTCAGAAACAGCAAATTTATAATGTCATGCAACATGAGACTATGGTTTCAGCAGTCTGGTACAGTCAGACGCAGCAGTTATGTAATCCAAACTCAGCAGTTTAATTGCTTTGCCATATGTATAAGGTTCACCTTCACTTGGTAGCTATAGTGATCTGGTAAAACATTTTAAGAGAGTTCATTTAGGGGGATAGCTCCATGGTGCTACAGCCTTTGATGCATTTTTTATCTGGTCTGTTACTGAAATGCCAGTAAATATGCAAATGAATTAATACTACACCATATGGGGAAAGTAGGGGTGTATGTTTCCCTAATGTGGGATATGTAGAGGCATCTGGTATAAGTAGACCCAGCAGAAACATAAACATGTATCATACAAGTCAGTAGAAAAGTAATTTATTTATCATTGGAAATATGATTGGTACCCATCGGAGAATAAGGAAGCATGTTAAGAAGAGTAAATATTAGATCTTGAGATACAGAAGAGTAAACGAGTCAGGCTGGTTGAAAAACTACCCTGTTACTTTCAGCAATTTTTAATTTAGCAAGTATTTTGAAACTTAAGTTTTAAAATACTTAAAACAGAACAGTATGGAGCAACTGCCTTATGAAATATGATACAGTAAAAAAAGAACTTTCTAATCAGATACAGTGAGGGAATCTGTTAAATGGATAGATTTCTGCTGCACTATGAAACTGCACTGAAGTGCCAGGTGAGTTCTTGTAACCAATGTTTGCAAAGTGATGTGGCTATTTTCTTCATATTCTCTGGTACAATGTTGCTGACTTCTTCCCACCTTTTGTCCCTCAGGTGTGCCTTCAGAATTTATTGTCAATACAGCTAATGCTGGCTCAGGGGCACTTTCAGTTACAATTGATGGACCTTCTAAAGTGAAGATGGATTGCCAAGAGTATGCTGAAGGTTATAAGGTCACGTACACTCCAATGGCTCCTGGCAGCTACCTGATATCCATTAAATACGGTGGACCTCAACACATTGTAGGAAGTCCATTCAAAGCCAAAGTCACAGGTACAATTCTGGTTACTTTTTTCAAAGTCATTAGGGCACTATCACTGAAGTCTGGAAGCTGAGGGACCTGTATATAGCTAATTACACCAACAGAACAGAACATTTTCTTCCATTAGGTTTCATGTTCTTTCTCCAGTGGTATACACAATTCTCCATGAAACAGTAACAGTTAAAAAAAAAAAACAGTCATCTTTGAGATGCCACAAATTTGACTTAAGACATTTGACTCAACTTCTTTCTGTGCATGTGGCTTCAATCAAGTGATTTAATATCCATTAAAATGGAACAGTATGGCAAATCTGTAAAAAAGATGTTGAATCCTGGCAGTATTTAGAACGTAATCCAGAAAAGAAACATATGCAGTGTTGCTGAAATTCTGAGCACCATAATTGCAATCCTTAGAGTAGCAAGACTGAAGTAGAACTACGGGAAAGACTTAATAAGTTTGACGTTGCTGTACCTTGAACTGTTTCTTATAGTTTGAGGTACAGCAGTCTCAGAGTTAAGTACCGGGGGTGGGGGTACAACCCCTCACTTCAAGGGGTCAGAAGCAAAGAAACTCCACTTCAAAACTGTTTTAATTACATTGGAGAAAGTTTTGAAATCACTGTATTTGTCTTATAATCACATTTTATTTTTCAAAGTTGGGAGACTCACATTTATTTCTATTTCTGAGAGGTAGTCGATGTTCCTATGCAATTATGTATCTTAAAAAACAATGCAGTGTGGTGCCAATTTGGTATAAAGCAGCATTACGGGGAAAAAGAGTCATAATGGCAACTGTTGTGGTGCATTTAAAGGACAATGGTGCCATAAGCACAGTTTTCTTCATCGTCTGGAATATATTCCTCCCTACAAGGTTATCTCTACATTGTCACAGCATTTTAAGCATAGCTTAGTTGTTCTGTCTTTCTGTGACATTTCTATGTTATTCATCTTTCTCAATGCACACTACACTGGATTTGTATGAAATCCTGCAATATTCACTGAGGTCATAAAACCATCACCTGTAAGAACAGTATAGTCAAGTAATTCTACTGCCAAACAATTACACCCACCAGCCAGTAGATGGCACATTCTTTATTCACCAGAATGGTTGGTCTTCATCTTGACTGTATCGGGTGTTTACTGCAACACAATTTTATACTGTCTGCTCCATGTTACACAGCCATTCACACTATCTGTGGATTTATGTAACTGTGGAATTGTAGCTTTTAGATGGCACAGGGCATAAAACATTATTATGCAGTCAGGGACTGTGACAAAAGTATGAACAGTAAAAAATAAAGCCATTTGTACATATAAACCCAAAATGTATAGAAGAAGCAGTTGACACATGTATTAGAGGTTTCTTGGATGATGTTTTGCAACAGTAACCTTTATTTACTGTATGCATTCAAGTGACAACACTACTGCAGTTCTCCATTTTTAACTTAACAGCTTAAATGTATTAAAGATTTGTGACCGTTTCTCTACAACAGTTTATCCCAAAGTGTCTTCTTTTACATATAAAGTGACATCTGCATTAATGGATATATTGTTTTCCAAACAGCAGGTACGCTCAGCATTCTGTAATGACACTTTTATGTAATAGTAGGCAGAAAGGGCCAAAAGGCTCATTTTCAGTTATGACCTTGTTAGCGGACTGCCAGGCCTTTCTCCTGTTTCCCTCACATGCTATACACATACCTGGGGAGAATTCAGAGTCACTAATCAGTCTAATGACTGCCTTTGGGAGGTGAGAGGAAACAAGAGTACCTGGAGTTAACCCACACGAACCCAGGGAGGCTATGCAAACTCCATGCCGAAGGCACCCATCTATCAACTTAAAACTATACCTTGTTCTGCATTTAGTGAGCAGCAAACATCTTGTCAGAGAGATGATATGCACAGCTGAACTGGGCTGCATAAAATATTTATTTATTCTAATAGTTGCATATAAATGATTTGTAAAAGTGATTGTTAAAATGAGTCTTGAGATGTTAAACAGTGAGTGGAACCTGATGTTTAGCGATTTTGCCTGACTGCTCCTGTGAAACAATCAACTGTAAAAAGTGTGAATGAGATAGCATCTGATGAAAAAAAAAATACAGAGTGAATTTTTTATGTTTTTAAGGAAAGACCCTGATGTGAAACTGGGGTTAAGGTTAAGGATTTTGTTTATCAGTAAGAAGTTTAAACTGGTCTGGTTCTTAAAGTGATTGGCACAACTGCAGGAAGAGTTATAAATCTACAGACTTTTTTAATAGTTGCAGCTGATAGAGGATCCATCAGTTAAGTTTGTGAGTAAGTTAGTAGCCAATATAATGTGAGTGTTAACACATTGGTGCAGCAGTAAATGTTGCTGTCTAACAGTGTTATATAATAAGTGAGTGTTAACATATTGGTGCAGCAGTAAATGTTGCTGTCTAACAGTGTTATATAATAAGTGAGTGTTAACACATTGGTGCAGCAGTAAATGTTGCTGTCTAACAGTGTTATATAATAAGTGAGTGTTAACACATTGGTGCAGCAGTAAATGTTGCTGTCTAACAGTGTTATATAATAAGTGAGTGTTAACACATTGGTGCAGCTGTAAATGTTGCTGTCTCGCAGTGTTATATAATAAGTGAGTGTTAACACATTGGTGCAGCAGTAAATGTTGCTGTCTCGCAGTGTTATATAATAAGTGAGTGTTAACACATTGGTGCAGCAGTAAATGTTGCTGTCTAACAGTGTTATATAATAAGTGAGTGTTAACACATTGGTGCAGCTGTAAATGTTGCTGTCTCGCAGTGTTATATAATAAGTGAGTGTTAACACATTGGTGCAGCTGTAAATGTTGCTGTCTCGCAGTGTTATATAATAAGTGAGTGTTAACACATTGGTGCAGCAGCAAATGTTGCTGTCTCGCAGTGTTATATAATAAGTGAGTGTTAACACATTGGTGCAGCAGTAAATGTTGCTGTCTCGCAGTGTTATATAATAAGTGAGTGTTAACACATTGGTGCAGCTGTAAATGTTGCTGTCTCACAGTGTTTAATTTCCTGATCTAGTTCCCAGTTAGGGTACCTTCTGTGTAATGTTTGCATGTTCTTTTTGTGACTGCATGTTTTTATCCCCTCATAGTCTTAAAGACACGTAGATAGATGAATTTGCTGTGCTCAAAATTGTCCTTAATGGGTACACAGTGTGAGTGAGTGTACATACTGTGATGGACTGGTATATTTTCAAAGATAGTTTTGTTTCATAGTTTACACTCGATCTTGCCAGAACAGGCATCTGCAACTCTGTATAGAATAAAATGAGTACTGAAAATGACTGAAATAATACTGCTGAAGTCAGTCTGCTATCCAGAGGTACACCTGATGTGTATCACAGTTCTGT
Source organism: Protopterus annectens (assembly GCF_019279795.1). Classification (NCBI taxonomy): domain Eukaryota; kingdom Metazoa; phylum Chordata; order Ceratodontiformes; family Protopteridae; genus Protopterus; species Protopterus annectens. The sequence goes on along the minus strand of NC_056745.1, from coordinate 1,326,235,514 downwards.
TTCCTGGTTGTGAGAAGGTTTGCTCCTTTGCATGTAAGGTATGTACCCTTGCTCACTAAATCTAAGCTGTATGCAACACCAAAATGCAGCATTAATTATCATTTCTCTTACATATACAGCAAAGCAAAATGAAACCCTCATCAGATGAATAAAATAGGAGGCACAGAGAAGAGCTGGAATCTAGAGAAAACAATCTTTACCTTTAAGGCAAATGAAAGATGCACTTCTATTGCAGCTTCTACGTTTCTAGAATATTTCTGCCATTAATTATCCTATTTACCTATCCACATTCTCTTAGATTTATTATGTTGTATTTTTTTGTGTGTGTGTTGGGGGAGGAGCACACGTGCATATCCTGTGATGGGTTAGTGCCCTTTCTGGGATAAATTTCTTAATTTTCCTTCCTTCATGCCTACCGTACTATAATGTTTTTGTGGAGCTTGTCTCTCCAGGCCTCCACTGAAAATGAGTTTTATGCTCAGTCAGACTTTCCCAGTAAACAAATGCAAGCAGTAAATAAATAAATAATACTGAATGCCATTATAAGGTCTGGCTCCCTACTAACTATGAATTGAATTAAACAAGTAATCAAAGAATGACTATGTGAATAAATGTTCACTTGTCTGTGGACTGTGGGCCTCAGTTCCACTTGCTGTTTGTCTCTACAGAGGTTACCCCCCTTACTACAAGAAGTAGGTAGATACAACAACTGCAGGCCAAAACTGAAGTTAAGGAATGCAAGTTTCAGGCCGCCTACTTTGCTTCCCTCCACTCTTGTAACACCTCATTTCAACTGGGTACTCCCTGCTTTATTACACTTCTAATCATGCCATTAAGATGAAGCTGAATATTCCCGACTTTCACCAGCCAGAGCTTATTCACTGCTGCTGAGATAAAATGAATCTGCACCTGAAAGCCAAATAATCACCACATAGTTATTTTCTGACCTACTACAATGAACACATAGCTTTTGACCTCTTAGCACAAGAAAGCTGGGCAAAGCCTAAAATAATGCAGGGACAAAGGCCAAAATAGGGCCAGATTTTAAATATTGGTCTTATAAACTTAGAAATCAGTAGAATAACAGGATGTGTATTCACATGCATTTTCTTAAAGATATGAAGTCTGAAATTCAAATGTATGTCATTATTTAATGACTTCAATCCTCAGTGATTTGTCAGATAATCACAAATTTTATGTGGAAAAGACCAGAAATATGAGGCAAAAATCTGGGCAGTTTAGTGGTATGATATGAACAGGATTGTCTACTGCATAGAAAGGAGAATTTTGCCAACTCTGTGTTCTGTCTGTCATAGGCCTACAAAATTCCAAATCTGTCATTCTTCCACCAAGTACAAATTTTATAGCCTAAACAAGTAAGCAAACTTTTACAAGATGTCCCAGTTTCTGTACTCTCTGTTTTTGTTCCACATGCTAATCAACTTATTGGTTAATGAAATAATATATTGGCCTGTCCTGCAGTAGCCTATTCACAGTGGCATGTTTCTTGTTGGCTATAATTACTCACAAATTGTCAAGCCATAAAGCATGGGGTTTCATAAAAAAATGTTTGTGTTTGGATACCTACACAAGAAAAGCCATGTCAGTGGATTGCTGTAAAGTCTCCCATTAATCTCCCCAGGCAGGTAGTATCTGAAATGCACAGCACCATTGAGACTGTATAAGAAAGGTTCCACCAAGAAAACCTCTGGTATGATTTTCTTTTTTATAATCATTTGTGATCTGCCAAATGTTCAGAAATAGCAAAGGAATGTCAAAATCCAGTGGATAGTTATTAAATATCACAATGCATTTAATACAGTGATACCAGTTAAATATTTTAGGCTCATGTTAGCTTTTAGCATCCATTGTAGACCAAATTCAATTTAATTAGCATATTAGTGGTTTTCCATTATGTTGTTTTTCTTTCGGCTATTTCCCAGTTAGGGGTCGCCACAGCGGAACTCTAGTCCACTAATGATTGGCAGTAGATTTTTACGATGCCGAGGTGCCAGCTCGACCCCCACCCTTCAATGAAGGCACACACATTCATGCATGTCTTTTGAATTCTACTCGACCACGGGGAGGACATGCAGGCTCCACACAGAAGGCGCTCCAGCCGAGAATTGAATGGGAGTTCTTGCTGTGAGGCGACAACACTACCACTGCTCCAAAATAATCTCACAAGAGTAAACCCTAAATAAGAAGAGTTAATAAGAGTTAGAGTAACACTGCCATCTTGTGGCTATAAATAATTAATGCTCTGTCATCAAATGGCTGCTTTTAGGCTGCTGCAAGCAAAACCAAAAAAAAAAAGTGAACCAGAAAGCACTTTGTTAAACACAGGTACACTGTATTCACAGGAAAACATGGGACCATGACTAGCTATTTATCTTCCAAGCAACATGCAACACATACAGAAGGGAAGGCAGTTTTCTAGTGCCTGAAACTAAATCATAACCTGGTACAACAGGAGTTCATTATCAGCATTAATATTGCATGATATTCACTTCATGTAACAGCTATTTGTGTTAATTAATATTCAGTTTCTTGATATTATACCTTATACTTGCAGAGGAAACTTCTCCAGTATATTGTCAAATGCAGGTATATACAGCAAGACATACTGCATTTGTCTGAATACAGTTTTGTAAGGAAAACACCTCTCCTACCTCTGATTTTATTCCTAACCTCAGTGGTCCTGCTGACAACTCCACTGAGCAGATAATCTGACTACCCTCAGTATTCTACTTTTACCAGTCTGTAGACAAGCTAAGTGGGGTTCCTTCTCCAAAACCTCTTTCTGCCCTACTCATGTTACACACTTGGCGCCAGAACAAAAGAAAACGATAAATATGAATATGGCTATGCTGCAAAATAGCTACCTAACATAATTCAGTTATATTGGCTCTGTAGTAATAACTGAAAAAATTTACACAACAGGTGCAAAAGGTTTCCCACTATGTTGTATGTGCATTTATAACAATTACTGTACTGTTTTTATAACAACCATTATAACAACCATAGACAAAACTTACTGGATTCTCAGTAAACTAACCTTTTCATGCAATAAATACACATACAGAATATTACAATAAGTTATGTTATCCACTCACAGCATAGTTTAAATCATCCAGCACAATTGTCAATAAATTACTTGTTACTATGATTATATTACATGTAATTCAAATCAAAATTAATCTATCCTTCCTTCTTTTCCATGCTCACATACATGATTTCAAAATACTTTAACACTTCTTAAAACCTTAGTAGTAATTTGTGGACTAGTACAACATTAATGCCTTTCACTGGGGAGCAACACAAGGGCAGCCATCGTGGTACAGTGGTTAGTGTTGCAGCCTCACAACAAGAAGTTCTCTGGTTTGATCCTTGGTTGGGGTGCTATCTGTGTGGAGTCTGCATGTCCTCCCTGTGGTTGTGTGGGTCCCCTCTGGGTGCTCTGGTTTCCTCCCACATTCCAAACACATGCTGTAGGTGGATTGGACACACTAAATTGGCCCTAGGAGTTAGTGTGTGCCTTCTGTGGAAGGTTGGGCACTGGGCTGGCAATTTTACACTGTAAAACTCCACTGCCACTTATGAGTGGACTGTGGTGACCCCCGATGAGGAGAAGCTGAAAGAAGAAGACTGGGCAGCAACAAGTAATAACTGCCTAAAAATATATTTAAAATACACCATACTTAGACTGAAAAGAATTGTAGTATTCTAGTCTCATAAATTACTTGTTGGGCCCACCATTAATATCTGGCTTTGTCATGGTCTCCCTTTTGGAAATCAAGTTCTACTGTTCCATTCAAGGTCAGGTCCATATGTGCTACCAACTTTTTCAGTGTTGCAATGCTGTCTTTTCATTTTGTCATCTGTCTGGTTTGAACCAGATGTTAAGTATTTGAGGTAGAGGTAAACATACCTATTAACCTATAGGCATTAAAGATTATAGCACTGGCCTTTAAGAATCATAACAGAGGGTCAGAAAAAAAGAGAATTTCTATTTTTCAGAATAAAAGGTTTTGAATATTGAACTTCTACTGTCAGTTCATAGGTTTGTACTAAGCTAACTGCTCTTGCAAAGTAATTATCCCTTGTAAGACTCAAACACTGCATCTTATGCTTGTAAGGCAAGCACCTTAACCATTAGGCCATCCTCCCAAACATCTTGTATAGACTCTGTTAAGATATTTAATAATGTATATACCCTTAAACAAGTCTAACCTTATGTAAAAATCAATAACTGTAGGATGACTAACCATAAGTGGAGGGCAAAAATCATAGCTCCTGTGTCTAAATAATAGAAACTGAGAAGTATGCAGGTAACACAACCCCTCCTTCAAGGCTCCACTTTTAAGTCTTAAGTGGGAAATCGTTATTTATTTATTTATTATTGCCTTATTTAGTGGCTGCTTCCTGTGTTTTACAATTTACTGTCTGTTTTCAACATTTGCTTAGCCTTTATAAACTGCTCCTTTCTGGCTTCTTAACTGCTTAGCAGGCAGGCTCTTTCTTCTCCTGTCCAGGAGATACAGCTGTCTGTCTTTAGAGGACAGTTTGAGGCTAAAGATTAAGGCTGACAGTCAGCTGCTTATTACCTTTATCCTGTAATCCCGGGTTTGGTTACCATAGTCCCCCTTTCCCTACTCTGTGACTCTGAGCAAGTCACTTGAGTAGATATTGCTCCCAAATGACATTACTGCCTAGTAGGTTTACCTGGTTAACAACATAAAATAAAACTAGTTTTGTAGGATGGAAGAAGTTACAAACATTGCTAATCTCCCCATGTCCTGCCTCCTCATCACGAGACACTCATTATTTGTTCTTACAGCCAAGCCCTACACCTTGTACATGCCTTCCTTTTTAAAACTGCCTGGCTTCTTAGTACTGCGTTGTCCTTAAGAGATTAATTTGGTGACCAATGCATCTTCCCCTTCTTCTTCTTCTGTAGGAGAAAACATGAATACTGTGTACTGTTTGTGTCATTGTAAAAACAAGTTTCTCACCCATAACTGCTGAACTTACAGCTGTCGACACTGTTCTGAGTGTTGCACAACCCATCTTTTTTCCCCTTTTGGCACACTGTGCTCTGATCATGTTTATGATTTCAAAGGGTAAGGAGATTCTCAGAAAAATATCACCCTGGGCTAAACTAGGTTGAGAAAGGGATGCGTACAGGCTACACTCCTGGCACCTGAATTTCTAAGAGGTCTTTTAACTGCTGTGGTTTAGTGTCTGTCTTGGTATCACCATACATTTGATAAATTTGGGGGCACCTCAAAAGATAACTGCTCCTTGTCTGCCTTAATAATAATCCATTAAGCCTGCATCCCACCTGCATGATTTCACAAGAAAAAATAATTTTGTGGGTCTAAACGTTTAACAGCTTTATATATCCCTGTTAAGAATTATTGGGTGAGGAATCTATATGTCTGAGATCCTGGACACTGCACATCATGGTATAGCATATTAGCAATGCCAGTTACTTTAGCTGCTGTGATTTCAGTAAGCCCTGCTCAGACATAAAAATTCACATGTAACACATCCATTAATGGTGGTGAGTATGTCATATAACTGCTGTTTGCATGCTGTACACTTTAAAGCTAAAATCAGATAAACGGAAACAGCTCTTCATAAGATGGGAAGCTGCATACCTTAAGATATGGCAAAAAGCATTCATGGCCGATGATTTCACATGGAAGTGAGAGGATGAATACTTAATGTGTGAGGCTACTCTGAACCCTAGAATAAAAATTGATTTTGATGTAAATATAGCCTAGTTAGAACTTCAGTCTGACATACAACTTTACCCTCTAAAAGATCAGAAAAAAGCTACACATGGAGCAGTACTGAGTTATACAAAGAGTAAAAGAGCATAGATATTAGTTCAAAGAAGGGTTATCTAATAGAGATTTATGGAGAAAATGGTATAAGCTGTGTGCAGGTGGGACAACAACCCAAACAAAAAGAGGGCAAGTGGGGCAATAAACAGGTAACTGGAAACAGGATATTTGAAGAGGTATTTCTTGTGTTACAGAATGTGGTGTGTGTGTGTGTGTGTGTGTGTGTGTGTGTGTGTGTGTGTGTGCGCGTGTGCGCGTGTGCGTGTGTGCGTGCGTGTGTGTGTGTGTGTGTGTGTGTGTGTGTGTGTGTGTGCGTGCGTGTGCATATGTGTTGAAAAACAATAACAATAGGACAATAATTTTAATAAGTTTACAGTACAGGGAGGGTGTTCTTTTAAGAGAATGTGTAGCAGACATTTCAGGCAAGACAGTACTCACCACTGCAAGAAGATGTAGAATTGTTCAAAATAAAACTCTGCATACCCACTTTATTAAGTACTTAGACTCCCCTCATACCACAACTGTTAGAGTACAATGATGGAACATTTCAGTATCCATGCTTTCAGTGCCATAATTAACCCTGGGGATCTGTTCCTAATTACATAAAAGCACTTCTTTTCTGTCTCCTTTGAAGCTGTTTCCCTCCATAACACTAGAAAAGCAACGAAGAATATGGAAGTTCTGAGTGTGTGTGTGTGTGTGTGTGTGTGTGTGTGTGTGTGTGTGTGTGTGTATGTGCATGTGTGTGTGTGTGTGTGTGTTTAAACATTGCAGAAGCATCTTATGGTGAGATCACTAGTGTCACTATAAGGACTCATACTTGCATGCAGACACTACGCTTAAGGTGGTTCCAGAGTCTACACAGGCACATTGCACTAGTATTGTGAGCGTCTCGATATCTACAGGCAAGTCCAGCCCCGGGATTAGGGAATCAAGCAATGAAAAGAAAATATTCACTTGCAGTATGGTGATGACCACCCGTCCAATGACAAACTCTTGCACATCACCACAGGAAATGAATAACATGTGTAAAACGAAAAGGTCAGTGGGCATATCAGGGGATAACTGATCACAGGCTGTGTGTGGCAAAGTATGAAAAATTACAAGTTTTTAGAGCAACGCAGTAATTTATGTATAGTACACACTGTTATACAGTTCTGACTTTCTCATTTAGTAGAGACCAAAACTGTAAGGAACTGATGCTGCAATGACTTGTTAAGACTGGTTTCTGTCCAGTATGTGTACATAAAATGAGAAATCACCTATAAGGTGTTGTTTGGATTGCTTACCTCTCCTCTGTGATTCATTAGATAAAGTAACTCAATTTAGCACAATTTTGATGATTTGCCATCCTATTTCTCTTTCTCTAGGAGCTCGCCTTTCAGGTGGTCACAGCCTACATGAGACATCAACAGTACTGGTAGAGACAGTCACCAAGTCCTCTACAGTTGGTGCATACAGTGCTTTGCCCAAGTTTTCATCTGATGCGAGCAAGGTGGTCTCCCGAGGAGCAGGCTTATCAAAGGCTTTTGTGGGACAGAAGAACACCTTTACCGTAGACTGTAGCAAAGCAGGTGAGCTGCTCCATCAGGAAGAAGTGCATTGTGTTTTCCTGTAATGCTTATTTCTTCATTTATTTTCAGTTTTCAGTTTCCTTTAATGATGCTGATTTCAAAACTATTTTTTAATCCACATCTTACAGCATGCAAGCAACAAAAAGCTCTAAAAATAAAATGGCATTCAGTCTATGTAATGCAATAATTATTTAATTATGTTAAGCTATAACAGGCCACAGTATAAGTTTGTGTCATTTAAGGAAGGAAGGAAATGCCATTAGTCAGCTAGGAAATGGTCAGATATGACGCAGTCAAAATGCCAGTCTGGAGCAGTGTGACCTTGGAATTAATATATCTATAATATCTATATAACTATATAACTATATTTATATCTAAATATATATAGGATGCATTACAACAGCTGTTTTTGATACAATTTGCTTAACAGTTAATTGACAGTCGAGCAAGTTTCTTATCTTAAAGTTGGAATATATGCAGTGGATATAAAAAGTGTACTCACCCCTGTTAAAATGCCAGGTTTTTGTGATATAAAAAATGAGACCACAATAAATCATTTCAAAACTTTTCCCACCTTTAATGTGACATATAACCTGTACAATTCAATTGAAAAACAAACAAATCTGTTAGGAGAAAAAATATAAAATCATAAAAAACATACAGTAAGCTGGTTGCATAAGTGTGCACACCCTTAAGCTAACACTTTGTTGACGCACCTTTTGATTTAATTACAGCATCCAGTTTTCTTAGGTAGGAGTCTATCAACATGGCCCTCTTGACTTGGCAATATTTGCCCACTCTTCCTTGCAAAAAGTGCTCCAAATCTGTCAGATTGCGAGGGCATCTCGTGCACAGCCATCGTCAGGTCACCTCACAGATTCTATTGGATTTAGGTCTGGACTCTGGCTGGGCCATTCCAAAACTTTAATTTTTTTCTGCTGAATCTATTCTTTTGTAGATTTGGATGTATGCTTGGGGTCATTGTCATCTTGAAAGGTGAAATTCCTCTTCATCTTTAGCTTTATAGCAGATGCCTGAAGGTTTTGGGCTAAAAGTGACTGGTATTTGGAACTGTTCATAATTCCCTCCAACTTGACTAAAGCCCCAGTTCCAGCTGAAGAAAAGTAACCCCAAAGAACAATACTGCCACCTCCATGCTTCACCATGGGGATGGTGTTCGTTTGGTGATGTGAAGTGTTGTTTCTGTGCCAAATGTACCTTTTGAAATTGTGGCCAAAAAGTTCAACCTTGGTCTCATCAGATTATAACACATTTTCCCACTTGCTTTTGGGAGACGATGTATTGTTTTGCAAATTTTAGCTGGGCCTGGATGTTTTTCTTTGTAAGAAAAGGCTTCGGTCTTTCAACCCAACCCCATAGGCCAAACATATGGTGAATACGGGAGATTGTTGTCATATGTAGTACACAACCAGTACTTGCCAGAAATTCCTGCAGCTCCTTCAGTGTTGCTGTAGGTCTCTTGGCAGCGTCCCTGACCAGTTTTCATCTTGTCTTTTCATCAGTTTTGGAGGGACGTCCAGGTCTTTGCAGCGTCACTGTTGCCCATATTTTCTCCACTTTTTGATGACTGTCTTCACTATGTTCCATGGTATATCCAATGCTGTGGAAATTTTTTTGTACCCTTTGCCTGACTGATACCCTTCAACAATGAGATCCCTTTGATGCTTTATAAGCTCTCTGTGAACCATGACTTTTGCTGTAGTAGGCAAATGAGTAAATGTCAAGAAAATTCTACAAGGACAGCTGAACTTTATTTGGAGTTAATCAGAGTCTCTTTAATTGATGGCAGGTGTGTACCCAAGAAGACTGAATGCTGTAATTAAAGCAAAAGGTGCTTCTACAAAGTATTAGTTTAAGGGTGTGCACACTTATGCAACCAGCTTATTGTAAGTGTTTTATGTTTTATATGTTTCTCCTAATCAATTTGTTTTTCATTTGAATTGTACAGGTTATAGGTCACATTAAAGATGGGAAAAGTTTTGAAATGATTTATTGTAGTCTCATTTTTTATATCACAAAAACCTGGCATTTTAACATGGGTGTGTACACTTTTTATATCCACTGTAGGTTGCAGTAAGTGTGGAGGCAAAGCCCCACATGGTGGGGTATACTTGGTCTTGCTACTCTGTGAAAAACATTGTTTTTTAGTTGCAGGCTCAGAGAGAGGTTATGTCTTGAAGCATGCATTGCGTGCATTTTCAAAATGTTTCTGATTATTTTCTGTTGATGTTACAGATGTCAATCTTTTGCTGTTTAGACATTTCCCAAGACAGCCATATATCCATCTATGCATCCATCCACAACCCCTTTGCTCATTTTTACACATGGAATTGGGACGTAACATCAACAACTATATATATATGTGTGTGTGTGTGTGTGTGTGTGTGTGTGTGTGTGTGTGTGTGTGTGTGTGTGTGTGTGTGTGTGTGTGTGTGTGTGTGTGTGCATGGGGTACACAGACAGATAAATAAACAGATATGCATATGTAAAAATATCGATAGCTGGATAATGCAGTCTGCATAATTCATGCTGAAGTAATGAGGCACTACTTAATTCTAATTCATGTGACTACTTAGTGAAGGCTGACTTGTTACTGACCCTGCAACATTATAATTTTTTCACTTACATCTACTTCTTTTAGTTATGTTCACTTTATATGTTTCCAGATGAAAACTGTATTAAGCAGTACAGAGCCTAATTTGCTGCACTGAACAACCTAATTTGTGTGCCAGCTACACTCTGTACTGTTTCTGTTTAAGTGCACAAAACAGTTAATTACTGAGAGCATCAGTACTGAAAGCTGCAGTTTGACCCCCCACATCCCCCAGAAATTAAATGTACTAACTCCAGGGTCACACAAACTTGAAGAAAGGGCAAACAACATTAAATTATGTAACAGTTGATATAATGAACTTTGACTATTACATAACTCGACAAATTGAACCAGAGATGAAAAGACACCAATGGTTCAAAACTCGGTAAAGTGCGTGCAGAGAACGTATATACAACTTATGTAGGTAGATAAGTAGATAGGTAGATAGATAGATGGCTAGATAGCTAGATAGATACATACATACACGCTCACGCAAGCACACACACACACACACACACACACACACACACACACACACACACACACACACACACACACACACACACACACACACACACACACACACACACACACACACACGCACACACACATGCACACACATGCACACACAAGCACACACACACACACACACACACACACACACACACACACACACACACACACACACACACACACACACACACACACACACATCATAACATTGATAGAGTTACTCAATACATTTTGAAATTCATTTTCACTGGTGTAGCTATGTTTCTCATGTTTTATACACACACACACACACACACACACACACACACATGCATGTATGCACACAGGCACATATAGACACACATCTTTTTGCATGTTAGGAGCTACAACACCACTGTTCTATTAAACACCATAGTGTTTTAGCCATCCAGTTATATTTTAGAAAGATAAGTGCATCACTATAGTGCTACAGCCTAAAGATAATCTAAAGGAAATGCATCGTTGTGTAAATATGACAGTTTATACAGTAATGTAATATGACACACAGAAAACATGCCACATGGAATCAAAATTTACTTACATTATGTGAAAAGATAGCATATTTAAACCCGTTCATTTTCTCTTTCTCTCTGCTTTAGGTACTAATATGCTGATGGTAGGTGTCCACGGCCCAAAGACACCCTGTGAAGAAGTATATGTGAAACATGTGGGAAACAGAGTGTACAATGTAACCTACACTGTCAAGGAGAAGGGCGATTACATACTTATTGTCAAATGGGGAGATGAAAATGTACCAGGCAGTCCCTTCCATGTCACTGTTCCTTGAGCAGAACTCCACAAATAAACTACGATGGACTTCTCACATCTTTACATCCTGCAATGCACTAAGCATTAAGAAAAAAAACTTTTAGGTCTAATTTAAAACAAACACTATGCAATGAAAGCATCTGCATACTATTTTTTTACCTGATCACTAAGGACATTTTGCCTGTGCATGATGCAGTAGTGATGTCACAGCAGAAGATAAAGCACGCACTAAAAATTTATATATTGAACTGCTCTAAATTTTTGCCTTTGTTTTAGAATATGTGTGTTTTTTTTAAAATAATGGATCTTTATCATCTTAAATCTGTTTACCTGAAGGTTTTTTACAACATTAAATACAAAGATTAAAAAAGTGGGTGGGAACATATACATTAGACATATATATTTTGGGAGGTCAGTGCCTAGTTGAATTATGTATGTTTGTTATTTCTTAGTTTCATTAAGTTCTGTATATTTTATTTAAGTGAGCAATTTAAATTCTCCTTTCTTAGGAGCACTGTAAAGTGATTTGTATGGGTTTTGAGAGAGTTTTTATGATTACAATCCAATAAGCAACATTTAAAAGACAAATGACTGAAATGGTTTACTGTTAACTTGTGTTAACTTTACAGACTTCCTACTGCAGTACACTGGAGCCCCAAACAAATGAAAGGGGTTACACAAATATATGTTATGTAGATGTTAGCTGTTTGTTTCTTTGGGATCTAGATGTATGGTTTGATTTTTCTTTAAGGAAAGACTACTGTGAATTTTCATAATTCACATGGCACTGATCTACACTGAGCTACAATAACCCTGTGTATAACTTAGTCACTGGCCATTTGACGAGGAGACTTAGAACACAAACAAAAAGGCCTGAGTGCATGCTGTCTATGAAAGACCACTTACTTGTGTCCTAGGCCTCACCAGAAAAAAGGGCCTGCAGGGAAATGTCTATGGCAATGAAAGTCACTGTGATCAAAGGTAGAAATAAGACATCCCTGTATTTACAAAACACAGGAGTATCCCATGAGTCTTACAGCTTATGGTACCTATTTAATGAAACCAAAATAAATGGGGAGGGAGGGAGGGAAACAAAACTATTTTTCTGTGAACAGTTTAAAAGGTGGACTTAAAACTGTGTTATGGAGTGCCATTTTCTAGTAACATGTTTTTGTATGTGAAAAGAAGAAGAAAATAATTGTTTGCTATATACCTGTTGTTTGGTAAGAAATTGCAGACACAAATAAAGTTTATTGTTAATATGCCATTGTTGTATTCTGTTGTGTATTTGATTTGAAGTCTTGTAGCCAGTTGCTCTGTGGTTTAATTTAATGTGTTTTACAGTTTCAGTGCTATGCTAACAATAAGCATTGATGCTTCTTTTCTGAACTTTCTGGAACATATACTTGCACTCCTTGGTTAACCTGTGAGAAGGAAAGTGAAATTATACAGATAGTATAAATCATTTTATTAAATGCTTGACATTATGAAATGCTTCCTGAGATAATTAATTTACATGTGAAATATTTAGGAGATGCATGTTGTTCTTCTTCTTTCGGCTTTTCCCGGTTAGGGGTCGCCACAGCGGAACTCCGGTCCACTAATGATTGGCAGTAGATTTTTTTTACGGGTGCTGAGGTTCCAGCTCGACACACAGCCTTCAACGAAGGCACGCCCATTTTACGCATGTCTTTTGAACGCCACTCGACTGTGGGGAGGACATGCAGACTCCCCACAGAAGGCACTCCAGCTGAGAATAGAACGGGAAAACCTCTTGCTGTGAGGCAACAACGCTACCGCTACACCACCATGGCTTATATTTAGGAGATGCATGTTGCATTCTTAATTTCACTTTTATAGTTTAGCAGAAGCCATAACAATTGTATATCTGCAGGCAAGATTGGTTTAAACATATTGGTGGATAAATTCATTAAACATTAACCTTGCATTCATTATATTTCATGTATACCTTAATAAATGGATCTTGCATTCAGTATAGTTCATGGCAGTAGAACAATTATAAAGAATAACATCAATAAATCATATTCCTTCATCTGATCCTAGGGATTCATTAACAAATCTGTAAACTTTGTGCTGATCTCTACACAATTAATTGTACTTGTGTGATGAGCAGGCTGTTAATCAAACATGCACGGCACAGCTACGCTACACATTAAACAGCTACTGCTTGTGGTCAGAACACCTACTAGCAGCCATATTGAAGTGTAACAGTACTCATGCACACAATAGAAATACACAGTACTAAAAAATAATTAACCAGAATAAATGAATTCTCATGACTGGCTAAATAATACATAAGGCATACTGGAATCCAGGAAATAAAAGGCAGGGGGAGGCAAACAAGAAAGTGTTATGTATAAATATATGAATATGTGCAACACCTGTTCTAAAATCACAAGTGGATCCAGCATTAGGTAACCTAAAGTCTAGCTGTCTAGGGCTCATGTCTTCTCTACACAAAACAAGTCCAAAAAACACAGCAGGGTTTTAGGACCTCATCGGATACTTTCAGGTCTCATTTAGCTTTTTTTTATTTTGTTTTGATCTTGTAAATGACTGGGGGGGTTATAGTTTATCAGCATCAGTCATACAGTTTCATAGTAGTATTGCTCAGTGTCAGTGGTGCAACAGGTAATATGCTTACCTTTAATGCAGAAGGTTGTGAGTTCTCTTCCCACACCAGATAGACTGATTGCTGACATTAGTGTGCAGTATACGTGTGTGTGCCTGTGTTCTCTTTTGAATGAGATGCCTAGTAACTATGAACCTGTTGTCAGTTTGCCAGCCATTCCCCATTGCTTATCACCAGTGCAACATTTAGTAACATAGGCAATTTATTCTTCAAAGGCAGCAGGCACTGCATTTGAAGATGAAGCACTACATCCAAAGTTCTTTGCCAGCAGCAACCTCTTCATAATGTGGAATTATTCAGATGACTTTTACTTCTACAGATACTGTACATATAGTCTGATATTGATGGATTATAATGACAGCAGTCTGAGTGGTCTTTTATGGTTGAAATGTTTTGAAATGTGTAGCCCTGTCATTATTGCCTTGTATGTTTTGTTTCACTGCTTACCAGAGGAAAAAAAGTTCAAACCGGAAATTTGAAACACGCTCTCACAGGTGGTGGTGTACTAAACAAAGAAGATAATTTAATACAATCAGGAAGGTGAATCAAAGAACACATGCATTTACGCATGGTCCTAAAAAGGTGTGCAGCAGCCCATGGTTTGAAAACAGCCGAAAGGTACACTTAATCCACCACTGGCCAGAAGCATTTTCTATAAATAAGGATTTCAATGCAGTTTTAATGAATGCGAGTTTCAAGGGCAGAAAGGTTTACTGCTGCTCATGTTCTTCTGTTTTTATTGTGAGACTGTATTGTTTTGTTTTGCAAAGGGCTATCAGTGTTTGTGCTATAAAATTTGACATAAAAGTTTTAAATTAAACCCAAATATCTGTAATCATTGTAGAAGAAGAAAATAGCGTCACACTGACAGGTTTGAACATTGCTTTACGGTAAACGGGAGAAGAAGCAGGCAATTCATGGGCCACTGGAATGACGGCAGGGCAGGGATGCTGTGGGGGAGAGGTGGCCCTGATCCAATACCCTGCCTAGGGACCCATTTGACCTTCATCTGGCTCTGCATAGAATGTTGGAGAAGTGAAAAAAATAAAAAATCTGGGCCAGTCGTAGAGAATTTTATACGCGTGTAAAACTGAAATGTTCACAGAATGAGAAGAGTGTGAATTTATTACCAGATTATTCCTACATGAAAGAAAGGCTACAGCTGTAAAGATTGTCATTATCTTCCATTAACTAAAATCAACCATCTTTTCCTGAAGGTCGACATGTTAGAAAGCATTAAGAAGGCTAGAGCCACCAAATAACACAATCATGGAAGATCCCGACTAATCGGCGCAGTTATGAAGTATGAGAATATTCTACAAAGGAAACCGCTATAGTAGTGGACATTGCATATCTTACAGGTAGCGCACAGGTAGGGGAAATTCACCAGCATTGTCATCTATATGTGGAATTTGAACAAAGGCAGTATTTTCCATAGAAATTGAATCATGTCTGAACAGACATACAGCTCTGAATAAAGTTAACCTTTTTAAATACCACTTGAATCATTCACCATCCAGCTAACACCATACTCATGGGTGATTTTAATTACTCGCACATTAACTGGAAGGCATACACAACCACTAACATACAGGCCAAAGATTCCTTGACTTGGTAAATTCAAATACCCTGGATGGTCTGTACTCCCATTATGGGAACAAATATACCTGATCTGATGCTGACAAATGTGGGAGAGCACTGCGCCCCATGTGTGATGTCTTTACTGGTAAGATCACAAAGCATTTTCCCTGGAAATTAAGGTAAAACTGGACCCCTACTGAACCCCAAAAACTTTTAAAAAATTTCTAAGGCAAACTACTCACTATTAAGTGATGGCATAGGTAGATTCCAAGCTCCCCCAAGTCCAGAAAACAAAGAAGCCAATGCAAAGAAGTATACTAAAGCCCTGCATGACAACATAAACAACTGTATATAAAAGGCAGTACTCAGCCAACATAAACCCAGGTCAAACCGCAAAAACAAGCCTCTCTGATGGACCACTGGTCTTAATAGATTGCACAACAAAAGGAAGAAAACCCTTTTAAGAAGTAAGAGGGAATGTGCACAACAGAGAAATAAATTCCTCATTAGTTTAAGCAAGTAGTGGATCAGGGAACTAGTAAAGTAGTGAAAGCAAGTAAAAATAGCCTCTAAAGCTAAATATAACCATAAGGCATTTTTCAGTTATGTCCACAGTCTTAAGGGCAAACATAGGCACCAGAAGCTGTTAAAGAGTGGGAGGGCGGAGGGTGACAGGGGCACTCAGTGAACTAAAAAGGGTAATTTGTTATAATTATTTGCTACCACAACATAGGTTTAAGCTTAGCCAATTCCCTTTTGGTGCTTGAATTAACATTTTCTGATTGGTCTTAGCTATCCCCATGGCTGATAATTGTATGTTAGCCCTAGTGAGAACAACTGTGATCATACCATAGATAATTTGAAGGGGCCATGTAAGGGATGCAGCATTTAGGAACTGCCTCTATCCATTAGTGGCATGAGGGGAAATCCTGGAGTACATTTCTATTACCCATCCTTAGATCCAAGTAGCATTTGAATATGGATGGATGAGCTTTGCTTTATTTTTATGGATAGTCTGTTCCAGAACACTAATAGCCTCTGTTTTATATATCAATCTCTCCACAACATTCAGTTTAGATACCTGGACTGAGTATTTCTGATGCCATTTGACTTGCTGATGTTCAGTAGGTCCATCTGTATTATGTTGGAGGATGCCAGACATGTCACCTCTAAGCACTCTGTAGGATACTGAGTATAGTAATAAATCTTTGAGGTGGTTCATGCAAGACCTATTGTTTAGGATTTGTATCCTTTTAGTAAGTTATCTCTGAAGGTATTCCAATTGTTGCATGGGCCGGACAGATACATGCCAAAGTGGGCATTATACAAAATGATTGACATAATGAGAGCTTTGTAAAGGGGGACAACAACATCTCTAGATCTAGTCACAATCAATTTGCTTATAAGCTGTGCAATACAGAAAGGCTTTCTTATGACTCTGGGCACATGTTGGTCAAAAGTTACGTCACTGTACACACAAGTTCCCAAACGCCAAACAATTGGATCAGTTCCTCAGAGGGCATTGTCGTGATTTTGACTCCAGTTATTATTTGGGACAAACCTTCCTGCATGATGATTAAGTCATTTGGGGATTCAATAACTTCTCCTAGCTTGCAGTCATCTCAAACTTAGCTGGCCAAAGCTCTTTGGTATTTCCTTTTACTTTTGAGATGTATATGCCAAACAGAAAAAGTCTCAGCACCGAACCCCAGGGGACTCCATTGGTGACTGGTCTCTTCCCCTGTTTTGATCTCCTGCATCCTGTGAGCCAAGTTGGCAATGCAGCTGGTGATGTAAGTGTTTGCTCCTACATTATTCATCTTTTGTACTACACCTGAGTAGGGGATTGTGTCAAAAGGCTTGGCCAGGTCAAGGTAATGTGGTGTGAACTGTTTTACCTTCATCCATTGCTTTGGTAACAAGAGTAAAGCTTATAATTTGCCCATGCTTTTGAGCCTTTCACACTTTCCTCTGGGCTGTTTTCAAACACATTTTTAGGGCCATGCATACATGTATACATTCCTTGATTCACCTTCCTGATTGTATTAAATTATATTCCTTGTATAATACAGCACCAGTTGTTAGAATGTGTTTTAAATCTGAAGTTTTGAACAGTCTTCCAGTAAGCAATGAAGCAAAATGAATGAACCAATAATGACAAAACAAAACTACCCATTTTAGAACATTTCAACCATAAAAAGGCAACTCAAACTTCTCATAATCCACCAATATGAGTAAATATGCAAAATGTCTGCAGAAGTAAGTCATCTAAATAATTCCACATTTAAGGGATCTCTAATTAATGAAGAGGTTGCTGCTAGGAAACAACTCTATATTTCATTGTTTCATCTAAAAATAAATTGGCTGTTGCCCTTGAAGAATAAATTGCCTGTGTTATATTAAAAATGATAATCTAATAATATTGCAACAGGGAATGGGTGGCAGACTGATAACAGTTTAATAGTTACTAGGTAACTCCTCCAAAGGAAGATATCCACAAGACTGTAGCATCCACTCCCTTTAAAATACAACATAGTACAGTATCAGCAATCTGCATACTGTGGGAGTAGAACCCACAGCCTTCTGCATCAAAAGTAAGGTACTACCTGTTGTGCTAACAATGTAAATGGGCTTGGAATATGCAACACTAAACTTCTCTTCCCCTGAAGCTCTCAGCTCCTTGTAAAAATTTTTATTTATTTAACATTTTTTACCAGGAAAGTCAGACTTGGAAGAAAGCCAATTTTCAGCAGAGGGCAGAAGCCCAGGGAGATATGCTCTAGATGCATCTCTTTGTAACATGGGGGGAAACCAGAGTACCCACCCAAATACAGGAAAGACATACAGACTCCACACAAAAGGCACCCCAGCCAATAATCAAACCACATAACATCTTGCTGTGAGGCAACAACACTACCACTGCACCATCTACTTTACACAATTAAATATCTCAATTTCACAGCAGAAAAAATCTGGAAAAAGCCAAAATTTATTTATTTATTTATTTATTTTTGGGGGGGGGGCAAAGGGCTACAACCAGGGACACATTTTAAATATTGCTTGTATAATCTTAGAAAGCTGCTAAAATATTATTTTGTGTTACTGTGTGTTTCCAAATAAAAAGATGGTAAGACTGAAACTTAAAGGGCTTTCATTATGATTTGCCAGAAAGCCACCAATCTTAAAAGGAACAGACCAAAAATATGAGCCAAACTCCCTGAATCACATGTGGTGGTGTGGGTAGAAAATGCAGGACCCTGTACCTAAGGTACAGGGTTTGAGCCCAATTACACACACACACACACACACACACACACACACACACACACACACACACACACACACACACACACAGAATATCACTTTGGAGCTACACACAAGAAATATCACTTTGGAGCTACTGCATAAAATAACTAGAACTAGCACTAAACGACTATCACTTTGGAGTTACGGCCCTTTTTGATATAAATCCAATAGCATTGTACCTACAAACTCTAGCACATAAATTATTCCAGACATTAAACAGCCTGAATACAACCTTGGTCAAAGCATTACACTTGTAATTATGTGCAAATGATCTCTAGAAACAGTCATTAACATCTTAGAATACTATGCAATCTCAAGTGTTATCCAACATCAGAGCCCATTCTAATGCCAAAATAACTGACTGTAAATGTTTTGAAACCTTGATAATAATTTGTAAATATCATTCTAAGAAATGCCTCAAATATTTCACCAACGTTCACACTGTTCTCACACTACCATGGGAACAGACAGCAATTCCTTGTACAGTAAACTCATGCACTGTTACTTCCTATGTTTTCTATTCTGTATATTTGAAATACAGAATTAAAAATGCAATGTGCACACTAACATTACTACAATCAAATCTGTAACAATCTGTGTACCATTTTGTGACTTGTTTGATTAAGGTATTGAGGGAAATTCCAGCCACTTTACAGAACTTAGTGGGATAAAGAAAGATTTAGGCCAATGACAAAGTGAGCTATCTAGCTACTGCATAAAATAAACGGTCATCACTGTCACTTTGGATGTACTGCATAAAATAAACGGAGCCAGAAATACCACTTCAGAGCTACTGCATAAAATAAATGGAACTAGCACTAAACGGCCATCACTATCACTTCAGAGCTACTGCATAAAATAAACGGCCATCACTTACTGCATAAGCGTAACAGAATGAAATATTACTGACTTATTCCAGAACTGGAGCCTTAGAAGTAAGTAGTTATCCATGGAGCTAACACTTGGGAGCCTTATCAGCAAGAAGTGCTTTCTGCGCACTTTTGTGTTTAAATTAGTGTGCGACGTACGCATGAGTCCTCCTTCCCCTCGCCCTGCGGTTCCGGCACCTATAGCTAGAATTTACCACCTGTTTGTCTTTTCGGTGGCCAGTAGTGATTCAGGTCGGGAAACTGAAAAAAAAAAAAAAAAGACATGCTCGAATAGATGCAACTGAATCATTCAGCTGCATCTGTCTTTTGAGCCGTGGCTTTTTTTTTTTTTAAATGAGATGATCTCATACCTCTCAACCTGGAAACATCAAAAATCTGGACAAGGCTCATGAAAAATAGGTACAAATCTGTATGCTGATTGACATAAAGTTTGCATACATAATTACACAACCCCACCCACTCCAGTGGAATTGTGGGATACCAACTTTCAAACACAAACTGAAGAACAGAATCAAAATATAGCACCAGAGTCCCCCTGCAGCCATTCCAATGTCCCATTACCTGGCTATTTGACCCCATTTACCATAAACACTAACGTGCGCATACTGCTTTACTTCTACAATGAATATGTGGATTTTATTTTTTTACATTTTATAGCACAATGCACAAACACTAATAGATATCTGCTAAACAAAGCAATACTGTCTCACAATGAAAATAGACTTGGCATTAAAACTTCTCTGCTCTTCAAACTCACATTCATTGAAACAGCATTGAAACCCACACCACATCCAAAGAAAATGCATCTGGCCAGTGGTGGATAAATATTACCTTTGGGCTGTTTTCAAAGCAGAGACCCCTTGTACACAAAACAACATACATTTGTTCTTTGATGCACCTTCCTGACTTTATTAAATTATATTCCTTGTATAATACAGCACACTTGTTAGACTTAAGTTAGAGCACATTTTAAATTTGTTCAAACATTTTTCCAGTAGGCAAAGAAACACAAATGCATTAACCAATAATGACAAAACTGTCCTATTCAGAATATTTCCATCAGAAAGGTCTACTTCCACACACAACTGCATTTTAAATTTATTGTCTGAACATTTTTCCAGTAGACAATGAAGTAAAATGCATGCATCAATAATGAATTGCCCTATTCAGAACATTTCCATGATAACAGTCTACTTCCACACACAATATATAAATACAGAATCACAGTAGTGTAAGCCATAGGCATGTTGCACAGCTTCTTGAACTTATTTTCAATGGGGGGGGGGGGCAAAAAACAGGGACACATTTTAAACCTTGCTTGTATAATTTTGGAAAGTTGCTTGCATAAAATGTGTTATCACCATGCATTTCACTGCCAAGTCTTGAACCCAGAACCCTATGTATTACCATCAGAGAAACATACCACTAAGCTAAATCAGCAGTTTCTTGAAAGACAGGAAGATAAACCTAAATGGCTATCATATCATTTAGTGAATTCAGTTCTCACTTCTCACCATAGCTCTCAACCTCTTAGCACAAAAATATAGAACAAAGCCAATAATGGGGGAATACAGACCCAAAATAGGGACGCATTTCAAATACTGATTTTATAACCTTAGAAAATTGCTAGAATAAAAGGTTTTGTTTTACCACTCCTGAAAACCAGAGGAACAGAACAAAAATGTGAGGCATAAATTCACAAGTGATGGTGGCTAGGGACTTTAGGCTCTTTATACCTGTACCGAAGGTACAGGGTTTGAGCCTGAGTACCTCTAGCCACCAGATGTATCGTGTTGGGGGTATTCACACACACACACACACACACACACACACACACACACACACACACACACACACACCAGCTTACTCACTCTGAAAATAATATATGTCTGTGGTAATTCTCCCAGTAAATCCCAACAGCCAGTCCAGACTTGAGCAAATAAGCAGCTAATTAAAATAAAACTGTCTGTTCCCACTTGAAAAAACATTTACAACCACCTGAAATACGTGTGCCATGAGCTCAACTCCGACAGGCTGGTAGCCCTAATGAGCTGATGTCATAGTGCATGTGATGATGTCAGCTAAAGCTCGAAAAATGAAAATAATTAAAAAATAAAGAAGTAATTTGGGGCAGGTTGGAGGTATGGATGATCTGCAAAAGTGGGGGGGCTCCCCTGCCCGCTTGCTCTATGGTTCCTGTGCCCATGAGGGCAACACCCAACAATGTGTGAAATTAGTTATCTATGGCATCTCCTACACCCAGCTGGCAGACATAGCTAATCTGCTGGCTGATAAATTCAACTCAAACTTCACTACCCTATCACCCCTATTTCTCCTCCTAGAAATACCCCCCACTCCTCCACCAACTATCACTAAGTTCAGCACAGCATTCTCCAAGACTAAAAACATGACATCAGTGGGGCTCAACGATATACCAGGTCGCCTCTTAATTTGAAAAGAGATCTATCAAGCCCAATAGGATCGCTATTTAACTATAGCCTCTGGACAGGCTTTGTTTCGACAGAGTAGAAAACAGCTACAGTCCTAATCTGCATAAGGGTTGACTGTCAGCTGGCCTGGAAAATTATAGACCTATAAGCTTGGCTAATGTTGTTTGCAAAGTCGTGGAAATAATAATCATGGATCTGATAAACAAAGACATGGGAAACCTCCAAACAGTAGACCCATCTGAATTTGGCTTTGTTAAGGGTAGTCATGCCTGCTGAACCTGGTGAATGTCTTTGAGAAGATCACTTATGCCATGGATGGATAAGAGTAAAATAGTGCATATCACCTACCTTGCCCTGGCCAAGGCATTTGACACAATACCCCATTCAGGTATTATAAATAAACTCACAGAACTGGGCATAAATCCTTACATCAGCAAATGGATAACCAATTGGCTCATGGACAGGACACATGTGGTCAAAGTGGGTGATTATAGTTCCAGTAAGAGGCCAATTACTAGTGATGTGCTCAGTGTTGGGACCACTCCTGTTCAGAATTTACTTTGCTGACACCAAGGCCAGTGTGGAAGGCTCTGGATGACAAAGTTTCCAGACAACTGCAAGCTGGGGGCAATCAGTGTATCCCCCAATAATATAGATATCCTTCAGGCATGTCTAAACCAGACAAATGATTGGTGTCACAACCACAGCCTGAAACTAAACATGAAGAAATGCATTATTGTACCATTTGGGAAAACAAATACCCCTGCTAACTAAAACATTAACAACGCACCACTAAGAGTAGACTCAGAGGTAAGGGATCTGTGTGCCCAGGTAGATAATAGTCTGAACTCTGACTGCAATGTATCCACAGCGGTAAGGAAGTCATTCTATGTGGCTCAAATTATAAGTATAGGCATGGCATCCAGATCTAAGGAGATTATAGTCCCACTGTACACAGCCCTCATTAAATCAATAATCGAGTACAACATGACATCTGGAATGTACTTGACAAGAGACCTTCAACAAGCTGGAGCAACCTCAAAGGTTTCTCACAAAGAAAATACAGGCTATAAACAACATGTCCTATGTAGACAGATTGAAAGCCCTTTCCATTCCTTCAGTCTCCTATTGACTGTTAACTCATTCCCTAAAGTGCAGCTCTTTTGAGTGTGTGTGGCTTGAGCATTAAAAAATGAAGTCATCACCTTACAGTTCTAAGAAATACTCATTAACAGAGGTCAAATATTCAATACAATTGTGTTTGCCATCATACATGCTTCAAGATAAAATATTCTGATGCCTTGTATGTAGCATAGTTTTGGAATTATTAATGCAAATATTAACAAGCAATATTTGAATCTAGAAGCTCAGTAGGAGATAACTGCAGAAATGCCTGGAGGCACATTTGACTATAACGAGTTAAGAGGTGAACTGTGTCTGACCTACAAGGCGCTCACAAATCCAGCCTTGATAGAGCTGCTGCCTAGCCACAAGACAAACAGCACGACGGTCACCCATTCAAGAGATCTGAACCTAGTCAGTGTGTCACACAGAACATGCTGGAGAGAAAGATACATATCCCAGAGACTGCCACTTCTTTGGAATAGGTTTCCTATTCATGTGAACCAGAGTCCTTCCCTTTTCCTCTTCAAGGCCACTCTAGACTGATGGATGGCGAACTGTAAATTCACACCTGGAGTGGTGTTAATGTCCCTTATGGATAGAGGCAATCAATCAAATCTGTAAAAATACCAAAGGCATAGGCACAAATCCATGCCTTCCTCCTGCCCCTAGTGGACATATACTAAGTAAATCAGGTTATATTGGCTAGGCTTGTAAAGGGTCTTGAGCCATTAGCCTAGTAATCTCCTATGAACCTATATTTTAAACAAACAATGAAGAACTTGTAATGGCAAATTAAACATAGCAAAATATGGGGGCCAACTGTCATTAGTAATTAACACCTGCACAATCATTGCCATAGAAGTAGTCATACTGGATGCTCATTTGTGGCAGCACCATACAACTTAGAAACAGTAGGAAGTGAGAGTGTTAATACATTCTAAGTGTTACTGTAGTACAATGCAGAAGGACCTGCCACAATTTCAACAGCATCTTAATAGAAGAGTATGCTGCAGTACATTGCCACAAATGTCTAACTTTATCAGATGGATGTTCGTGCGTGGGACAAGAGCAACAAGTTCATGTGACATAAGTTAATATGCATGTTCAACAAGTCAAAGGTAATATGGAGGCATTTAATTGACATCTGTGTAGTGTGATTATGAATGGCACTATATGATTGTAGACATGATCTATGTATATTTGTGGATGGAAGCACACATATAGATAGTTCATCCATAGAAGAAATAAGGCAAAAAAGATGTTCTGATGGCAGTATTGTGTCATGACATCTGCTGCATGTCCAAGTTCACTTTCATTATCATGTGACTGGAATATAACGTTTTTGCCAATGTAACCATCACACTATGTGCGTACTTCCCGCTGGTGACATATGCGCATGCAAGAGGAACATAATGTACATTGCATATGTTTGATTCCAGTGGTATATTACTTTTATTATTTTCTTCACAAAATAGTAGTGATATGCAAGAAATGGCTTTATGTTGTAAGTTACACATTACCTTGAATTGAGCCTTGTGTGATATATTTGTAATACCAACATCAGAGTACACAACCCTAATTCACAAACGTATGTAACATTAACCTCAGTTTATAACTGAACTGTTGAAAATGCTACATTTCATATACAAACTCAGTACACTGGATTGTAGCAGTTGTCATCTTCTGCCCATCGGGAACTTCCTCCAATGTGTGAACATAGACTGAAGAAGGCAAATTCTGAGACGTTCTAGCAACAAAACAACAACTGACAATAACAACTTCAAAACATTGATTACTTAATGTGCTTTGTGCTAAATGGCATCCAATGGAATAGATAATTATACTGGGCATGCTAATAAGAAAGTACAGCAATGAATGCATCAACATCCCCCCACCACAAAACGATAAGACAGTGTCATAACAAAGGTCCTAGAAGACTTTCAGACAACTTTGCATCATGACACACTTCAAAATCTGCTGAATAAGCCATTCTTGATGTAACTACTATTTTGTGAACAAAATAATAAAAGTCATATGTGCAATGTACATTATGTTCATCTTGCCCTGTGCACTAACTGATGACACCACACAAGAAATTCACACCACAGTTCTCATACAAAGCACACTTGAAGGGGTAACCTGAGCACTGTATTTCAATGTATATGCCTTTCATTAAAGGGAGTGCAAACATAGGATCATAGGAAGTTACTAGGTTATTGGCCCTGGCACCCTTATATAAGCCTAGCCAAGAGTTTAGCCAATGTTTAGACAAATCAGCACCCGATGCCCCTGTCCAGCAGGGACATGAGTGGAATCCCAGGGATGTATTTTCTATTTCCCATCCAGTTATCCAGATTGCATTTAAAAAGGGGACAAAGGGGTACTCTACTTGATGTGGAGAGGGAGTCTATTCCACAGATGGAGGGAGTCTCTGGGACACAAATTTGTCCCGCCAACAATTGATGTCACAGACCAGGTTGAGGCCGCATGTGCGGGTTACTCAAATGGAGCTTGACTTGTGGGTATGCAGCAGTCCCATCAAGACGGGTCTGAGATCATCTTGTATGCCAGAGAGAGGTCACTTCAGAAGAATCTGTATGAAACTGAATAGAGGGATAGGGCTTTTAGCCTATCTGTTTATGGTAGATTTTTTCAGGCCCTGGATTCTCTTGGTGAGGGACCTCTGTGGTCTCTCCAGCTGCTGCATGTGCTTTGCAAGGTACATGCCGAACAGGGCATTGTACTCAATAATGGGCCTTACAAGGGAAGAATACAGGGATGTTATAAACCTCCTTGTCCCTGAATGAGATACCCTTACTTATGAGTTGGGCCATGTAGAAAGCTTTCCACACAATGGAAGCAACATGGTTGTCAAAAGTCAGGTTGCTATCAATCTGGGTGGTCAAATCCCTCACGACTGACTGTGTGCTTAGGACATTGTTATTAATGTGATAATTTCTGGGGACATCACTCTCCCCAAAGGAGGAAGATGATGCATTTTTTTGTATTCGGCTTGAGGCCATGTTTCTGGCACCAGTCATTTGTTTGGGTGAGCCTCTCAGATGTCCACATCACTAGGGGAATTGATGACAGCTTCCTCACTAGGGGAATTCATGACAGCTTCCAGCTTGCAGTCATCTGCAAACTTGGTCAGCCATAGCCCACTGGTTTTGGCCTGCACCTCAGAAAAGTTTATCCCAAATAACAGAGGCGTCAAGACTGAACCCTGAGGTATGCTGCTCAATAAGGGTCTACTGCTTGAGGTGGCTTCTCCTATTTTGACTAAGTGGGTTCTATCAGTGACCCAGTTAGCTACCCATCTGGTAACATACGGACTGATACCTAGATGAGAGAGTTTATCTATTATGCCTGAGTGGGGAATAGTGTTGAAGGCTTTGGCCAGGTCAAGATAGGTGGTGTGCACCGTTTTCCCCTCATCCATGGCTTTGGTGACTGTCTCAAAAAAGTTGACCAAATTTAAAAGACATGACCTTTCCTTGACAAAGCCAAACTGTGTGGCATCGAGTGTTTGGAGGTTGTCAATGTCCTTGTTAATGAGGTCCATGATAATCTGTTCCATGGCCTTTGAGATCAGGCTAGTTAGGCTGATGGGTCTATAATTTCCCAGATCGATGGACACTCCACATTTGTGTAAAGGGATTACAATGGCTGTCCTCCACTTAGCTGGAACAAAGTTGGTACTCAGGCTTTGGTTGAATAGGGTGCCTAATGGTGCTACAAGTTCCTCCCTGAGTTCATGTAGGATGCAGCCTGGGATGATATCGGGTCCCATGGAGGCAGTATTTTTTGCCGTTGAGAGAGCAGTGATGACCTGATCCCTAGATATAAGGAGAAGGGGGGCAGGTACTGGGAATATCCTGATTTACTGATGGGAGGGCAGAGGGGTGAAATTTTCTCTGAATCTGTCAGCCAACAAGTTACTATATCTGCAGTATTTGTATATGTGGTATACCTGACCACCAGTTCTGAACAGATTTGGTTGTTACCTTTGAGATTATGGATATATGTGAAGAAGGCCTTATTATTGTTTCTAGTATATGTGGCCAGTTTGCACTTGAAGTTTGCTTTGGAGGATTTCACTAGTGGCCTTATTGGCTTGTTCAGACTAAGGATAGATTGCTTCCAATTGAGCACCTGCTCATTCTTGGTCCTGGACAGCAATTTTTTTTATTTTGTTATAGAGTTTATTTATTGCAGATGTCCACCAGACATGCTTACTCTTCCTGGAGGATGATTTAGTCCTGTCAGGTATTCCTGATTCCATGTATCTATATAAATGTTTGTATAGTAATTTGGTATAGTGTTGGATATTGGTGCCAGTTCCTAGAGATGGGGAGGGGACTGTGAAGCTGTTTATACCATCCCTCCGGAGGATGTAATCAGCTTTGGAAAAGTTTTTTTGTTTGACCCCAGCTAGAGGGGGGGGGGGGTCAGGGGAGATAGTGACTTCGAAAGTCACCACTTTATGGTCGGATCTTACAAGGGAGGATGATACTGCAGGGATGCTGCACTGGTTACTCATGTTGGTTAATACCAAGTCCGAGATATTATCACCTCTTGGTTCCAAAGCATTTGCATTGACAAAATTGAGGAATCTCTGGGCATTTGTGTTTTTGCATGAGTAGTTCTTCCAGTCTGTGTTTGAGTAGTTAACGTTACCCAGGATTAGGATAAAGGGTTGAATCTTGACAGATTTGAAGAGGTTCAGATAGGCAGATTGGGCATCTTGAATCAGATCTGGGGACCGGTAGCTAGCTATGATTTGTACAGGGGTCTTGTCAATGGTTAACTGCACCTAGAGTGTCTCCTGTGCGTCATACTGTTTGACCAGCCTGGAGATGTGTATGTCTTTAATATATATTGAAACTCCACCTCCTTTGGATTTACTACCCACAGTTTGGGGTCTGAATGTATGATAGGATGAGTAACCAGGTATGGCTGGGCTGCTCTCCGCAGCTTTGAACCAGATTTCTGTGACTGCGCAGATGGTCAGCATTTTTCAGGGTTAAGAATGCTTGCAATGAGTGCAGTTTCATGTTTAGACTCCTAGCATTTAGCAGCATGACCTTTAACTTGCATTTTGTTGAAATTTTTATGTTGGTAGTTTTAACCTCATCACTTTTTCTAAAAAAGGCACTATGATTGAGGTAAGTGCCTTTGCCAGAAGACTGAAGCCCAAGTAAGAAAGATGCAGGCCATCTCTGGCAAAGCATCGTGGTCTGTCAATCATATCTTCCCAGGCTGTCAGGTACTGGATCCCCCTGGAATGACACCACAAACTAAGCCAATTGTTAAACTCGATCACTTTATGTTTGTACTGCGGCATCATTCTTGGTGATAGTAGAATGCTGTTTAAGGCTAGGGACATACCCGCCTGGGACACATATTCAGTGAGTTCAATCATGTCTCTCTTCATATAGTCCAGGGAGGTAAGTCTCAAGTCATATACACCAACATGGACTATGACAGAGTCATAACAGTACCTGTTGTTGAGGGACTTCAGTGAGTGTGTGATATGGTAGATTCTGGTCCCTGACAGACAACTAACCGTGACTTTCTCCTGGTGAGATGTACATCTGTGTGTCTCACAATGGAGTCTCCTATGAGTAAAATGTTGGGTTTATGGTTAAGTCTTAGTGGTTGTGAGACACAGGTGTGTGAACTATGCATGGTATGTGATGTGGAAGGCTGTGGAGATCACGTGTGTTTTTGCCTCTGAGGTCTCCTTTGTTTGGGTATGCTTTTGTTGAGGACCTCCACATATGTGGGTGTGTGTTGTATAGGTGTGGGTGGTGTTTGAGGTGTAGTGATTATGTTGACAACCTTCTCACTGCCAGATATACTGGCTTGTGAGGGAGACAGCATAGACTCTAGGTTCCTAATGTAATTGCATGTCTCTCAAATTGTGTTCCTAGGTGGTAGAGTAGGTGGTTGTTTATGTACATAACGCAGTTGCTACACTGTCTCAGGATGCCCATATAAACCAGACTGGCAGGAGAAACTGTAGGAAATATTTGTCAGAATCTGAGAGAGAAAGGCCAGGGAGAGCTAGAGGGTAAGCCTAAAGCCCAAGTGCTTAAACCAAAACTAAGAGGCTTAGAATAACACAATTTAAACAGACTATAAACAAGCAGTATCACATGCAACTGAAGACTTTAGAGAACAAACTACAACAAGTAACAGAGAAAGCAAGATGAAGTAATAGAGCAGGAGGAGGAAACACAAATACAGTAAAAGCAACTGAATAATTTTTTGTTAGTAAAGTGGAAAGGGAGAGAGAGAGAGGGTACAGAAGAAAATTCAAGATTAAGGAACTAAGGGGTTTGACCTTCCCAAATGATCTCTGTATTAGGTAGAATGAGCTAATGAGATGGGACTGGGAGGAGTGTCCCTTATCAAATTTACAGTAGGGGTAGGCAACAGCAAAAGCCACATACTTTAAGAACACAACAGCAGGTGGGTGGGGGGAAACAAAAATTAAACTAGGGATCAGCAAACATATACATGGAGACACAGAAAAGTAAATAATTCAGATTAAAAAAAATAAAAACAGTGCAGTAAACGAGTGAAAAACTGTTATGCAAATTAATAAATAAAAAAAAACAGTGCAGTACTAATAAGCAAATAAATACAACAAGTGCAGTTGAGTTAAGAAACACTGAACAGTTAGATAAAGTGCAAAAATATACTTATGTAGCTCTGTAATTCAGATTGTTTAAGAAAAACTCTCCATCAGGCACAATGGAGCTCTAGCAAGATAAGCAGAAATTCACACAAAGGTAATATTTTTATACCAGCAAGATAAAAAACCCTTCCAAAACCACACATCAAGACAAATAGATAACACAGAAGCTGTTTGACCAGTTTTTCCTCTCTGGAATCAGTACACCACAAACTCACACTAGGGGTGGGCAACAGCAAAAGCCACCAATTTTAAGAACACAACAGCAGTTGGGTGGATGAAAACAAAAATTCAACCAGAGATCAGCAAATATATAAATGGAGACACAGAAAAGTAAATAATTCAGTCATACAAATAAATAAAAACAGTGCAGCAAACTAGTACATTACTGTTATGCAAATAAAAAACAGTGCGGTACTGATAACCAAATAAATACAACCAGTGCAGTGCTGATAAGAAACACTGAACAGTTAGATAAAGTGCAAAGATATACTTATGTAGCTCTGTAATTCAGACTGTTAAAGAAACGGTCTCTGTCAGGCACAATGGAGGTCTATCAGCTTATATAGCAGATGTGAACTACCTTGAGAAACAAACAGTTCAAACAAAATAGGACACAAACAACAAAGCAAATATATAATTGCTATGCAGTACAAAACAAGTGCAAAAAAAGTATACTTATCAGTTTATATATCAGATGGTTATAGAATCCAACACAGCTAGGACATTAACTCTGCTTTATCAGATTTGCACAAATTCAGAGAAATGTAAGTCTACACAGAGAACATTGACATTTCTCTCCACAATTTCAAATATTTCCATCAAGTCACATTGCAAATATCAATCCTTTTGGAGTAGAAAATCCTACGTACAAGCATTCTGTTACACACTTAATAGTACAGCTTGCCAGACTCAAGCACCTGCCTGAGGCATATTTCATACAGCAGTATATTAACCAATGATGCCACAGAAGTAATAGTATCTGATGTGTTATGAGGTGCACACTTGAAGGGATTACAACAGTGATGTGTTGGAATGTTGATGACTCCCTTAAAATATACTCTGCCATTATTATTGTTCACTTAGCTGTGGGTACACCATATCAAATTCAGTTGGGTAAGCCACCCTTGTCTGTCAGTATTATCATACAGGCATACATTACCAGATTCAAACACCTGCCATCTAGGACCACACTCTAGACAGATGTACATTAACTGCTTGTGCCACAGGGGACTTTAATGTACAGTTGAAAGAAATGACACATTTCAAGATCTAACTTAAGCAATACTTTAGACTGGTCATGTATCCCCTAAAATGTCTTTTGAAAGATTAAAATCCTTTAGTCATGTTGCGGTTCACACAACTGTAAGTCAGCCACATCAGCATCTGCTGACTAAGCCACTCTGTCTGCCTCTGTTGCTTTGCACATACACATTACCAGTTCTGAACTCCTGCCTATCAAAATCCACATATTATAGAATGGTGTATTAACTGCACATGCCACAGAAGTCTTACTGTAAGTATCCTATAACACATAATTTGCATTGGGTGATTTCATCAATGTGTGGAAAGGCCTATGTTTGACCTAAAAGGGATGGAAAGGATTGGGAAAATGTTAGATAAGTTAATGTTTCATGTCACGACACTCACACACATTATTTACAAACTGCCGGATTTGAACACTTACCTAATTTCACCATCTAGAGAACTATCTATTAATAGGACACACCACAGGAAAAGCTTTCTTACAAGAGTGAGACAGAGTACACATGAAGGGCTGATCTCATCAATATGTTGCATAGCAGATGTTTGGGATAAACAAAACTGAAATTGTTGTGGAAGCTTATTTGAGTATTAATGTACATATGCAATCTGTTGTGTAAGCCAGTCATGCCAAGTAGTAGAGTCTCACAAACACACACACACACACACACACACACACACACACACACACACACACACACTAGTCAGTCATTGCTGCATTTAAATATCTATCTAAGTTCACAAGCTACAGAGTATTGTAACTGCTGGCGATAGAGAAGAGGTCTTGTTACAAGTGTGAGACAGAACATATTTTAAAGCAGGACATCATCATTCTTTTGCAAAGCATATGTGTGGCTCAAAAGGGATTGAAGGAGTTGTGGGAAACCTCTCTTCATGTAAAGGTTTTGTTTGAGTGGATGTGTACACACCATAACTGTTGAATAAGTTAATTATAGCTGTCACTATAGGCGGAGACACTCACACTATTCAGCCATTGCCAGACTCAAACACCTGTCTACCCAAGTCCACAAGGTGCACAGCATTATATCAATCTCCAGAAGCACAAAGGATGTCTTTGAACTACTGTGACACAGAACACAGTTGAAGAGATGACCTCATCAGTGTGTTGCAAAGCTAAGGTTTGGTCTAAAACGAACTGAAATTGTTGAGGGAGTCTCACCTTTTGTACGTGTACACATGTAATCTGTTGGGTAAGCCAGTCCTGCCTAGCACTAGAGCCACAAACACACTAATGGCGTCAGTCATTACTTGATGTGAACACCTACCACTCTAAGTACACAGTCAAGGGAACCATGTATTTAGTCACTCAGGCCATGGTAAAGTCTTATTACAAGTCTGACACAGAGTACCTTTGAAGAGCAGACCACATCAGTATGTTGTAAAGCTGATGTTTGGGATAAATGTGGAAGAAAATATTGAGGGAGCTTCTCTTGCTGTATATGCACACATGTAATCAGTTTGGTAAGCCAGTCCTACCTAGCACTAGGGTCAGACATTCACACTCTCACACGCACACACACACACACACACACACACACACACACACACACACACACACACACGCACACACGCACACACGCACACACGCGCACACACACACATGCGCGTGAGTCAGTCAGTGCTGGAATTTAACACCTACCTATCTAGGTACATACTGTAGAAAACTATGTTTTAGACACTTACACCACAGAAAAAGTTACACAGAGCATAATTGAAGGGCTGGCTTCTTAACTGTGTTGTAAAATAAATGTTTAGGCTAAAAGGGACTGAATTTGATGGGGGAAGCCCTCTCCCAGTGTAGATGTTTTCCTGAGTGGAAGTGTAAAAACTCTAGACCTGTAGGAAGAGCCAGTCCTGACTACCCCCCCCAACACACACATATGCACATACACACATGCACATACACACCCATATGCACATACACGTGCACACACACACACACACACACACACACACACACACACACCTAGATTAGTACACCTATCTACCTAGGTACACAGGCTAGAATATATTTTATCAACTGCCAACAATACGGGAGAAGTCTTATTACAAGTGAGAAAGTAAATTTGAAGGGCTGACCTCATGACTGTGTTGCAAATCAGAAGTTAGGGCTAAAATTTACTGATACTGATGAGGGAAGCCCTCTCCCTGAGTAAATTTTTCTGAGTGAAAGTGTACATGACAGATTAAGGTTAAGCCACTCCTACCTACCATTAGAGTGACACACATTAATCATTCATTGCCGGATTAAAACACCTACCTAAGTACACAAGATAGAGTACTCTGTATGAACTGCCAGCCTCACAGATGTCATGTTATATTTATCCAACAACACATACTTGTACATCAAAAGTTTGGATGACTAGTAATGTGTTGACCATAATTTATTACATACTGCAAAATTAAGTCATACCTAACTTCAGTTCTGGACATTGGGGCAATGTTAATGATATACAGGTGGGTCACATTATGGTGTATGGACCATCTACATAATGGATGAAAATACTTGTGAAACAGTGGACTGCCACACAGGCATTCCTGGCTGTTCATCTTAAGAGCATTGCACACAACGCTTAATTATTTTGTGTTTTATTGTTAAGATTTTGTAATTTGTGTGCAATGTGCAAGGTAAATACCCTACATGCATGTTAATCTTGTGAAACAAGAAGACTTAATAACATTTGGTACGAGTGCAAAGATGCCAAACCATTGTAAACATTTGCAAGTGCAAACATGATTTATATTACATTCCCCCATTATTTTTTCTGCATCCTCCTCCTGTTCATCTCAGTGTGTGCTCGCAAGTTTTAATCTCCTTGCTACTACCCTTCAGTGTGGCACCCCCAACTGAACTGGATTGTTTTACTGAGGCAGCGGAATACTGCAATTATTTTTTTAATCTCTCTAATACTACCCTTCAGTGTGACACCCCTCCAACTAAACCAGATCGTTTTGTTGAGAAAGCAGAATATTGCAATTAAATTTTTCATCTCCCTGCTATTACCCTTCAGTGCAGCACCCTCCAACTGATCTGGATCACTTTTTTGAGGCAGCAGAATACTGTAATTATTTTTTTTTTATCTCCTTGCTACTACTCTATAGGTTCATAGTTAAGTACTAGGCTATCTGCCCGAAGGCATTTATAAGTCTAGCCAGAATGTGTTGGCTTTCGCTGTCCTCTCAAATTAGTTCCCTCTGCCTCTGTCCAGCAGAGCCATTGAAGTGATCCCTGGGGTAAACTTTCGGTTTCCCATCCACTCATCAAGGTTTCTCTTGAAGAGGGTTAGCGAGGAGCTCTGCCTAATGTAGATTGGAATCTTGTTCCAGAGCATGGGAAGTCTCTGGGACAGGAATCTATATCAGTGTGGCATCTCCCAACTAAACCGGATCACGTTATTGAGGCAGCAGAATACTGTCATTAATTGTATGTCCTTAATCTGATTTAACTGTGTAATACTGGTAAAGCTGAATTTAACTATACATGGCATGCACACTAACCTGGATGACTCCACCTATTCTCCCCCTTTTAACTAGCTCTTTAGTTATATTTTTTTAGTTTTAATTGTTCCTCTTAATCCTAATCTGCATTGTAAAGACAATTGTAGATGCAGCTAAGTTAATCCTTGAATAGGATGAATTATCCAGAGTAGTGATGTTTTCCCCCAGTAAAACTTTGATTTCAGAAAGCTTGACACTGTTATTCTGGTACTGACCTGAGCTATAATCGTTATCTTCTAATTGGTTCTGGTTGTCCAAGGCTTGCCTGCTGTCTGTCTCTACCCGCTTGGACTCTCTCAGCTCCCCTACCCCACTTCCAAATCCCACCCATCCCATTACACCTAAACTTATACTCTACTTACTCCACCCCTCAGTTTCCTTCATCCAATCATAACCTCTTCTCCTCCCGCTAAATTATCTATACCATCTCTTCTTATCTCTTAACTTACTTCCTCCCTCCTCCCTCCTCTGTTCACACCTATCTCCAGCTACTCCTCTGCCATCCAGATTATCATTTTCTTTCCCACTACTTAACATCATACATTCTCCCCACTATCACTTCTCCTTTCTAGATACATTCTCTTTGCTATCACCTCTCCTT
Organism: Protopterus annectens; assembly: GCF_019279795.1. Classification (NCBI taxonomy): domain Eukaryota; kingdom Metazoa; phylum Chordata; order Ceratodontiformes; family Protopteridae; genus Protopterus; species Protopterus annectens. The sequence continues at coordinate 1,326,200,084 of NC_056745.1, read as the reverse complement.
TCTATAACACCTACCTTAGTAAATTCGAGTATCTCTCTGTATTCTACATAATCTTCATACATTATTACTATACATTTATATCCACTTTACTGGTCCTAATCTATCTAACTATGTAATTCCCACCCCTCCAACAATAACCATGTGTTCATTGAGAATGCACATTATCACCTTCTCGCTTTTCACCATAATTGTATTTTCACTACTACGCATCACTGTTCTAAACCCTATCTCCTTACCCTCTCAATTTTCTAGCATTACCACTACCATATCTATCCAATTAAACAGCTACACAGACATATCTCCTAGCCTTTAACAAATAAACTCCCTATTCTAATACAAAGTGAAAACCATCTATATTATAAACAAAATCCATTTTACCCCTATAAAGAATCCAAACCAAAACTTCCACAAAAGCCACTAGCACACACATTTAAGTTTACTTTTGTATGTTTATGTGGTGACAAATACCCCAATCAAGTTCCCGCTGTAAATAACTCTTCCATACCTCCATTCAGCAAACATTCTCAAAAATCCTTACATATGGTGACCTTAAATCTCCAAAGCATTTCTAACAAAATTCCTATCTTTCATGCTTGGATAGCTCAAAACCAACCAGACATTACTGCCACCACTGAGTCCTGGCTAAAACCTTACATTAAAGACTCTGAATTCTTTTATCCAGGCTTTCAAACAATAAGACCTGGCAGACCTCACAAAAAAGGAGGTGGTATAGCACTAAACTTTTTTCAACACCTACAATGCAGTACCTTATGCAAATCCTGTTCCTCAATTTTTTTATAGCCAAAATACTCACTTCTCTTCTAAAAATAAACAGTTGCAAAAATCTGTGCATCATAGTTCTTTACATAACCCCTGGCAACAACATACACTTATTAGAAGCTATGGCAGCTTGGATTTCTACTAATGTCAAAAATGAAACTGTCATCCTAGGTGTGATGCAAACATTAACTGGCTAAACCTTACTTCCAACATACCTTTCCCAATTATTAATCTATTTAACTTTGCGTAACTCATCAATTCCCCTTGCTGACCTAATAAGGACAACAACTGTAGGTCCATTTTAGACTGGATTCTAGTCACTGACCCAAACAAAATATCTGAAGCTGGCACTCTCCCAAACACTCAATATCCCCACCTTTATCCACCGTACACCCAACCCATATCAAAACCAACACCACTACAAATAAATAAGAAACCTAACTAAATTTAACCCACTTACTTTCACTGATATTCGAAAAAGAATAAACTGGCATATCCTAAAAATACTCCCACTTGATGACACAGTTGACTATTTCAGTACTGCATCCCTGAATACACTAAATAGTCTTGCACCCATTCACAAAAAGATACATACTATGCCCCATGGCTAACCAAGCCTATTAAAAATCTTATGCAGACCCAGGATAAAACATGGAAACAACAGCAAGCTGACAAAAACACCCCAGATCTTCTAAAATGTAGACAACTTTGTAACCAGGTAAAAAGACTTGTCAACAAAGATAAGAAAGAATACTACTTAAAACTGCAATCTAAGCCTAAATAAAAAAAAAAAAAATTCTGGAACTCCGTTATTTCACTACTAAATCCAGGCGCAAAAAGCAATCCATGTCCACATCTTGACAAATCCTCTCAAGAAATAGCCACTCACTTTAATTCTTTCTTCATCAGTTCTATAGCTGACATTACTGCTAATTTTCCACAAGCAAAGCTCAGCATAAATAATACATCAGCAGCTAAACTCTCCACTTTCTACTCATATGAGCCTAATACTCAATTTTCACCTACATTCACTCTAAATTCTATTCCCATCACCATAATAAAGAGAATATGTCTGAAGCTCAAACTTTGCTCTAACTCCCCTGACAATATACCCTCAGTATATCTAAAACTTGCAGCAAATGTTATTGCCTTCCCGATACATATTCTTCTCAACAGATCCATCCAGGAATCCTATGTACCTAAAATCTGAAAGAAAGTATGTATTCTCCCTCTGCATAAAGGCAGCAGTAATACAGATATCACCAACTTTCGACCTATCGCTATTCTCGCTCCCATCTCCAAGATCTTGGAAAAACACATACATATTCAACTGCTTCACTTTCTTCTTCTTCATAATCAACTCCTGTCTCCTACACAGCATGGTTTTAGACCAGGCCATAGTACAACAACTGCACAAATATCTTCATTGGATACAGTAAGCAAAGCCCATGAAGCAGGAAAAATTTCCTCTACCCTCTTCCTAGATCTATCAAAGGTATTTGATACCATTTCTCACCCTTTATTTCTAATCCAGCTAACTATTATTGGGCTCCACTCCCCCCAATCAGCTGATTCTCAAGCTACTTAAAAGACAGACAACAGGCCACCAAATGGCAACACTCTGTCTCACCTTACCTTAACACCTCTACTGGAGTTCCTCAAGGCTCAATACTTGGTCTCCTCCCATTCAGCATCTTCATTACTAGTTTCCATTCTGTTATGTCCCAGAGTTCTCTCATTCAATATGCAAATAATTCAACTATTGTATGTTTGGCTGAGTCCATCTCTGACCTGCAACTTAAAACTCAAACAGCCTTCTCTATCACTGAAGCCTGAATGTTCATTAACTATCTAGCCTTAAACTCAAGGAAATCCAAGCTCATACTATTCACCCCTAAAAAACAACTCCATTAGACAAAATTAAGTTCACTATTTATTCTCAAAGTAATGCTATAATTGAAGTCATTAGCCAGACAAAACTTCTAAGAGTCACCATTGATGAACACCTAAAATTTGATATTTACATACAACATAACATCAGCAAAACTCATCTTGTGTGCTATGGTTAATTACAAGTAGGTGTAGACATAATTTCCTAAGTCCCTCTTCTAAACAAATCCTTGCCTCCACATACTTACTTCCCTCATTTATCTATGGTGCCCCTCTCCTTACTAACCTCAAATCCTCACTAAAAGCTAAGCTCGAGAATTGCTACAACAATATCACAAACTTTGCAACCAATTCAAAATACTCTGCCCATCACTGCACCACTCTATGCTCCCTAAAATGGCTTGAACTACCACACTACCTCACCTACTTGTAATTAACCATAGCACACAAAATGATCTTTAATCCTTCAGACTGTCCTGCCCCTAGCTCTATATTTACTCTCTACTGCCCAAAGAGGCCCCTCATATCTGAAAATCAGCAATTTTTGCAGGTTCATAAACCAAATCTCCCTCCCGGTCAGCTCCTCTATTCCTACTCCCTAGTCAAGAATTGGAATGCTCTACCTTTATCAATTAGAACATCCCAGAATCCTGCATTCTTCAAAACCTCATTATGTGAATACCTAACTTCTATCTGGAATTGTACCTGTACTCAGCCTACGTATAATAATTATTACAAGCCATGTCTTCCTAGCTACTTTCATAGCATGTTCATTGAAATTCCTCACTGCTCTAATTCCTTGACAAATCATGTATGTTACATGTTGTTACTTGTATGCTAATTTTTTACTAGTATGCTAATTTTTATGTCAACTAAGTGTTATTTTTACCTTATGCTTTACTTCTTAAATGTCCAAATGTTTGTATTCAACTTTGTTTTTACTGTGGAGCTTTTCTTTCTGGGCTTCCACTGAAAATGGGCTCTGAATGGCCCAGTGGGCTTTCTCAGTAAACAAAGTGTAAATAAATAAATACTAATTATGTATTGATTACACAAGATCACAGTGAAGTCATATCCTGACTACATGAAGCCATTAAAACAAGCACAAGTGTTGCAAGCCATTGACATTACTTAATTTCTGTCAAAACTGTTAGTGAAGCACACTGCTGTCAGTTCATTTGCAGCACTGATGGTGAGGCCTTAACTTGTGAATAATTACTTTTTGAGTTTTTGGGGAAAGGCATTAGCAATGCTCTATGATGTCTCATGTCAAGCTTCGCACAAATGCTGAGAACAAAGAGTGATGATACAGAAAGGGGAGGGAGAAGACAAAGAGATGGGGGTGATGAGAAGAAGGAAAGAGACTGAGTGTGTGAGAGAGAGTGAGAGAGAAAAGTTTTGTGTATGGGCCATTCATATTCTGGTGTGTTACTGTGTTCCTTGTTTCCATAATAATAATAATTATGTCGTGCTGTGTACAGTAAAGGTTTTCAAATAGAGAAAAAGCAGGTATTGGATAGTTGAACAATGATTAGGAAATAAGCAGGATACTGGTGAATTAATAGCATATTTATCTAACAGATCTACTTTGAAAGCTGGAAAGTTCAGATTACTGAGCGTTATTTTCGCAAGACAACATCATCGAAACCTTGATTTCCCAAATGCGGAGGTTTTACCAGGTTAAGTAAACACTTGTCCAAAATTGCACAGAAACACACAGCAGTACGTAAAATCCACCTAGGTGGGGGGCTACGGCACACACACCCTCCCTAACTATATATACTAACTCCGGGATCACACTACAGTGGGGAAAAAGGCATATTTCCCCATGTTGGGCAAGTGTTTATTTACCCTGGTAAAATTTTCACATTTGGGAAATCAAGATTTCGATGCTGTCATCTTGTGAAAATAATATTCAGTAACCTGGTCTTTCGAGCTTTCAAAGTAGATCCATATGTAACACTTCCATGCATAATATATTACTATGGAAACTAATGAAATAATGTTTAAGATACTACAGATTTCGAACATTTGACACTATGCAAAAGCATTCTACAGACTTTTCCATTATCTCATCAGACCACATACATGTTTGAAGGGACAATGACACATGTTTGAAGGGACAATGACAAAAGAGTGAAGCAAGGGAAAATGTAGGCAACAGCCTTTATCACAGTACTGACAATTGAAACATCCCATAATGTGTACATTACATCCTACTGAGGGCAAAATTGTTGCCCTACATACAAAACTGTCATGTTGTGCACAATGAAGTGCTCCAGCAACTAAAAGGGAGATTAATAGAGCACTAAGACAGAAGCAGGATAATGTTAGTTTAATATTTGTAGGCAATACTTCAACACACTATAATATTTTACATCCAAAAAAATGTAAATAATGGTTGATGTCTCCCCGAGGGGCCTTCGAGCTGTAAAAGATCCTGCTACACCGTTTGATTCTTTGAGTGAAGAAGATCAAAGATTCAAGGCTAAGTGGGTGGCAGCAGCCCACCGGTGTTCTATGGAGTGGATACATATCCTCATAGAATAGGACTCGTTGAAGCTAGGGTTACCACCTGTCCCACTTTGTGAGGGACAGTCCCTCTTTGGGCAGTTGTGTCCTGCGAAAACACTGAAAAAATGGCAGATGTCCTGAGATTATTGTACGAAAATATTTCCTAAGTTTTCTTTCAGTTTCATAAGACAGTTATTTTTTCTCTGAAACACCTAAATGTTATATGAAATAGCATAAGCAACTCAAATGCTACACGAATAAGCTTTTATTTTGGCAGAAAGGTGAAGTTCTATCATTTGTACTGGTCATGGTCATGGGTATGTTTTGTCCTGCTAATCTGACATTTCTACAGTAAATGTCCCACTTTGAGCATTTGAAAAGGTGGTAACCCTAGTTGAAGCAGAAGTGTCTTAAGGATCAGATTGCCTCCTTAAGTTCTACTATTTCCACGCAATCAAGTCCTGGTTGTGTTGACTATTTCTTTACTGATATCAAAGACCGTCTGTGTGGGTTTGAGGAAAGTATTGCGGATCATAAGAAGAGTAAAATCCGTAGAGACCTTAAGGACTTTGAGAACAAACGGGCTTTTGAGAGGGGGACCAATCGGAATCAAGCCCAATGTCATGTGAGCTTCCCGAAGCAACAAGTAGAAGTCCGTGGACAGGGACTTTCTTTTACTTCGTTTGAAGGGAATATCACATCGACTGATTGGGAAGAAGAAGACTAGTTTCCTCATCTCCCTGCATTACAAAATAACAGACAAGTACAAAAAACTTTTTTTTCCAGGTGAGGGGCGATCCAATAATTTCAAAAAACGTCAACAAAGTAATGACTTTAATGCTGGGTACAAAGGGGAGGGATATTATAAACAAAACAAATGTGGGAAATTGTATTAATAATGCTGAACCTGCTTTTGGTTGTAATTATGTAGTTAATTTGTCAGGCTATGGTTTAACAAATGAGGAACTGTCTGTTTTGAATTCTGGCTTTAAATTTGTGCCGACTGTTACCACGACTTCATCTTTTAAAGGGTGACATCTTTAAATTGGTGAGGAAAATTTACCTAAAGGTATATTTTTCTGATGTAGTTGTGAATGGTAATAAGTTATTGATTCAGATGATGATATGAATGAAAGTTTCTCTTCCTGTGACTCTGAACCAGTTGTCAATGCTTGAACCAGTTGTCCATGCTTATTGTCATTTGACTACATCTCACGTATTATGTAAGAGTGATTTTATGCCACCCTTCAATCACGAAGTAGTGCAACAGTTCTCTTCTATGGTTAATTTTTGGGTGGAATGTGAGTATGTTCAGTTTTTTTAAAAACATTCATAAGGTGAATTTTAATTTAACTAAAAATAAATGGAAAGCGTTGACGGTTTTGAGTAATAGGAGGGAATTAATATTTACACCCTTAGACAAAGGCAACAAATTGGTTATATTAAATGTAAACCAGTACTTGAATATGTGCCATCAACACTGATAGGAATATGTATAGTGCTGTGGATATCAACAAAATACTGTTCCACCCAGGTGGAATTTAAGGAACTGGTTTACAAAGGATATAGGCTGGGTTATTTTTCAAGAGAAGATATGGATAAAAAATTTGATATTGGTCCATGTGGTATGGCTTACTTTTACTGTTTGCCGAAAATTCACAAGGACTTGGTAAATCCTCCTTGATGGCCTAGTATATCCACCTGTAATTATTTTACTCATAATATGGGTTTATTTTTGCATAGTTTACTTTCCCATGTTATGAGATTAGAGTCTTATGTGAAAGACACTTTTCATTTTTTGGATAAAATTTCCAATATAGTTTGGGAAAAGGGAATGTATTAGATACTGTTGACGTGGTGAGTCTGTATACGAACATACAACACAAATTTGGTTTAGAAGCTCTTTTGTATTTTTTAGGTGACGGTCCAATTTCTATGTATGTTATGCAACTGATTTATTTTTAATAATTATTTTGAGTTTAATGGCATATTGTATCAACAACTACAAGGAACTGCAGTGGGGGCATCATTTGCCCCTATGTATGCCAGTTTATTTATGGGTCTTTTTGAGTTTGAATGTTTGTTTCTGAGTTTTTTTAAGAAGTATGTGGTCAGATATTTTAGAATTATCGATGACCTTATATTTTTGTGATGGGGGTTATGATTTGATTGGTGATTTTATTGATTATTTGCATACTAATAGATTTAATTTGCAATTTAGTGATTTAAACGAAGGTCACAAGATAATATTTCTAGATGTCTCTTTGGAAGGTATGGAGGGGCAAACTATTCATATTAGAGTTCATAGGAAATTTACTGATGGCAATTAGTATCGTAATGGTCAGAGTTGTCATCCCTCTAATACTATAGCCGCCCTTCCCTATGGTGAATTCCGTAGGTTAAGGAGACTCTGTAATGATGAAAGGGAATGTATTTAGGAAGTAGAATCTACTAAGAGTATGTTTATGAGTAGGGGTTATGATGTCAATAAACTAAAAGTTAATATTCGTGATGTCATGGGGCTCAACTGTGATAGGCACTGTGCCTATACATTTAATGGGAAATTTAAAGCAGTGGAAAATAGTGATAATAATAAAAAATATATTTTGTGACTACTTATAGTCCTTGTAGTAGTGTAGTTGTTAAGGTGTTGAAGTATTATTTTTTTTTTAAATAGACATAAGGATTTTTGCAGTTTATTGGAAAATACCCCATGTTTGTCTTTTCGGCTTTTCCCAGTTAGGGGTCACCACAGCAGAACTCCGGTCCACTAATGATTGGCAGTAGACTTTTTATGGTGCCGAGTTGCCAGCCCAATGCTCAACCTTCAGTGAAGGCATGCCCATTCACGCATGTCTTTTGGAGGCCACTCGACCATGGGGAGGACATGCAGACTCCACACAGAAGGCACTCCAGCCGTGAATCGAACAGGAGAACCTTTTGCTGTGAGGCAACAACTCTACCGCTGTACCACCGCGGCTTTTTGGAATGTATTGCATTTAAGAGGAAGTGTAGGTGATATGCTTGGGTTTATTCCTCCAGTCGTGTCTGTTAATACTGGTATTAATTTCCCCTTTAAAGGTACTAGAATATGTGGGAAATGTAGTTGTAAATATGTTGTCACATATTGGGGATATTAATGGTATGAAATATGAGGTTAAACATACTTATAGTTGTAATGCAACTGGAGTAATTTATGCCAATAATGTCCCTGTGGAAAATTTTACATAGGGGAGAGTAAAAGGGCCTTTAAGACATGATTGCAAGAGTACCTTAGGGATATAAGAAAAGTTAGGTTGGAAAGTCCAATTGCTGCTCATTTTTTTGACTACCATCAGGGGGATGAGAGTGGCCTTGTAGCCACAGTATTAGACCAAGTTTATTGTGGTTTATTTGATATTGAAAGTATTAAAAAAGTTATTGTATAAGGAAACTTGTTTTTATATTGAAATATGATACCCTGGTTCCCAGGGGTTTGAATCTAGAATGTAGTTGGAAGGTTTTCATTTAATATGTTGTAATGTGATAATTTATTGAATAATTGATGTTATTAACTTAAATGATATGATTGTATAAGAAGTTTTTTTATCTATGCTATTGCTTTACTCTGTGAATGCTGTTTGCTGAGGTGTTAGGAGAACGTTGTCAGTTATTAAAGAACATTGGGAGTATCTGGCTGCTTTTTTTGTCATTTTGCTGCAATGGTCGAGATGCTGCTGGATTCAAATGCCTGGCAACATACATAAGCATTCTATAAACCAGAGCACTATCTGAGCATGCCCAAAAGCAACTCACTGTTCACTTATTAAAGCTCACACATTTGAAGGGAGAAGGACAAAAATTTGGAACAACTGAGTATGTATGCATCAGACTTCATAATAGCATTGTGAAGTGTAACATCCCATGAGTTCTAGATTAAAACCTGTAGTCCATGAAACATAAAAGTATAACTGTCTCTTCTTAGCGTTCTCAGTCTTGCTTTCTGTAGTGCAGCAGGGGTAAACAAACTTGCAAGACAATAACTGTATTAATGCAGCTAAGGCAACAACTCACCAGTTTTTGCCACAGAGTGTGAAACTCTATTAACCATCATTGACCATTGGAGTGATGACAAGCCTCACATAAATGCTGAGGACAAAAGTTTTACTTTATGGCCATCTCTGGCAATGTGTGTGGTGAGTGATTTTATTTTTTTACCAGATTAAATGTGAGAAAAGGAGTTTATAGGACAGTGGTGAAAATGGCGGGGGCAAGCAAAGGGTAGGGCATGGGGGGAATAAAGGAATGTACAGGCTGATGGTGGGAGAGCACTATAGCTATCCACTTCACAAGATAATAGTGTACTTTTACAAATAATTGGGGAATTTGCTTAGTCACCACAGCAAGTGAGTGACAACAACTTAATAATCTTGTGTGGCCAATTGGACAAAATCAAGTGTGTCATACTCATACATAGGTGAAATGGAGAGCTATGTATCAGGAGTATTTTTTTTTTATTTTTGAGAGAGGGGAATGTTGGGGAAGGTGATTACAAATAAGACGATTAGGTAGTTAGGGCAGGTTATATAGCAGGTGAAGACATAGAGGACTGACAAGACAGACGGGCATGGTGATAAACACAAACGTTTGCGAGACACCATAATTAGGGATAGGTAAAGGGACTTCAGAGATCCATCCTTGTCCAGCAAGAGTACAGTGAGAATCTGATCCTCACCCTCAGAACTGTCATCACTATCCTGTCACAGGAAGCTAGGGCAGTGCCAGACTAGGCATCAACTTGGCTATTTGATGCAGACCTTTCTCAGTTCTGCCAATGTGGGCTTGAGGCCCCTCTCCATAATGTCCTCCTCCAGCCCTGTCAGCTCCTGAGAGGTGACATAATCATTGCCTCCACTGGTGCTACTCCTGGTGGGTACCTCTGCACCAGCCTCTGGGCCTGAGCTACCTGATGCAGTTGAGGATAAGTCAAGGATATCAGGAAAACTGGCAGGGAATTGGCACCCAGTTCAGATCTTGCATGTACCAGCCTGTGCATAACAATGGACAACCTTGACAACTGGAATTGCATTTTAGAAAACACACAAATGGAACAGGGTACAATTTAGGCATGATTTCTTCAATGTACACTTCAGGTGTGAAACATGGCAGTGGCACTTGGCCATGTGTATGTACAAATGTTCAACAGTGACTTCATCAATTGTTTTTTAATGATGGGTATGCTCTCTGGGTTGGATGGCAATCATAACTACAACCTTGTGACAAACAAACACAAAATGACATTGTTAGGTTCTTGTCATTCACTGTTGCTCTTAGGTACATTTACTTTGTAGGACATAATGTTTTGTTGGCACAAAATGTGTACAGACTGTGACTGATAGCACCTGGGAATCGAACCCATAACAAAAAGTAAAATGAACTGCTTTACTCTGTGTATTGTTAATCATACCTCTCAAATGTACAGCTTTTCACAGAATGTCCAGATTTTTGCCTCCTATATTTGGTCTGTTCCTCTTAAAATTTGTGATTTTCTGGCAAATCAATGGGATGATCTGAGGATTAAAGTCACTAAACAGTGATATACTTTTTGTGTTTTAGACTTCATATCCTTCAGAAAAATGCATGCCAAGACAAATTCTGTTATTCTAGCACCTATCTAAGTTTATATGAGCCACATTTAAAATCTGTCCCTATTTTTGTGCCTTTGTCACCCCATTCTGTTAGGCTTTGTCCAGATTTTTTGCACTAAGAGATTGAGGGGTATGCGGTTAATGCTACAGGAGAACTGACATTCTTGCACTGTAAGCTAATGTGCAACAGCAACATAACTGGAAATAGAACTAATTCTAATAAGCCTTGCTGTGTTGGACTCTGAATTTTTTTTAATTGGATTAATATATAAATGAAAATATGTATTCCTTTGTAAAAGAGTGCTTTCCACTGATTTCAAACATGAGTATAATGGGTCTGTGTCACTTGGTTGACAACATTTTTGAAACCCACATGGATGAGACCACATTATCGACAATGCAGTTCCTCAACTGTTTTGAATGAGATTGTGGTACAGTGGGAATTGGGGAATGTACCCTTTACCCCACTGTAGTGCTGTCTTGGAGTTGGTATACATAATTTGCAGGGGGTGGGAGAGCACAGCCCTCTCATGGAGTGTGCAGGGGGGCTTGCCCCACTGCAAAAACATTGTTTTTGTCCTGTTTACACTGATTGACAAACTGCATTGTGGTCTCAACCATGTGAGTTTTGACAAGGTCATTCATGGCTCAGTTGAAATAGATCCAGTACAATATCCACTTTTGGTAATGACAGATCTCATTCCACTGAAGCCATGCTCAGACATGTGTTTAAATATGTGTTGTCCACCTCAGTGTTTTCCCTAACACCTACTGCTTTTACAATGTACGGAGTCATACTTTATGGCAAGAATTCATTGCAAAATCAAACACATGCTGATGTATATTAACTTTATTCTGATAAGTGTTATGATGGGAATGTTAACTTATTTAGGATTATTTAAACAGACTTTTGCTGCAAGTCTACTTCTTAAATTGACAATTGTACTTTATATTTAAGTACAAATATTAAATAGAAACGGACAAGAATGTAGTCTGAACCTTTCATTAAAATAAGTGGGATTCAAACCCTGCACTGTGTGTGTTACTCCTTACATTAACAAGAAGAACCACAGAGAAGGTTATATAACATGTAGTTTTAGTACTCAGTACTGTCCAGTGTGCTAACTGAAGAGCAACAGCTCCAGCATCATTTGCGCTAACGATGGATACATTTTTGCACATATGCATAAAATTGGGGTTTACTTAGATTACTTTTGTTTAAGTGATCATCTTCTGTTTATTGCCTGTCATGCCACTATCAATTTCATTGAGTATGAATGACCACCTGCACATGATATGACCAAAATAAATTTAATCTGTCTTCATTTACTTACACACACACACGTGTGTGTGTGTGTGTGTGTGTGTGTATATATATATATATATATATATATATATATATATATATATATATATATATATCTGAGTCCCCGTCAAAGGACTGAAGTTACAGAAAGTAAGTCGATATGGCTGAGTCCATATGATATGATCAACTTTCCAAAACATCAAAGCTTTTGTAAGGAGACTGCAGTACAGTGAGGATCAGGGAATTTACCATTGTCCCTACTCTAGTGTAATCTCAGAGTTGATGTATATAATATGTAGGGGGTGTGGGGGTGCCCTCCAGCAAAAATGTAGATTTTTTTATTTAGTCTTGTTCAACATTTCAGAAAGTCGATCATATGGTCTTGACCTTATACGTTCAACTTTATGAAACTTCAATCTTGTGACATATACATATGGAAGACACTACTTTTGTTGAACAGCACTTTTGTCGACATCTGTTTCCCTGAGAATTGAGATCTCAAAGTCAGAATATACAATTAGCAGGGGGTGCAGACCCCACATGGTGAGGAAGTGACTTGCACCCTTGCAAAAATTGTTTTCTTTTTAATTTTCTTTTAAGGATTTTGCATGCACCGAGATTGCTCGGTACATCCTTAGTTGTATGTCGACATATATAAGATGGTCATTTCATGTCAACATTATTCATGTTAATGTTAGTGCTGGTTGATAAAGGTAAGTAAATCTTTCTCTCTCTCTATATATAGATATATATATATATATATATATATATATATATATATATATATATATATATAATCTATATATATATATATATACACACACACACACACACACACACACACACATGGATAAATAGATATATCTATCTGTATATCTATAGTAATATATCTATGTACATAGCTCTACTTGAGGACTGAAAAGCCAAAAGACTGAATCCCAAAAGACTGAAAATTCAAAATACTGAATGATGGAATTTGCCCATTCTCCACTGTTGTGCGATCTTGGACTTGGTATATATAGTTAGCAGGAGTTGCGGGGGGTTAAGCACCCTACATGTAGTGTTCAGGGGGGGTTGCCCCCTGCATTAAAAATGTGTTCAGCATTTTGAATTTTCAGTCTTGTTTTTTCAGTCTTCTGAAGTAGACCCATCTCTATATAGATATGCATCTTTAAATATACTGTAGTAAAATGTTTACTTGCATTTGCATCTATTGTTGATGTACTATGGTTTATGCAGCATATATCTCATATTTTGCTCCTGCCTTTTTCCTTTTTTAATGTTTTGTTTAATCACAGGTGACACTGCCACTGGAACTGTGGAGCTCCTACCACCTGATGTTGGAGAATCAGATGGTGATGATGATGATGATGATGGCAGTGATGAATATGTACAGCCTAGGTTTGCAGAGGGTATGTTTGATACGGAAAAGGTGGCTCCCACATTCCCTCCACAGAGTTTGGACACAGTCGGTATTCCTACACATACCCAGGACATGGAATCATCTGATTAATGAAAAGGTTGAAAGGGATACTGTTGATCAGAATAGTGTGGTTACCCCAGTTGCAGAGCTGATGGACTCTTCCCCTAGCCATTTTGAGGAGGAAGTACCACACAGGGGTGTCAGTAGAGGTTCTCAGAGGAGACATGCTTACCTCTCTATCTCCCTGATGGTGTGTCATGAGGTGCTGCCCAATGTATGTGCAGGGCCATCATAGAGGCACAGGTAAGTTCCATCAGGGCCTAAGAAGAGATTGTCAGAATACTGCAAACTCATGCATTCTGACATGCAAGATTGCATGAACCTTGTGGGTGAGTCCTTGGGCTGGATGAATGACACACTGGACTGTGTAGTGTCTATTGGGGGAGGGTCTGCATTCATGTGACTGACAAGCCACATCATCAGATATTAGCTGTCATGGCCATGACCATGTCAGATCCTACAGCCATATAGTGATACTACTTCCACTGCTCTGTCAGTAATGGAGGTGTCCACACCCAGATGCGGTAGACCACTTGGTCATGGTTGTACACATAGTCATAATGAGAACTCATCCAGCAGACATCATTAATGTTCAGATAGCACCCTGACTTCTAGATATGGTCATGGAACTATCAGTGCAGCTCCTGTCAGAAGTAGTTCATGTGAACTGCCTACAATACAATGCATGGGACATACCTGTCCAGTATGCCAGGGCATAGTGCTAACACAAATGCTTTGGCTGTGTTCTTGCAGGCACACATACACAGTACAACTCATGTTGCCCATGCAGCCTTACACACACACGCACACACGCACACACACACGCGCACACACACGCGCGCGCACACACACACGCACACGCACACGCACACTTATAAATTTTCATAAAATTGACTTCCTTGCATCTTGAGCTCCTGGCCCTGACAGTGTGTACTTGCTGTTAACATCATTCCATACACATACATACAAACGCGCACACACACAGGCTTGCCACACTATAACCCCATCCTGTCAAAGGGATGATGACTCTGCCCTTCCCTTTTCGTATTTCTGTGTGAGTTGGGTTGCCTATGATGCACATAGTAGATAGCTCATGCTTGCTTACTCAGATAATTGCTTTTTTCATGGATCATATCCTGAATTGCATTTCTCTTTAATCCTGTTTTAAGTATTTGTTGAGTTCTGAATGGTAGTTGTGGCAGTAGTAGTAGCTCTAATGACAGAAGTAGTACAGTCATAGTAATTATGAATTACTGCTTGCTCAGCAGCTTGTGCAGATGATATTAAGAGTGTTCTGGCCCCTGTCGTGGTGTCTAACTTGGGCAACTTTATGTGTGATGCAGAGTATGGAGCAGACAAAGCATATTAGTTTTGCCCAAAACTTGTGTGTTTCCTCTTGAGTGATGTATTCTCATTTTTGTATGAACTCTTTTTTTTTTTTTTTTTTTTTTAACTATAAGGGATAATATGCTCTGCTTGATCATCTGTTTATGGATGATGGTGACATTCACATAACCCTTCTGACTTTGACATGGGCCTGCTTTAGCTTAACACACGCAGGATTGAAACATGTGGAGAAAAGCCATCATATAACTTTTAATCTCTATTTTTTGATTTGTTCCGTATTCCCTCTATCAATCATATAGACTAGTGCTGACATTCCTGTGTAGTTGACCAATGTTTTATTTTAATGAAGTACAATATTTAGGCATAAGGATGACCATGCCTGTCAACCATACAGATTTTCACAGAATGTCCAGATTTTTGCCTCAAATTCTTGGTCTGTTTCTCATAAAATTGTGTTTCTCTGGAAAATCACTGGTAAATCATTGAGGGCTGAAGTCAGAAAATAATTACAGACATTTGAGTTTCAGACTTAATACCCTTCAGAAATTTCATGCTAATGCAAAACCTATTATATCAATCTTCTAGCTTGTAAGAGCAATGTTTAAATTGTGTCCCTATTTTTAGGCTTTTGTCCCCCAATTACCTTTGTCCAGATTTCTTGCTCTAAGAGGTTGAAAGGTGACCATTTATCTCTTCATTACAGCTTCAGCACTTACATCAGTTAACGCTGCTGATAAAACATTTTCTACTATGGGGTTACTTCTGTCTGATGCTCACAATACACAGCCATTAAAAGAGTAAGTAAAGGCTGTTAAATTTGCATGCATCACTTTTCCTGCTTGTATGTGCTCAGCTTCCTCTGTTTTGATTCCCCTAGGTAGTGAGGGTGTATGCATTTCACTGCCTCTTAGCCAGGAACATAGCACATTGCGCCCACCTCTCTGCCACAATCATCCCCAGCTGCTGGTTCATCCTCTGACTCCTTATCTGTGTCTGCTAGCCCAGTCTGGTGCTGGGAACTGCGCCCCTCATCCTGGTTCTTTCTGATGCAACTGTTTCCTCAGAATAATGTTGTGTAATATGGCTCAGACTACCAGTGTTTTGGCAGATGTGGCTACGTCATACTGGGCAACTTTGTGTGATGCAGAGTATGGAGCCAGACTAAGCATATTCGTTTTGCCCAAAACTTGTAGATGTATCTAGACGGGAAACTTTATTTGAGCAGGTTTAAAACCCTCTCTATTATATTTCAAGTCTGAGAGTGTGCATTGCTCTAGCCTTGATCAGTGGGTGTGTGGATGTATCATAAGAATCATGAGCCAAGTTTCCAGTGCATATTCTGCATCCCCCACTAGATGTCTTTGTAGGAAGTCGCCCCTAGAAAACCTTAGGTACAGGTGGCCCTGTATGTGGAAATCATGAAAGCTGCTAGGGTTACCTGCACACTCATTATAAATGATACCTTGTACATTACAGAAAACCTGACAGTTCATAGAATGGGTAGCCTTTTCTGTTAATGTGCATCCTTCCTTACACACGAGGTGGGACTTTTATTTCTGTGTGTGTGTGCAGTCTATGGCACCTGAACCTCAGGGAAATGGATTATAGCATACAAATGCTGCATGGTGGTAACTCTTTCTTTTGAGTTATGTTGAAACCAGATATGCTGTCCTACATGTTCTAGCATTGTGTTGCAAAATTTTTGTAATATTCTTCAGGCTGAGGCCTGTGGTACCCCCACTGTACATATACATATGATATCCCTTCTCCTAAAGTATATTACAATCTTAAATTGCAGACCATGTGTGAAACTAGAATGTGTGCTAATGCGTGTCTTTCCTTGTGTCTAGGGAAAAAGTATAAAATAAATTAACACTGAAGACAATTTAATGTTTTCTAACATTGTTTCTTTAGCACAGTTGGACTGATTTCTAAATTAACCAAAAGCAAATAAACTTGAATGTGCCAATTAACACAAAGCAAAGAAAGTTACGGTAATACAAGTTTTCATAGTAACATGGTGGAAGTGCTCGTTACTGGCCAGTGAAGTAAGAACCGAAGATATGTACAACTATGGACAATAAACAATAAAAAAAGGAACTGAGTAAGTATTTAGAAAGCAATGAGTTAGGCAGCATGAGATGTTCACATGAAAGAATGATTCATTTATTTTTGATTTGCCAGCTGCAAATTACATATGTGTCGCTTTATTTATAATCAGGGTGATCTGAATTATAAAAGCACAGTGTTGCATTTTTTCATTGACTAAATTTTATTATTTTTTGCTTTCCTGTATATATGTAGCACAAAATAAAATTCTGTCTGTTCAGTATGGAGAAAGATTTCTCCATCTAGTTTATTTAGAAAAAAATGTTTTATTTAATGTTCCATTTCAGTAACAAACCACACTGTAGTGCTTCAATGTGATTCAATACTGATTTGACAAGGAAATTTATGAATTTTGCAGAAAAAAAAAACATTTTGCCTATACGATCTATGAAGGATGAAAATAAACTTGCAATGTATTTCTGTGAGCAAGATGTACTCAAATGAACTGGTCTGGCCACAGGTAATTTGAACATACTAAAATGTAGATATAAAATAGATAGCTAACCTCCCCCCATGAATGTGCTCCACCTTTGTTAACAAATAACACTGACAGTATTAGGAAAGCAAAATTATCATATAGCCAGGTATCCATTACAAATGCAAGACCAGTGTTATACAGCAAACTGAAAACTACACCAGGACTGTTGCTCAAAGCCTGCACTGTTGTAGTGATTCCACAGGTAGTTGAGAACTGAGGAAGGGATCTCTGCCTTTTAAATAGCTTAAACTTAGAGACCCGATGAGTCATCATAACAGGGATCTAGCCACCATGCCAAGTAGAATCACTTGGAGGTGACAAGTGTGTGGCTATATTTTAATGGATCTGTTTCACTTACCCAACATCTCACATGACCAACACGCAAAGCACAGAGCCAACAACACCGATACTTCACAACACCGAAACTGCACATACCCGACACACACAATACCGACCAAACCTCTTAACTGCACCGAATTCATCGGTATTTCCCATTTTGGTGGGTGAAATAATAGGGTGCCATGAATTCCCGAGTGGCCCCTTTAAATCCCAATTTTTTTGTTTGTTTGTTTTACTTTCATTTTTTTTTTTTTTTTGTGAACACTGATGCCATATCCCACATAGGGTTACCACCTGTCCCACTTTGAGGGACAGTCCCTCTCTGGGCAGTTGTCCTTACCAAAAATATTAAAAATGGCAAATGTCCTGCGATTGTTGGACATAATTATGTCCCATATTTTATGTAATAGTTCCATAAAATAGTTATTTCTGTATCTAAAATACCTAAATGTTACAAGAAACAGAATAAGCAACTAAACTGCTACAAGAATAAGCTTTCATTTAGGCATAAAAGTAAAGTTCTATCCTTTGTACTGACCGTGGGTATGTGTCGCCCTGTAAAATCTGATGTGTGTTCTGAAAATGTCCCACTTTGGCCATTTGAAAAGGTGGCAACACTAACCCCACAATGTCATCAATGGGCATGGGTGTGTGTGATGACCTCAGCGTCATGAGTGCACCAATGCTCAGACCTTTAGACAACATCTCATTGATAGAATAGATCTAATGTCTATAACAGTTAAAGAATCTGTTCCAACACTGATTGATTACTTGATATTAAATTTACAACATAAAGTTTCTGATAAAGGTAAACTTTCATACATACATAAAATTATCAGACAAGAAACTTTTTACAGTGTAGATACATACTGGAATTATTTCACTTCTATTAATGGGGACCCACCAAATCAACAAGATAAACAATATATATTGGAATCTGCCTATAGAACTACGTCTTCCATTGTCTGGAGACTTTATACATGGAAATTTTTACATAGATTTTTTATACACCTTTGATGATGAATAAAATAAATAATAAAGATAATCTATGTAAGAGATGTAATATAGAAATTAATGCTGACTGGGCTCATATGTTTTATGACTGTATAAAATTGAAAGAATACTGGAAGTCAGTTAATGAATTTTGCAGGCTCTTTTACAGATAATTTCATTATTTCTAAATCTCTTATATTATTCAACACACCTGTACCTCAAAGTGATAAAAGGTTAAGCTTCCCTTGTTATGGTCTATTCTAGCAGTGGCTAGGAAAATAATAACCAGAAACTGGATTTCAGATACACCTCCTTCGTTCAATGAATTTAAAAATGTTATGAATATAGTGTGCCATATGGAAATAAACACAATTAGGTCAAGAACAACTAGAAAAACATCTTATTATATTGTATGGGATAATTTACAAAATTTGTTAAAAAAATCCTAATTTCAATAGCATGGTATTTTAGTTTAATTAATTGATCTGATTGTAGTGGATGTCTTTGTAAATACTTTAGTTGTTTTGTTGAATGTTATAATCATATCTATTTTTAATTACTTGTATAAAATTGTTATGATATTTCTCTTGTATGTTAAAACAATAAACCTGTTTTGAAAAAAAATGAGTGCACCAATGCCCTTTGAAGTGTTGATCACAGTGAGGCTTTGAAAGAAATGGTCTGTAGTACTGTAGCAGTCTCCTCAGGTCAATAAGAAATCTGCTGAGTGATGTTGTACTCCCTCTTCTCACAGTGCAGAAAATCACTGCCGATGCATTTTCTATTTTTATCACGGTGTGTTAACATTTGTCTTTGCCCAAAATAGGACAGACGGGGGAGGGGGTTAAAGACTCTTGAAGAATGCATGGTGTGTCCAGGAATATAGAGTGCAGCACAGAGAAGTTTATCGTATTCTCTTGTAATTGCCCCGTTGCAGGGATGCACTCGTCACGAGATGTGGTTACCCATATTTGTTGGACTTGAGCTGTGTGTCAGTCAGTATGGAAATGGGTTAAAAAAAAGAATGCTGTCCTCTTACCAACATCAATACGAAATCTTTATTACACAAGTTCATTAAAAACTTAAGTGCTTTCACTCATATAATCCAAACAAACTTGCTCATGAGGAAGTTCATTTGGATTATATGAACGAAAGCACTTAGTATTTTTTAATAGACTTGTGTAATAAAGATTCAGTATTGGTGTTGGTAGCAGCATTCTTCAGCGGTTGTTTTTCTGTTTTATTAGTTTGTGCTGACAAGTATTTGATTTTAATCATTTAGTATGGAAACGGAGACCAGTTTTAACCATGCAGTGCTGTATTTTTCTGTCGATTGCCAATTCCTCCCACATAAGGTTTAATCTTTGGTTGTTAAAAAGAAATCTGGTCAATGTGTTAACAGTAACAACGTACTTTGTTATCCAGTGTATCTTGTTAACTCTCTCTTTAGTGTTGTGATAAAATTCTTTACAGTTCTGAATTCAAGATAAGATACAGAGGCTTATTAGTGGTGGCAGGACAAGCAAGCAGATTGTGTAATATAATATTTTCATTGTCTCAGAATCGTGGAGGGGGGGAACAAGTTT
The DNA here is from genome assembly GCF_019279795.1 of Protopterus annectens. Classification (NCBI taxonomy): domain Eukaryota; kingdom Metazoa; phylum Chordata; order Ceratodontiformes; family Protopteridae; genus Protopterus; species Protopterus annectens. The sequence continues at coordinate 1,326,179,632 of NC_056745.1, read as the reverse complement.
GCTTGTATAATGCAGTTTAGATGCAGACTCATCAAGATACAGTTATGTACCGTACTTCCTCACATGAAAGGTTTGACCAGTTGTTTTCATCCGGTTGAAACTTCCCTGTGGTTTAGCATTTAAAGCTTTCCAGTAAAATGTGTTCTGTGAAGTATTAGTACCAAGTGTTCATTTTAAATAACTTGAGAATCTGATCACAGAAATTCACTTTACTTCACTTCGCTATTCTGTAATGCATTTTTGTGTGCATCCAAGGTGCTGCCAAAATAGAGTAACGTTCCCCCCCATTTGCATTTTGACTTGGTAAAGCGCAAGTTATATAGGTATACAGTCTAAAGTTTTATCTATGCAGTAACACAAGTACGCATACTAATAGGCTTGTTTCATTAATTGAGATGCATCTCAATAATACCCCTTCCCATCATCAGCCTCAGTTTTAAGACGTAGAAAGTTAACTTTGGAAAGTTGACTTTTCTTATCTTAAACATTTCTATTTTTATTCTGTTCTATGTGGGATAATTGCATCAATGTCAGAGGTAAATGTTTCCATTTTTATTAGAACTGGTGGTAGGTGAGGGGTTTTAGGAATGGAGACAGATAATTCATCTAAATGTATTTCTTTTGTGGAGTCAGAAAATAATAACTGAAGTCTGTTTTTGGCACCTGTGTTGTGTTAGGGAGAGTAATTGTATGATTTTACTTACTGGTTAGCTCCACACAAGAAGACTCCCTTGTAACGAAAACTTAAGTTTCAGTAAAGAGGAAAGCAATGGTTTTGAGGATTGCTCTGGAAAATGTGCTGTTTATATAGTTTGTCTATTTATTGTTTTTTTTTTTTTTTTTTTGCTGTAGTATAACTCTGTGATGATGATGGTGGGTTGTTTGGGTCGGCAATAGTTGGAGAAACTTTCTTGTGTTCTTACATCAGTGTTTCAGTTATGTTTTGAAGACGGTGTGTTTATTTTTCCCTTGACAAATTTTGTTCTGTCCTATTTTCCAGTGTTTAATGGGGGAACCGCTGCCTCGTCATTGCATTCGGCCTTTTGGTATCAGGTGGCTTGTTTGGAGCCATCTTGGCAAGGGGAATGTCAGAAGTAATTGACTTCATTTTCTGTTACTGTGACTGTCAAGAGAAGGTGTTTGTATTGTAATCTAATGACTTGTACTCTTAAGTATCAAACTGGAAAAGACCTGTTTCTGTTTGTGACATTGATTATACTTTTTTTTTTTTTTTGGTACATGCACATTAGTTTGGTTTTCATTATGGACAAAACAAATATAATGTTGTGTATGTATGGACATGTGTTAAATACTACAGTTTGGTACTACAGTTTGGTAAGGGCTGCCTATACTCTAGCTGTATGTGCTATATGGTAATTTTTTTTTTTTTTTTTGCAATTTGATAGGTTATTTATTCTAGTTAAATAAATACTTTGCACTGTCCCATACTTCTCAATCTCTCAGAGCAAGAAATCTGGAGAAACGATAAAGCCAATAGCCAAAAATAATGGTGGGACAAAGGCCCAAAAATACGGACAGATTTTAAATATTGCTCCTATAAACTCATAGTTGCTAGAATGACAGGTTTTGCATTATTATGTATTTTCTGAGGGATATGAAGTCTGAAATTCAAATGTCTGCCAATTATTTATTATTATTTAGTGACTTCAATGTTCATGTTGGTATGCCACAATTCCATCAGAGTGGGTGGGGTTACATGATTATGTATGTAAATTTTATGTTAATTAGTGTCACGATTTTTGCCTGATTATCCCTACTTTTCATGTGCCTTTGTCCAGATTTTTGATGTTTCCAGGTTGAGAGGTATGATACCGACACTTCAAAACCCCAACACACCTCTGTAAAACATGCACACAACACACACAAACAACATGCAAAAGAAAAAACACAGCACTCAACATAACACTACCTAGTACCCCTCACTAACACCCTGCCCACCATCAACACTACACTAAACCCTTACCACTAAAACAATACTTATACTACAAATAAAAAACTTTGGATGTGGTGAGAGAGGACATGCAGGTGGTTGGTGTGACAGAGCAAGATGCAGAGGACAGGAAGAAATGGAAACAGTTGATCTGCTGTGGTGACCCCTAATGGGTGCAGCCGAAAGAATAATAATAATAAGAAGAAGAAGATATATATATATATATATATCTGGATCATATCACTTCATTGAAAGACCATTTCACTGACACTCGTTTTAGTGAGACCAAATCACCTGAAGTTCATTTCACCTGAAACTCATTACACCTAAACTCATTTCACTGACAAGTAGTACAGTATAAAGGTATATGTCCTTTTACCCACTGTAGTGCAATCCTGGTGTTGGGGGGTGTGGAGGGCGCATAGCCCCCCAACTTGTTCGGTTTTACCAAATAATGCAAAACAAAACCAGACAACAGAAAACCAAATTAAGTGGGGGTCTATGCCCCCCACACACCCCCTAACTATATATACTAACACCAGGATCGCACTACAGTGGGGAAAAGAACATATACCTTTGACTTGCCTTAGAGTACTACTTGTCAGTGAAATGAGTTTTAGTTGAAATTAACTTTCAGTGAAATGAACATTAGGTGATTTGATCTCAGTGAAATGGGTTTCAGTGAAATGGTCTTTCAGTGAAGTGATATGAATCCATATATATATATATATATATATATATATATATATATATATATATATATATATATATATATAGGTTTACACTGAAGACCTTGAAACTGCATCGGTCGACCGGCATGTGGTCGACTTGCACTTTTCAAGTCAGCAGAATACTAACGTAAAATGAATAGAACCACAACGTAAATCCACCAAAGGTACAGGACGGCACAATGATTTCCCAGCTGGAACAGGTCACAATTTATTAACAGAATGAGAATAGTACAACACAATATGTCCAAAACAGACTGAATATTGCCAAGAGTTAAGCACTTTCATCTGTCTTACGCAGACTTCATCAGAACTGCCATTTTTTTCTCTAATTTCCCTTTTATACTCCATTTTGGCGTCAAAAACTTTTTAAAAATTTAAAGACATCCTAACATATCTAACAAAACTTATATAAACACATTTAATAAAATGATATAATATAATGTAATATAATATATATGATATGTTTATATGTGTAAAAAATAAAATCTGTGTGTATACACTACTAATTCTATCTACTAAACATGTATATACACACACTATGTACTTGTTACAAGTCAATTATGCATTCCTGTCTCATACTTGGAATTAAAAATAAAAGATATCATATAAATACAAATGTACAATTGATAAATACTTGAGCTAAAAAAACACATATACATGTAATGTGTTGTAATGTCCTATATAACAATTTATAAAAAACTATTTATAAAAAACTATATACCAGGCTTAAAAATGTTTTGATACTAATAAAGTCATTTATACCTGGTGACCTAACAGCATCCGTAAAAATTTGCCATTTGCTCTCCTTTTTGGCTAACTTGTCTTTCACATTGCCACCCCTTGTTGTCATTTCAACCTGATCTATTATGGTAAATTTAAAACTATGTGTGTCCCCGTTCAATGCAATGTGTCTACATAGGGCATTCTTTTTGTCTTTTTTCTTACTACAATATATATGGTCATATATACGACGTCTTAACTGTCTCTCTGTTTTCCCTATGTAAAACGTGGGACATACCTCACAAGTAGCTATATAGACCACAAATTTTGTATTGCAGTTTCCTGCTCTTCCCTTTATGTATGTTCCGTTAAAATTTTTTAATTTAAATTCTTCTTTTTCATTGATGTATCTACACTGTGCACCACATTTTACAGTGGCATTTTTCTTGTGTCCATCATTTTGTGTGTTAAATTCAATCATTCTTTTCAAATTGGGTCCTGTTTTATAAACAAATTTAGGGAAGGTACCGCTATTTTTTCATCCATAGTGATCAGCTTCCAATGTTGTATAATAATATTCTCAATGTTTTACTACAGGTGAATATGTTAACACACATACCCTATGAAATTGGTCCTTCTTTTCATCCATCTTCTGTATAATGGGATTACCTAATATAGGTTTGTACTTCCCATCCCATTCTGAGCTAATGTACACCACTACATCAGTGAGTAAATGTGCAGGATACCCTCTTTCTCTAAACATTGACCCAATGTATTGTACTTCTTGTAACATTATTTCATTCGTAGAGGACATACGAGCGGCTCGTATACACTGCCCCTTGAATATGTTTTTGAACACATGTTTAGGGTGGTTACTACTGAACTCCAAATAATCACTCGAAAACGTATCTTTTCTATGTATACGAAATATAAACCCATCGTCCCCATGTTCTATGTAGGTATCCAAATAAGAAATACCTTTTTCACTATAATTAAATGTAAATTTTAAAAAATCTGTTGTGCAATTGAGATGCTCAATAAACGTTTCTATTAGATTAACAGGACCGTCCCATAACAAAAATAAATCGTCCAAAAATCTTGTGTAGAACTTAACATATTTGAAATATTCACAATTAAATACATATCCAGTCTCCCATTCTAACATAACCAAATTTGCAAATATGGGGGCACAGCCCCATAGCAACACCTGTGGTTTGTTTAAAAAATTTGTTCTCATAATAAATATAGTTGTGGTCCAAACTAATCTCATCATATCTGTAATAAGGCATATCTTGTCCCATTCGAAGTTGGAATATTTCCTTAAACTATTACAAAAATAGTAAAGTCCAACCTCTTTCGGGATACTTGAAAAAAGGTCTATCACATCAATGGTAACAAAAATGAGACCCCTATTCCAAATTTGCGGTGTTAGAAGGCTAAGAAACACCCAAGAATCTTTTATCAAGTGTGGTACATTGTTGTAAACTGGTTTAACCCATCTGTATATTGCAACTCCTATGGGGAAAGTTTTGGACTTGCTTCCAGATATGATCGGTCTGAATGGGGGATTGTGTAAATTTTTGTGTATTTTGGGGATGCCTACAATGGAAGCCAATGTAGGATGTTCAACTGTAAGGAATTGATATACCTCTTCGGTTATTCTGTGGTCAATATAGTACTCTTCCAAAGCGAGGTCTATGCGTCTGTACCCAATATTTATTTTGTTAAGGGAGATGGCTGCATATTTGCCAGATTCATGTAATATATTATAGATTTCTTTTATATAATCAAATTTGTTAAAAATGACAATGCCTCCCCCTTTGTCGGGTTTCATGACCCTCACTTGGTTGTTGTTGATGAGTGTGTCCAAACATTCTCGCTCACCTTTGGTCAAATTGTCATTCCATTCCATACTTTCCCTCTTATTGATTCTATTTGTTCTGTAAAAACTATAAATGTCTTGACTGACAATTTTCTCAAAACTCCCTATGACAGGATTGCTTATGGGTATGTAGGTACTTTTCTTCTTAAGAATATTGGTATTCCTTGAATTCATGATACAGCTAGGGTTTGTGTCAATTTCATTTTTCTCAAACTGGATAGCTAGATTCAATCTACGACAAAATAGTTTCAATTCAGTAATGGTGTCTACTAAATTAATATCAGTTGTAGGTATGAACTTCATCCCCTTAGAAAATAGTTTGTAAAAATCTTCAGGTATGGCAAAATTAGTGTAACTGAATACTTTAAAGCCTTTGTATGTAGTAATAATGTTATTGTCCTTACACCTTGACCGTACCATGTCATCGCTTCCCACTTCAACTTGTCCATTTTCTACAATAAATTCTAACTGTATATTGTCTCTCACCATATTTTCTTGGTCATTATAAATAATGTCATTAACTGTAGTCTCCTTGTAGTGTGTTTTATTATAAAGATTATCCTGAACTGTTATCTCTTTCTTCTGTTCCTTGCTGTAACTGAGTTGTTTGATGTGGGAACTATTCTATCTGTATAGACATTCGCTTCTCTTTCACTAACAACTTCATCAAATCTGTGATGTCCACCCTTTCCTCTTTCTTGTCTGACCTTGGGCCAAATATATGCTCTGTGATGAGTATATTGATCCATATCACGAACAATTTTCCTCCCTTTCCTATTGTGAATGTCTCATGCTTTCTGATCTGCTTGGGTGAATTGTTTCTCATATAACGCAATCCATTGTGTGAACAGTTCATCAGTCACAATTTTATTTAATATTTCCACATCATGAATCAAAAGTGTAATTTTTTCATCATTTTTCTTAATTAATAAATCCATATAATCATATCCAAAGCTATCAAATAATAAATTAAATTCATTCATAGTACCTGAATTCAAGTCAACCCCTAAAGGTATTTTAAAAAATCTAATACCCTTTGGAACAATTTTCAAAGAAATGCATTTGATGAAATACGCGTTTTCTTTTTTTAAATTCTTAATGGATAATAGCTTTTTACCCAACAAATATATTTTGTCTTTGATAATGCCTTGAGCATCCTTTTTGTAATGATCTACCACACTGTCAATTCTATTTATTCCTTCCATCTTATCATATTTCGTAAATTCAAAGTCATTTTTTAAAAAACACTCCAAATGTTCACTAACAATAGCACTCGTTTGTTTACCTTTGCTTCTATAAAAATCAGTCCGTTTTGTCTTATTACTATTACACCCTTTGTCATTACGGACAGTAGAATTTATTGTATTAAATTCAGTACCTTTTGAATTGTCAGCATGTGTTTTAGAAACCCCAGCATAAGTTTTCATAGTCATAGGGCGCTTAGGTCTCGCTCCCATCCTTTCCGCTTCACTGTGTGCATGAAATATGCTGAAATCGAATGTAAACTCGTTGGAAGAGTTTTTACTGGTGTTCCTACAGCGACTCAATAATTGTCCACCTAGGGATCGATTTGAGGATGGATTTGGGTCCAATATATGCTGCCTTTGACCATTCGGTATCTCACAAGGCGAGCTGGTATTAATCCTTGCGTGCGTCTCCACGCTGGTAGCAGAAACGTTTCAAAAACTGCCGGTATTTCTGGCTGTAAGTCAAATGTTTTAACCGCATCTGTGTTGTGAAATGCAGGTAAGGAACGTCTAACCAAATCTGCTAAATGAGACATCTCCTCTTTAAGTTCGATGATGTCCATTTGTAGTTTGTTTAATTCACCTCTGTCCGATGCAGCCTGAAGAACCTCGTTGGAACCCTCCATACCGACACTAACGTATAATGAATAGAACCACAACGTAAATCCACCAAAGGTACAGGACAGCACAATGATTTCCCAGCTGGAACAGGTCACAATTTATTAACAGAATGAGAATAGTACAACACAATATGTCCAAAACAGACTGAATATTGCCAAGAGTTAAGCGCTTTCATCTGTCTTACGCAGACTTCATCAGAACTGCCATTTGTTTCTCTAATTTCACTTTTATACTCCATTTTGGCACCAAAAACTTTTTAAAAATTTAAAGACATCCTAACATATCTAACAAAACTTATATAAACACATTTAATAATATAATATAATGTAATATATATGATATGTATATATGTATAAAAAATAAAATCTGTGTGTATACACTACTAATTCCATCTACTAAACATGTATATACACACACTATGTACTTGTTACAAGTCAGTTATGCATTCCTGTCTCATACTTGGAATTAAAAATAAAAGATATCATATAAATACAAATGTACAATTGATAAATACTTGAGCTAAAAAAACACATATACATGTAATGTGTTATAATGTCCTATATAACAATTTATTATTATTATTTATTATTGTATTTATATGATATCTTTTATTTTTAATTCCAAGTATAAGACAGGCATGCATAATTGACTTGTAACAAGTACATAGTGTAGCAACTGCCTCATGTACACAGACAACCCTCTACTCTTACCTCCCAACACTCAGACTTGTGAGCGATGCACTTATATCACCAAATTGGATGCTACGCACTATCCAGCCAATATCGGACTAACTGATCAAGAGGAGAAGGTCAGCACCTCCACCACACCACATGGAACACATAACCCTCCAGAACAATCACTATCACAGCTCTCACATAAAAACACAAATCACATATCCACCTTCGCGGAGGCTCTCAATAGAAATGTACCCAAACAGCAGAGACCTCCAAGACAGAAACACACTCGACCACCACAACACAGCACAAACTACAGGACACAAAGCTCACCTCCACAGTGTGCCCCTCAACCTAAGCCCCTAAGGCTAAACACCTTGCCCAATACACTAATCATAGATGACTCAATAGTGAGGCATACAAATGTCCCACTCACTAGGTTGAATAAGAAGAAGGTAACAGTCAGCTGTCTATCAGGTGCCAGAATCTGGCACATAACGCACGCACTCAGGTCACTCCACAACAAGTACAAGTATGACTCTGTCATTGTCCGTGTGGGTGTGAATGACCTGAGGTGCACCTCCCTGGATTACATGAAAAGGGACATGGTGGAGCTCTCGGATTATGTGGCCCAGGCAGGTATGACACAAGCTCTGAGCAGTATCCTACACCCAGAATGATACAGTAATATAAACAAAAAATGATTGACTTCAACAATTGGCAAAGTTTCTGTTGTCATTCTAAGGGAATCCAGTATCTGTCTGCTTGGGATGATATGATTGACAGACCTGAATGCTTTGTCAGAGATGGCCTGCATCTGTCACCCCTGGGTTTCCAGTTACTGGCCACCCCTATAGTGCATTTTTTAGGCGGTGTTCCAAAGACCAAATTATCACCATAACAGCTATCAATAAATGAAATCTGAGGGTCATGCTCTCAAGGCTAGAAGTCTAAATCTTAAGATTCACTCACTTGAAGCACTCCTCAAAATGGAGAACATCGACATTTGTGCTGTAACGGAGACCTGGTTTAAAGCGGCAGAAAGCACCCCTGTGCTACCAGGCTATAACTCATTCCACACCTTTCAGCCCCAAAGACATAGACCAAAGCTACAAAGGCAGAGGTGTCTCCCTATTCATAAAGGATATATACACCTTCAGACTAGTAGCCCAGCATAACGCACATGAGATACTTCAGGTACAATTAACATTCGGTAACATGGCAATCCAGGTCACAGCCTGCTATAGGTCCCCAACCATGTCCATAGACTTTCACTCCATGTTCCTAAGCACCCTGGAATCTATCAAGGTCCAACCCAACACTCTGTTACTAGGAGACTTCAACTACCCCTCCATCAATTGGGAAAACTACTCAAGCACCAATACACTGGCCCAATGCTACCTGGAATTCATCAGTTCCAATGCCCTGGACCAGCTCATTCTGACCCCCACTAGAGGAAGCAACATCCTTGACCTGGTTATTAATAACATGGGCAACCGTTGCTCTACACCAATAGTCAATCCCTCCTGGGTCAGATCCAACCATAAACTAATCGCCATGGAAATCCACATATCACCCCCCCCCCCCCCAAGGTAACCACCCTGAAAAATTTCTCCAAAGCTGACTTTGGACTCCTAAAAACAGAGGTGGCTAACTTCATGGCACCCATGCCAATGGAAAATAGCTGCATGACTGCCGAATCATACAACACTGCAATGTAAGAACATGTACATAAATGCATGGAACTAGCCATACCCAACAGAACCAAGATGCTCTCCTCCAAAAAAATGAAGCCAGTCTGGTGGTCCCCTGCCATTAATGAACACTACAACAGAAGGAAGAAACTGCTGCAGAAAAAGATGAAGTCCAAGAATGGAAAAACTCCCTTAATAGCCTCAACAAAAAGTTGAGATCCCTCATCAAATCCTGTAAAGCCAGCTAGGAAGGCAGAATTGCGGCAGACACTAAAAACAATCACAAAGCCATCTATAGCTATATCAAGAACCTCCACGGCAATACCCATATTTGCTCTGAGTTACTGCACAATGGTACCTCCTATACTGAGCCAACAGATATTGCTAACATCCTGGCCGACAGATTCAATGCCAACTTTACCCCCCTCTCTCCCCCCTAAATGACCAATCACAATACCGGAAGAATGCCAGGCACCCATCATTACTGCAGCACAGGTTGAAGCTGCATTGTCCAAGGCCAATAATACAGCTTCCATGGGACTTGATAATATCCCTGACTGTGTTCTACATGAACTAGAAAGTGAACTTGCACCACATCTATGTGTCCTGTTCAGTCACAGCCTCACCTCAGGCTTTGTCCCTACTGAATGGTGCACTGCTACAGTCATCCCTCTCCATAAAGGGGGAGTGACTACAGACCCTGGGAATTATCACCCCATTAGTCTGATGAGTCTGATATGTAAAGCTATGGAGCAAATCATCATGGACCTGATTAACAAAGATATAGGAAATCACCAAATTCTATACCCCACGCAATTTGGCTTTGTGAAAGGGGGATCATGCCTGCTCAACCTGGTTGACTTCTTTGAGTCAGTCACCAGGGCTGTAGATAAAGGTAAGGCAGTGCATACAAAGAAAATACAATGGCCAGAAAACCAAAATAAACTTAATAGAAGCTTTTATTAAATTTATTTTGGTTTTCTGGCCATTGTATTTTCTTTGTTGCTGTTTCGTTCTTTTTTTTGTATTATAAGGCAGTGCATACAGCCTATCTCAATCTGGCTAAGGTCTTTGATACCATTCCTCACTCAGTAATTATTGATAAACTCACCAAACTAGGCATCAACCCCTATATCACAAGGTGGGTTGCAAATTGGCTCACAGATAGAACATACAGTGTGAAAGCAGCAGACTCCAAGTCAAACTGCTGACCAGTCACGAGTGGAATCCCACAGGGATCAGTCCTGGGTCCTCTTCTGTTCAGCATCTACTTCTCAGAAGTCCAGGCCAACAAAAAGGGACTCTGGCTGACCAAGTTCGCAGATGACTGCAAGCCGGGAGCCATTATTAACTTCCCAAGTGATGCAGATATCCTTCAGAAAGGCCTCACTGAGACCAATGACTGGTGTTGAAACCATGGTCTTAAGCTTAACGCCAAAAAATGCGTTGTCATCCCCTTTGATAAAAACTCAATTTCCACTAATTACCATATCGATGGGAGCCCACTGAACACTGAAGGCATTATAAGAGATATGTGGACACAGGTTGGCAGCAACCTCTCCTTCTACCACCACATTGCCACTGTGGTCAGAAAGTCCATCTATGTGGCACGTCTCATTACCAAGGGTTTTGCATCCAGGAAGAAAGAGGT
>NC_056745.1:1326145961-1326165961 GCF_019279795.1 Protopterus annectens | reverse complement strand
GTGGCAAAACTTGAAGCACAGTCGGGGTGGTGCAGAGGTTGAATCTGACACAGAGGTTGACATCCAGCCACCCCCTTCCTTTTCCCCTAACACAGCCAATAGGCCTATGTCTACCCAGTTCACTGAGCCCACAGATGTTGGACAGGTGGAGGTGTGAAGACACTCATCAGGGAAGTGTGGCTACTGTGGCTTCAGTGCCTGTTGACTCTGGCCATAGCCAAAGTGTGAGTGAGGTGTCACGCATGAGGGTTGATAGGGGTTTTCAAATGAGGCCTGCTGTCCCTCCTCCACTTGGTGCAGTTTTCTCTTCCCGTGTCACTCAACATATGTTTAAGGCCATCATGGAGGCACAGGCATGTTCAGAAAGGTTCTCCAGGCAAATGCTCAGGGTTGTAGATGTGGCACAGGCTGACATGCGTGACTGCCTCCACTGGGCTGCCATTTCACTGGATCGGGTAAATGACATGTTGATAAGAGGGGTGTCAGTGATGGACCAACAGGTATCTGTTATGGAATGAGCAGTGTCTGTGATGGAACATCTGCTGGGAGCGGAACTACATCCTTGTGGGTGTAGATCAGCCACAACATCTGCTGATAGCTAATGTGGCCATGCCTGATCATGCTCCTGTAGTGGCAGTACTTCCACTAGTCCATCAGTGAGTGTGCTGTCCACATTCAGACATGACAGGCCATGGGGTCATGGTCCAAGACATTCCCTTGATGGGAGCACATGCAGACATCAGTCACATTCAGGTAGCACAGTGCATCTGACCTTGGGCATGTAAGTGCCAGGGTAACTCCTGGCAGAGACAGTTCTCATGGTTGTTGTTGATGATGATGAACTTCCATCTCTATGATGCACAGCTCTTACCTGTCCAACATATCAAGATGTAGAGCAAGCACTGAGCTTGGCTGTGTTCATGCAGACTCTCACATGGAAGACCCCTACAAACACACACACACAATAGTTACATGGTTCAGTCTGCTTGCTTCCCTTTCTTACTCACACACACTCACCAACCTTTTGTGTCAGCCTAGGCCTCCTGCCCCCCCACACAACACCCTGTGCAAGTGATGATAACTGTGCCATATCCCTGTTTTCTCTCTCTTGGATTCAGGGATACACAAGCTTTGTGTCTGATACACAGGGTGTATAGCTACATTAGTGCCTAGTATATCTGCATTTGTGTTGTTGAAATGCTAAATGTAACTGTCACTTATATTTACCTTGCCAAGATATACAGTGGATAGCATCATCATGTAAGTTCTTTCTAATGTATTCCCTTGTAATAGTGGTGAAGTCAGGAACTGCACTGTTTTCTTTAATAATTTTCCAGTAATTATATATGGTGTACATCATAAGTCATGCTATCGCATTCAAATCTCAGAATTGTATAACAGCACTGTAGTCAGACATCATCAGAACAGTAATACAGTATAATGATCTCTTTTGCATGAACCTCACCAGACACATGCAGCAGCTGGACAAACCACAGGGCTTTCTCATTAAGAAAACACAGGGCCTGCTAACCATGCCATGCTGTATGTGGACAGATGAAAAAACACACCACTGTAATCTGTATGGTATCGTATGACATGATATCTGCCTGGGTTCCAGGCCAGCGTCTGATCATGTCCTGGTGGGATGACTGCATATGCAATAATCTGATACAACTGATGACATCAGCATTTTCTGTTGAGCATATGGTAATAACAGTGTCCCACATGCTGGTGTAAAATGCTCTCTGTAATGTCAAGTAACAGCTCACACACACACACACATACACATACACACAGTTGACTGCAGTGTGAACAGAACCCCTACCTAAGTACATAGATTACAGAGCACAGTACTTTATGCATGTGCCATGACACAAGTCTGACTTTTACATGGCTGCAGGTCAACTTATAGTAGATGACATCAGCAGGCCATGTAGGAGACAAGAGGTTGTGAGAGCTGCATGAAATGGATGTGTAAGCTTGTGCAAGTATCAAAATACTGACAAGCCATGCCATTGCAGAAGTAACTGCAGGATAGCATGTCTGCTCTGCTGAGTAGACACACACACACACACACACACACACACACACACACACACACACACACACACACACATATCAATATGATTGCAGTGAGAACAGAACCCCTACCTAAGTGCACAGACTACAAAACACACTGCCCTGTGCAACCACCACAGCACAAGTCTGACTTTTAGATGGCTACAGATTGACTTATAGTAGATGACATCAGCAGGGCATGTTGGAGAGAAGAAGTTGGGAGGCCTGCCTGAAATGGATGTGTAGGCAGGTGCAACTATGAAAATACTGTCAATTTATGGGATTGGGGTGGTAACTGTAGAACAGATACTTGCTCTTCTGGCTAGATACACACACACAAACACACACACAGTTGACTGCAGTGAGAACAGAACCCATCTCTATCTAAGTACACAGACTGCAAAACTCAGTACTTTACACAAACCCCATGGCACAAGTCTGACTTTTATATGGCTGAAGGCGACATACAGTAGATGACATCAGCAGGCCATGCAAGGGCACATAGATTCATAGGTTTATATGAGGTCAGTAGCCTAACAGCATTACGGTGTGTAGAAGCTTAGTTATAAAAACACAACTACCCTTATTGAGCATAGTTGGATGTTTGAGTTTAGCACAGCGAGGTTGTCAGCACCACTGACTGGCCTTGGCCATGAGGGAGCACACAACATTATATAGTACACTTTGTAGTGTGGTTAATATATGCGTGCAAAAATACTGAGACCCCAGGATTGTACTGCTTGGTGGAGAGGGGCCAACACATGTACGTATTGTGAATATATGACATATTCAGAGTGTGACCTCAGTTTGCAATGTTTTCACATGTACTTTTCTGTCATACAAAGGAAATGGATAATAAACACCAATAAGGAAGTGTGATGCTCATGCACTGGCCCAGTAATCAAGGAGTCTCAATCCTCACCACTAACACCAGTGAGGGTCGTCCATATAGGGGAAAGGGTCATAAATACGCACACACAGTAAAGTACAATTTCCCTTAAGAGCACACAGAGATCACAGTCAGTCTGGGGCTGGTTTTTCCCTTTCTCTCCAAGTCCCCATTAAGACCCCAAACTGGCACAGCTATAGGGTCCAGATCTCAGTCTAGTAGGCAAGCTAAAACCTCCAGCACCCTTTCTGTCCTACCAGTACTTCATGTCCCTGCCCAAGTAGCTGACACACACACACACACTTTGAGATAAGAGTTTATACAACAAAACAGACACTCCTGGGGAAGGCTGGTACAGGTTCTCCAGCTGTGCCCCTTTTACCCAGACTATATGGTAGAAAACACTGCCACCACTCAGCTAATATTTATCAGCTACTCAAAGGCCCTTATGAAATGGTGTCCAATTATAATGTGCAATATTATTATCCAAATGGTAAGTGCAACCAAACAGTCAAGAGTTATTTGGAGTGACTTGGTACAGTATTACTATATACATGCAATGTACTCTTAGAGCTTAAATTATCTCTACACAAAACAGCCACAGTTGGAAGGTTTAAAAATATTTACTAATAAATAATAAAAGCATGATACAATATTTCTTACTACACAGTGCCAGTCAGGAGTTCAGAGATCACAGAGAAATACTTAAAATAATACAGTAGAAAAGTTCTGACATCACAGAAAACACTTAGTCTACTCTTCCTAATTCCTAGCTATTTCTAAGAGAAAACACAGTTCTAAAATCCTACTTACATATACACACAGGCAGAGTGGTGAGTTGGATGTTCTCAAGACAAATGTTCTCATGCTCTGATTCTTTCTGTCCTTCAATTGATAACACAGTACCACTGATTCATTTCAGGTTACATCATTTCTTTCTGGTTCCCAGGCTGACAGGCTCTCAGAGGTTAATAGCTCTTGATCCGGCAGCTGGTCAGAAAGACAGAACAATAAAAGAAAGTATAAATGCAAATTCTAGCCATTAACTCTGGCCTCAAATCAATAGAGAGAATGTCTTTATCTAGACCTCTCGGCTCCGAGTTTTGACATCAAAGAATTGACTTATCAGTGCTGTTACAGTAGAGTGCACTGTTGTTACATTTTTGCAGTTCCACATATAACACCATGTTTTCCCATTTAAAAGAATAAGCCTGTGGCTTATATTAATATTTGCAAATGACACAACTCTCTACAAAATTCTACCTGGCTAGGCTGGCAGCCTTCACCTATCTTCACCCCCCCCCCCCGGGGAACTCAAGCTAGTTTTTCAAGTGACCCTTAAGAAACATTGCTTGAGAGGGTTAGGTCTATCTGAGTATACCTTACCCCATTCCATGTCTTGAAAGCCCATCTGCATTGGCATTGCTAATCCCACTGTGGTGCTGCACTGACATATCATATGATTGCAACCCTTCTTAGCAACTTGGCATTTTGCTGCCTGGCTCTGTATAGCCATGTTAGGGGGCTGTGATCTGTCACTACAGTGAATTTTCTTCCATACAGATAAGGCTGAAGTTTCTGCAGTGCCCACACAATGACTAGACATTCCTCTTCTACAGCTGAATGGCATTCCACCTTCGGTTGGAGCCTATGACTGAGATAAACCACTGGGTGATCTTCTCCCTCTGAAGAAATCTGGCTAAGTACATCTCCCACCCCATGGTTCAAAGCATCCATCTGCACAATAAATTCTTTGCTGTAATCTGGACTGGCTAACACAGGGGATCCTCCTAAACCTTCTTTAAGCTTCTGGAATGCCTACTTGCATGCTGTGCTCCACACTATCTTATCTGGCCTGTTTTTCCTTGTCAGGTCTGCAAGGGGAGCAGCTATGGTACTATAACTGGGGACAAACTTTCTGTACTCACCTGCTTTTTGGTAACAGGTGCAGGCCATGCCTGAATGGCTTCCACTTTGGCAGGTTCTGGCCTGATCTTACCATTCTCCACTCTATATCCCATGTAGGAGACCTCTGCCATACACACCTGACATTTGCTGAGCTTAATGGTCAACTCTGCCTCTGTAGTCTGTCCATCATCTCCCTGACATGTTGAAGGTGCTCTTGCCAGGAATGTCTGTAGATGGCAATATCATCTAGGTAAGCAAGGGCAAACCCTTCTGCTCCTGATAGGATATGATATACCAGCCTCTGGAAAGTTGCTGGGGCATTTTTCTATCCCAAAGGGCATCTTTGTGAACTCATATAAGCCAAAAGGAGCCACAAAGGCTGACCTCTCTCTAGCACTGGGAGTCAAGGGCACCTGCCAGTAACCCTTGGTAAGATCAGTGGTGGTAAGATACTTAGCCCCACCCAGCTGCTCTAGAGCCTCATCTGTCCTAGGCATAGGGTAAGCATCTGACTCTGTGTGACTAATTTCCTGTAGTCCACACAGAACCTGGTGCTGCCATACTTCTTTGGTGCCAGCACCACTGGGGAGGCCCAGAGACTGTTGGACTCTTGAATTACCCTAGTTCAAAAATTTCCTTTATCTCCTCCCTCAGAGTCTGTTTGACTGTCTCAGGCACCCTATAAGGGGCCTTGCCTAATAGGCCTTTGGTGTCCTGTATCCACCTGGTGCTGCCCCAGGTGAGTGCACCCTGATTTCCTAGTAAACATGTCCCCAAACTCCTGTAACACTGTTCAGATTTATTGAACCAGGGTAAGAGAGAGCTGCTGGGACATTGCTACTCCTTCCACTGAGGTGTAAGTCCAAGCCTCACTGAGAAGATTAGTCACCAGATCTCCCTCAGACTCCTCCGGCAATCCACTGCAAATACTCAGCACAAGAGCCTCTCTATCACGATACGGTTTCATCATGCTAACATGGTACAATTTGTGCTCCTGCCTAGCAGATCTACCATGTAGTTTACATCACTTGCCTTTCTTACCACCATGTAGGGTCCCTTCCAAGCTGCCTGCAGCTTGTGGTGTCTGACAGGAATGAGAATCATTACCTGCTGCCTTACAGCATACTCTCTAGCTCGAGCATTCCTGTCATATCAGTCCTTTTTCTGTTGTTGGGCTTCTGCCAGGTTCTCCTGGGCTAAGCCCATAGGTTCCCTGAGCCTTGTCCTGAGGTTTAGGATATATGCCACAACAGACTCCTTGTGAGATTCACACTCACCCTCCCACTCATCTTAAATTAAATCTAGAGGTCTCCTCACCCTATGCCCATGCAACAATTCAAAGGGTGAAAAACCCGTGGATTCCTGGGAAACCTCTCTGTAAGCAAACAATAGATGGGGCAAATATATCTCCCACTCCCTCTTAAACTGGTCTGCAAATGCCTGTAGCATGGACTTGAGTGCAGAGTTTAACCTCTCAACAAGACCATTAGTCTGGGGATGTTAAGGAGTGGTCTTCATGTCTGACATGAAATTGCCACCTCTGTCAGTCAGCATTTCTTTTGGGAAACCTACCCTGATGAAAATCTCTAACAAAGCATTTAACACCTTTTCCACCTCAATGGTGGACAAAGCCACTGCTTCAGTGTATCTTGTAGCATAATCTACTACCACTAGGATATACGTTTTTCCTGTGGAACTTGGGGTACTCAGAGACCACACAATATCCATAGCTAGCCTCTAAAATTGCTCCTCAATCACAAGCAAAGGCATCAAAAGAACTCTCATTTTGTCTCCTGCCTTGTCTACCTTTTGGCACTGCTCACAGGTCTTGCAGTACCTTGTTACATCTCTGGAAATTCCAGGCCAATAGAGATTCTGCATAATACATCTATTTGTACGTTTTATGCCCCTATGACCTGCTAAGGGAATATCATGGGCTATGGCTAGAAGCACCAGATGGTAGGCTCTAGGCACTACCAACTGCTGTTTTCTCTCATCTTCCAGCCCTCCCTCAGGGGTCCACTCTCTATACAGTAACCCTTTGTCCCAGTATACAGATTCCCCCTTCCCTTGAGTATCAGGTGCCTCACTTGCTACCAGTCCTTGTAATGTAGGGGTTGAGAGCTGAGCCTGTCTCAACTCTCTCTTTGTAACCCTTCCCAGCTCCCTTTCCACAGGAGGTCTAGCATCCTCTGAGAGCAGTACCTCACTGTCAGCCTGCGAACTACTACTCACCTCTACCTTTGCAGTCACTCTGTCCAAGGGACCATTAGTACCTACAAGCAGCTGTGGCTCACCTCCAGTCTCACTGCTACAGAGTAGCTCCCTCCCTGAAGGAACCACCTCACTAGTCCTGGCTGCAAGTATGAGGCTGTCTGGTTCTCCCTAGACTACCAGACCCACATGCTTTTCTGGTAGTCTGGGGGAGAACCAGACTACCAGACCCATATGCTTGTCTTGAAGCCTGACTGCATGTAACTGCATTAACACATAGTACTGCCTCATCAAAATCCTTCCCTATCAGGACATCTGCAGGATGGTAGTTTGGTACCCAGGTTGTCTCAAGACAACTTACTACTGCCATTTTGTCTTTCCCACTTACTGGCTCCCCACCTTTTGTTCCCCACCTTGCCTTGGTGGACATCTATATGCTACATGGCCCTACTGGCTGCATTAAAACATTTAAACCTAGGTCCTGGATGTGTACCTGGACTAGCGGCTTCCCTTGCAACTGGCAGATTCTGTTGGGGCAGTCTGAGCTGCCCACCATGGGCTCCTTTAAACCCATGAGCAGTACTGGGGGTCCCTTTCCTGTGCAGGGATGCCTTGCTTGCTAGGTATAGGTCAGCCTAGTGGTCAAGCCAAAACCTCCAGCATCCTCTCTGTCCAGCCAGTGCTTCGTGCCCCTGCCCCTGCCCAAGTAGCTGACACACACACACACTTTGAGATATGAGTTATATACCAACACACAGACACTTCTGGGGAAGGCTGACACAGGTTCTCCAGCTATGCCCCTTCTCTGCCCAGGCTATAAGGTGGAAATCACTGCCACCAACCACTAATATCAGCTACTAATAAGGCTCTTACCAAAGGGTGTCCAATTTTACTGTGCAATATTATTATTATCCAATTAGTAAGTATGATGAACAGCAAGGCTTATTGCAGTGGCGTGGACAGTATCACTATATACATGCAATGTACTCTAAAGCTTAAAGTATCTCTACACAAAACAGCCACAGTTGAAAGGTTTAAAAATATTTAATAATAAATAACAAAAACACAAGATAAACCTCCTCAATTCAACACAGTGCTAGTCAAGAGTTCAAAGGTCACAGAAAAATGCTTAAAATAATACTGTAGAACAGTATGACATAAATATAGAAAACAGCTATTCTAATCTTACTATTTTCTATTTCTAAGAGAAGTCATTGTTCTAAATAACTTACATACATACAGCACAAAGGTAGAGTGCTGGTGATGTTGTCAGTTCTGAAGACAAATGCAAAATGCTCTCATTCTCTCTCTCTGAGAAAGTCTTAAATTGATAATACATCACTGCTGACTCATTTTAGATTACATCATTCTTAACTGTTCTGATTTAGCTTCACAGGCTAACGAAACTCAGAATTTACATTTTGTTTTGTAATGTACACCTGCAGGAAGCCACAACCATAAAAGACATTATATATGTAAAATCTAGCAATTAACTCTTGCCCTAAGACAACAGAAAGTATTCCTTCATCCAGACATCCTGTCTCCGAGTCCTAAGATCAAGCAGTCATAAAATGCTTTACTTTATCAGTTTTCTTCCAGCAGGGTGCACTGTGGTTATATTTTTGAAGCTCAGTACAACATATAGTTTAGTCATAACATATCGTTCTCATTTACACTTCTAAAACCAGCTTGTGGATTATATTAATATTTACAAATCACATATAATTATTTACAAGTTTCTATCTTGCTGGGCTGGCAGCTTGCTTTTCAGTTTTTCACACACACACACACACACACACACACACACACACACACACACACACTGTTTAAGTTTTAGGGTGGAATTTTCCTTTAATCCTTTAATATCCCATTTGTCCACGAACCTTACCTGTAGCACTAAAGGTGATTTAAAATAGACAATGATGACAGCAATTATGGTGATAATGATAACACCTAGAGGTATTTCAGTGTTTCAATGTAAGCTACTGCTATTGTCTGCTAAGAATTCCTACACTCAGTGCAACAAGACAGAACTTGGAAGTGGATGACATGATGGTACAGAGGCTGGACTGTCTATGTATCCAAGAGACAAGATGGAGCAGTACAACAAAGCCACTTGGGTTGGGATTCAGAGTCTACTATGCAGGAGTACAGGCTTGAAATAGTGTTGAGAGAGAGGCTTCAGAAGGCATTAGTGACAGATTCATGGCAATCAGATGGGACAGTATTCATAATATGGGCCTATGCCCACAGCAGGGTTGGAACACTGAAGAGAAACGTACATTCAGACAGCAATTGCAGGACCTACCAGATAAAGCAGGACAACATGAATTGGTGTTGATAATGGGTGACTTGAATACACATATTGGGACAGACAGAACAGGAGATGAGGAGTACCTGGGTCCACATGGGTGTGTGACAGGTTTAAAAAAGAAGAAGACATTCTAGACTTCTGTCTGGTAAATGGCTTGATTGCAGCTAATACATGGTTCAGAAAGAGACAGTCACAAAATCACACATAACATGCATCTGAAGTAGACTTCCTTATAGTAAGGAAAAGGCACTGGGGTAAGAATCAACAATTGCAAGGTCATACCCAGTGAAACAGTCAGCTGACCAATAAACAGTAAATATTAGCATAAACCACTGGTTGCCATGCAAGGAGTGGTTAGACTAAAGGTCTGGAAGTTGACTGGAAAGAAAGCACAACAGTTCAAAAGGAACTACTCAGAGCTATAGCACTTCAACAAGAAAAGGAAATAGGTGAGGCTGAAAAACAATGGCAGCATCTCAAAAAAAAAAAACGTGGGAGGACTATAGAAAATGTGGCTGAGTCAGGTATGGAAATAAGGTATGTAAGGAAAACTGGTACTGGAATGCAGATGTCCAGGAAGTTATCAAAAGAAAAAAGTGCAGGAAAAAGTGGGGGGTCCAAAATCAGACCAGACTAGGAAGGAATACTGGTTGGCTAACAAACATCCTAAGAAATACAATAGCAAAGAACAGGGCATCACAGGCACTCTACCAGCTTCTGGAAATTAAATCAGGATGTGGCACAAAGAAATTACATTAGGTTGCAAGGCAAACACTGAAAGATAAAGAATATAGACACCCTTTATAATGGGTGCCAGCAACTACCTGTGCACCAGTCCACAGGACATTAAAGACAGATGGAAGGGGTACTTCCAGCATCTTCTGAATGAAGAGAATCTTACAGAAGCTGTACTGCCCCAGACACAGCCTACAATGAGGGAAAAAGATGAGCCCACCATAGAAGAAGCAAGAACAGCACTAAGAAAAATGAAGCAGGGAAAGCAGCAGGCTCAGATGAGGTCACAGCAGATATGATAAATGTGCTGGGTGAGATAAGGGAAAATGGCTCCTAAGGGTATTCATAGCAGTACAGAAAGAAAAGGCATATCACAGGTGACTGGAGAATAAGAATACTTCAGCCAGTGTACAAGAACAAAGGGGATATCAACAACTGTGGGCAATACAGAGGTATCAAAATCCTGTCACATTGCATGAAATTCTGGAGAGGGTGATTGGTAAAACGATATGCAGAGTAGTAGAAATTAAAATGGGAGATGAGCAGTTAAAAATTCAGGTCAAGGTGCAGCACAAAGGACCCAATATTTGCAGTGAGACAGATAGTTGAGAAGAAGCTAGAGATGAGGAAAGAGTTAAACTGGGCATTCCTAGACTTGGAGAAAGCATATGATAATGTCCCAAGAAACTGATTTCTGCAATCCTGCAGTGTTCACCGTCCCAGAAACATTGGTAGAATGAGTGCAAGCTATGAAAAAAGGACCCAATGACTCAAGTCCCAACAGTGTTTGGTCTCACAGAGAGGTTCCAGTGGGAGTGGGTGTGCATCAGGATTCATCTCTGAGCCTACTGCTGTTCATAGTGGTGAATGACTACATTAGCAAACAGGTTGGAGAGGACAGATAAACAAAGTTGCTGTATGCGGATGATGTGGCATTACAGGCAGACTGAGCAAGAACTTTAGAAAAGGATTGAAGAATGGAATACAAAGGAATACAAAACTGAAGGCAGATGGAATTAAACTAAGTACAGATAAAACAGTGGTAATGGCAGCAAATGAGGGAAAACAGAAGAAGCTGAGAATTGAGATAGAAAGGAAAATAGTAAACAACTTCAAGTATCTAGGAGGGGCGGTTGAGGAGAAGGGGCATCTGAATGAGGAGGTCAAAGCTAGAATCAGAGGGACTGCAGCCAACTGATACAGAGTGTCAGGTGTAGTGCATGACAGAAGAATGCCAAAGAAGCTGAAAAATAAGGTGTACAAAACAGTGGTGCAAACAGTACATCTGTATGCTACAGAAACCGGGGCAGTAAAGAGACAGAAGTTGAGGAAGATAGAAGTAGTGGAAATTAAGTGCCTGAGATGGGTGGCAGAATGCACACTGTGGGACAAATGAAAAAATGAGGACATTGGAGCAGGAAAGAGCCAACAGATCAGATAATGGTGGTTTGGGCACATGTGCAGAAAAGCAGAAGACAATCTGGTAAAGACGATTTGGGACAGAGAGGAAGAAGGCAAGAGGAAATGAGGGCATCCAGCAAAGAGGTTGACAGATTGTGTGAGAGAAGATCTGAGACAGTCAGGCATGAGTTTCAAAGAAGAAAGGAGTGTGACACTGAATCTAGAGAGATGGCAAAAGTTAACATGACACCCTGATCCCATGTAGAAAATGGGAAAAAGGGGGTTTGATGATGGTGATGATAATAGTGATGATGATGACGACAAACAGTTTAGTGATAAGAAATGAAGTCTGATACACAGGTAAGAGAAGCAGATGCATTCCTAGTAACATCAATCTCTTCATTATAAATCAAAACAATGTAGAATCGTTTCATTTAGCTTATTCCCTTCAATGAAGTTCCTTTGAGTTTGTACTCTAACTTCAAATGGGTACAGCCTGACCCTTTTAAAAATGAAGATATTGCCTCACAATACAAACAGCTGTTCATATCTCTAGACCCATAAGTGCTACTAGAAAGCTGTAAATGGCAAACTATTCAGAACAAAGGATTAACTACAGTGGATGCATTCATTTGATTCTAGGTCTTAAACTGGATTTTGTAAGACATAATAAACACAGTAAATAACAGTTTTTGTAATGATGTATAAACAGTTTAAGAGGTTATCATAAATCATAGTACCCCTAGATTAACATTAGCAAACCCCACCCAAATCCCACCGACAGCCACACAATCGATGTCTGAATTCTTAACAGTGGTGGCTGGTGACTTCAAATCAAAGGGGGGCTGCAGGAGACAGCTGAATGGGTGGGGTCAATGGGAAGGGGTACAGCCAACTAGAAAGGGGAGGGGCTATGCTCAAAACCACAAAAACTGCAACTTTAAATACACTGCCCTGGGTGCCAAACCGTCATTATGAGAGTCCAATGAAGACAAATTGAAGCATAGAAGGAAAAATTATGTCAATGCATTAGCTGCATGACAGCTTACTTAATATCTAAATGGAAACAAAAAGGTTGAGAGGCATGAAAAAAAATAAATTACTTTTTAAATACATTACTGGAATGCCAGTCAAAATCAAGTATAAAAAAACAAGCAGCACTCAACTCAAACCACTTCTCCTTGCACTGCAGTTCTAATTATAATTTATATTCAGCTTTCTTAAAGTACCTAGTAACATGTTAAAGGTAGCAATCTCTGTGATACCCCCACTTGTAAAAATGTTTCTTATCCAAAAAAGACCTGCTGCCTGACAACAACTATCTACTTGTTTCATGGGGAAAACATGATCAAAGTAAAAAATGAAAAGCAAACAAGAAACAAGCTCAAGATACATTGCTTAAAGGATTACTGCACAGGTTATGGACCACACATGATAGATTAGCATTCTGTTTAGTTTACAGGTAAAGCCTGCAAAGATGACTGCAAGTCTCCAACAAATGTAATGAGCTTATTAAAATAATGCAATCCTGTCCTTTATTACAAATACTGTCGTATGCATTTCAATACCCAAGGCTTATACATTATCTAGTTATGTAAATATTCTCTGCATGGCAACAACAGAAAGGCTTTCAATATTGGCAATTCTTTAACAGTATGCTTATTAAAGCTTACTTGCATCTTACAATCTCAGACAAACTTACCTGATGGTCATTAAAGCATTGTTACTTAAACACAGATCAACAGGTACTTTCTGAATAATAATAAGCATAAATAAACAGTATAAAAAATATGACAGAAACCAGAACATTCTGCAAAATCAAGGACAGATGAAAAGCCACTGTAGTACTTGTGTCTACCTTGGATGGGGGGATACTCTGCACATTTACACTGCATAACTGCTCCTTGCCTTGCTTGGACATATCCAGAGTCACCACATGGGGTAGTGGGGTGCAACAAGTATGTCACAATTTGAAATGTCTCTGGCTGACTGTGATGGCCCTGACACATAGGTTCATAGGTTGGTACTAGGCTATCGGTCCTAGGGCCTATACAAGCCTAGCCATAACAATTCCCTGGATATTTCTTTCCACAATATTTACTTCTCTGGACCCTGTCTAACAGGGCGACTGACATGATCCCTGGGGTGAATTTCCTATCTCCCATCCAATCATCAAGGTTCCTTTTGAAGAGGGCCAAGGAGGCGCTCTGCTTGACATGTATGGGCAGTCTATTCCAGAGTATGGGGAGTCTCTGGGTCAGGAACCTATCCCTCCAGCATGTTATGTTTATTGTGATGACAAGGTTTAGATCCCTGGAGCGTGTGGCTCTGAGCGATTGGGATTTCTTTAAGTGGAGCATGTCCAACAGCTCATGGTTTGACATGGCCTTGTACGTTAAGCAGAGATCGCCTCTGAGTAGATGATATGCTACAGAGTATAGCTGGAGTTTTTTTTAGATGGTCAGCATATGGCATCTGCTTTAGGTCTGTGATTCTTTTAGTGAGGTATTTCTGTGGCCTTTCCATCTGTTGCAGATGTCTTGTGAGGTACATACCAAATGGGGCATTATACTCTATAATGGGTCTAATGAGGGATGAGTACAGTTTGTCATACCTCTCAACCTCAGAGCAAGAAATATGGACAAAGCCATACATAGAAGTGGAACAATGGCCCAAAAATAAGGACAATTTTTAAATATTGCTCTTATAAACTTAGAAAGATAATAGAATAGTAGGTCTTGCATTAGTATGAATTTTCTGAATGGTATGAAATCTGAAACTCAAATTTCTGCCATTATTTTCTAACTTCAATCTTTAATGGCTTGCCACTAATTTGCCAAAAAAAACACACAATTTTATGAAAAATGGACCAAAAATGTGATGCAAAAATATAAAATAGCCACACAATACAGTTGAGAACCTGTCAAAGAAGGGACACATTTTTAAAATTAGTACTGCTAACTTGAGCAGCTGATAAAATAAAAGAATCTACATGCATTTCTGAAATAAAAGTAATCTATAATTCTGATTATTACAGTTATTTATTAATTCTAAACCCTCCATGTTTTCTTCCAAAATTGCCATTTTGCAGAGGGATTATTAGGAGAAGAGTAACATTTTGAGCCAAAATCAGGGACAGTTGAGAGGTTTGGATATGCCTAATTCTATAAAGCAATTTATTTGCACATACCTCTCAACCTGTTAATGCAGAAAATCTGGACAAGGCCAAATATATTGGGGGAACATATAAACAATACTATAAACTGTGACAGTTGATAGAATAACAGGTCTTGCTTTAGCATGCATTTTTCTGAAGGTTATGAAGTCTGAAACTCAGTGTCTGTCATTATTCAGTGAATTCATTCCTAAATAATTTGCCAGAAAACCACAAATTTTATGAGGAACTAACCAAAAATAAGAAGCAAAAATCTATTAATTCTGTGAAAATCTGGACAGTTGAGATGTATAGTTCTGCCGGGGATGTCTTTGAGTTTGCCACCTTTCCCCCTCACAAAATCATGGTCGAATAGAGCCTCCCCCCTGCAGCCATTCCAATGAACCATTACTTGGCTATTTCACCACATTTACCATAAACACTAATGTGCATACTGCTTTACTTCTATGATGATTTGTACTTCATTTGAAAGTTTTATTTTGCATTTTACAGTACAAACACTAAGACATCTGCTAAACAAAGCAATGCAGTCTCACAATGAAAACAGACTTGGCATTAAAACTTCTCTGCCCTTGAAACCCACATTAGTTGGAACAGCATTGAAACCCACATGCGAATAAAATACATTTGACTAATGGCAGATAAAGATTAACTTTGGGATATTTTCAAATTATAGGCCCCTTGCACACAAAACATACATGTGTTCGTGATGCACCTTCCTGATTGCATTAAATTATATTCTTTGTATAATACAGTACAGTTGTTAGAGGGTGTTTTAAATTTGTTTTGAACATTTTTCCAGTAAACAATGAAACAAATGCATGTACCAATAATGACAAAACTGCCCAGTCGAGAACATTTCCATCATAAAAGTCTACTCAAACTTCTACAATCCACCAGTATCAGTAAATATGCACAATCTCTGCAGAAGTAAAAGTCATCTAAATAATTCAACATTAAAAAGATCTGTAACTAATGAGGTTGTGGCTAGCAAACAACTTTATATTTCATTGTTTCATCTACAAATAGTGCTTGTCACCATTGAGGAATAAATTGACTATATTACATTAAAAAAATGATAAGCTAGTAATATTGCAATAGGGAATGGATGGCAAATAATGGACAGGTTCATAGTTACTAGGTATCTTCACCAAAGAGGACATTCTCAAGACGGCAGCATCCATCCCATTTGCAACACAGTACAATATCAGCAATGCATCTACATACTGTGGGAGTAGAACCCACAGCTTTCTGCATCAAAAGCAAGTACACTACCTGTTGTGCTATTAACAATGCACACAGTCTCAGCATAAGCAGCATTACACTTCTCTTTCCCTGCAGCTCTCAGCTCATTGTAAAATCTACTCGACACAGCTGTATCTCTCAACTTTGTAGCACAAGAAATCTTGAAAAAGCCAAAATGTATTGGGGAGGGACAAAAGCCCCAAAACCAGGGACACGTTTTGAACATTGCTTGTATAACCTTGGAAAGTTGCTAGAATAAAATGCTGTGTTACCACCATGCATTTCACTGCCAAGTTCTGAACCAAGGACCCTGTGCAAAAACAGTCAGAGCAACATACCACTATGCCAAATTAGCTGTTTTGTGAAAGAGAGGAAGACTGAAACTTAAATGGCACAAAACTCTTGGACAAAGCCAGTAATGGTGGAATACAGCCCTCAAACATATTCAGTGAATTCAGTTCTCACCATAGCTCTCAACCTTAGCACAAAAAACCTGGACAAAGCCAATAATGGGGGAATACAGTCCCAAAAAATAGGGACAATTTTCAAATATCCATCTTATAAACTTAGAAATTGCTAGAATAAAAGCTTTTGTGTTACTATGTACTTTCTGAAGAATATGAAGTGTGAAATTCAAATGCCTGTCAATTTTATTTAATATTTGTTAACCAGAAAAGTCTGACTTGGAACAAAAGACAATTTTCAGCAGAGGCTCATGGAGAAACACTGCAGACACATGTCTTTATAACATGGGAGGACACCAGAGTAAACCCAAACAAACACAGGGAGGACATGCAGACTCCACACAGAAGACACTCCAGCTAAGAATCAAACCAGAGAACCTCTAGCTGTGAGGCAGCAATGCTACTGTGCCATCAACTATTTAAGGAATTAAAAACTCAGAAACCACAGAATTTACAAGGAACAGAACAGAACAAAATATGAGGCAAAAATTATTTGCAAATATTTCACAAATGGTGGTGGGTAAGGAATTCAGGCTCTTGTTACCTGCACCCAAGGTACAGGGTCCAAACCCACCAGCAGGTATCCTGAGTTCTCTCTGGCCACCAGTATAAACCAACTGGGGCATCTCACACACACACACACACACACACACACTCTCCGTATAGCTTTCTCACATCTTCTTCATCCTCTATAGCTTTCTCACAGCTTCTTCATCCCGTATAGCTTTCTCACAGCTTCTTCATCACATACCTGCAGTAATCCATATAATGCTTTCTCGTCAATCACCCACAGCTACAGTATCCACATAGCTTTCTCCTACAACCCACAGCTTCACTAATCCTGCATTCACGCTGGAATGCACACTTCTGGTTCCTTGGCTCTTTCGAACGTTCCAAGACTGCTGACTCTGCAGTCCGATCCCCTTCCAGTCCATGCGGTTAGTACCACATAGACTTCTGGGGAATCAGCAGTCTGTTTCCTTCTTCCTGAATCTGGACTGGTAAGGCAGCAGTCCAGATTCACTTTGTATGGAGCCTGGATTTGGATTTGTAGGACTGTACCATTGTGGTTCACAGCTGGGGGGGCTGCAGTCCAATATCACGAGCCGCCCCAATGAATATTCATGTAGATATCCTCGCTGGCCTCATCAATATGCATTAAGTATTCGACAAGTTACTAGAGCACTACTTAACCAGTTCTTAAAATACATGGTAATTGTGATTACAAAAGTAACAGCAACATTCAGTAGTGAAACTGAATCAGAAGTATTACTTGTGACTTTAAAATTATTAAAAAGTGCATAGATTCAGCAACCTTCAAGACTGAAATAGAACTGTTATTTGCCTTTTAAACTTAATAAATGAATCTAAAATTAATAAAAAGTATAAAATACAAACTCAGATTTGAAAAATTAATATATCCTTTACCTCCAGAAATCTGACTCATAGTTAGTCAGAAACATTTAAAATAACACATTCCCTAGCCTTAAGCAGAATTCTACTGTCACCCAGAATGATGCCTCAATACAAGCAGAAAATGATTTACTTTAACAATTGGCTTAGTTTCTGGTGTCATTCCAAGGGGATCCAGTACCTGGCAGCCTGGGAAGACATGACTGAAAATCCACGATGCTTTGCCAGAGATAGCCTGCAACTGTCTCCTTTGGGCTTTAGCCTCCTGGCAATGGATCTTGCCTCCCCCATAGTGCATTTTTAGGCAAAGCCATGACGTCAAAATTGCCAACATGAAAATTTCATCAAAACACAAATTAAAGGTCATGCTGCTAAATGCTAGGAGTCTAAACATGAAACTGCAATAATTGCAAGCATTCTTAACCCTGGAAGATGCCGACATTTTTGCAGTCACAGAAACCTGGTTCAAAGCTGCGGAGAGCACATCAGCCATACCAGGTTACTCATTCTATCATACATTCAGACCCCAAACCGTGGATAGCAAAGCAAAAGGAGGTGGAGTTTCAATATATATGAAAGACATACACACCTCCAGACTTGGCAAGCAGTATGACACATATGAGACACTCTAGGTGCAGTTAACCATTGCTAGGACTCCATTCAAATCATAGCTAGCTACAGGCCCCCAAATTTGACTCAAGATGCCCACGCCACTTATCTGGACCTCTTCAAATCTATCAAGATTCAACCCTTTACCCTGATCCTGGGTGACTTTAATTATCCAACCATTGATTGGAAGAACTACTCATGCCAAAACACAAATGCCCAGAGATTCCTTGATTTTTGTCAATGCAAATGCCTTGGACCAGCTGGTTGACACCCCCACAAGAGGTGAAAATATCTTGGACTTGGTATTAACCAACATAAGTAACCAAGGACTAGGTGATACAATTTATTCAAGAGTTGTTAGAGAATATACAAATCTCTTCACAAGGGCTAGCTAAATAGTGGGAGAAAATAAAAGTAGAATTTAAAATTTGTAAAGAATTATAGAGAACGAGAGATGGAGAAAGAAGTAATAGGGATTATTTAGACAGAGATTTTTAAAAGTTAAAGTATTGTACATGAAGAGGAATCTTACAGAACAAGGAGAGAGGAGAAGCAATTTTTGAGTGCAAAAGGGGAAACTAAGGGAGTGTTTGGAAAATAGGCATGACTTTACAAACATTGCTATTAAGCAAGCTTTGTTTTGATAACAGCCCCAAAGCACAAAACAATCAACCCAATGACTTAGGGCAACAGAAAATAGGAAGGGGTGATGCCAAACTTAGGGAGCCTATGTATAGAAAATAACCAGAGACCCTACAGAGGTATTAAGGATGTTTCAGAAATTCTTTGAGAACCTAATTTTATACTGACCGATTTCAATTTCTGAACCAAGCTCGTAAGTGTTTATGTATATACTAGCTAAGAGAATGGCTAAGGTGTTGCAAAATGGACGGATATTGATTAATGTGCTTTTCTGGAGTGGAGGCAAACATATGACATTATTAACGGAGTGATGATGAAGAACACCCAGCTATTGTTGGCGGGTCTTGATACAGACAAGGCATTTGACAGTTACTTGGAAGTTTATGAGGAGGGCAAATGCAGCATTTGCATTTCATGGTAGAATAATGGGGTTAATTAAAAGATATATGAAGGGTCAGAGCCAAGAGGCAAGCTAGAAGTGTTCCTCTCTGACAAGATGCATTTGAATAGAATAACCAAACAAGGATGTACTCTTTCCTTTTTGTTATTTGCCTTATACTTGGAGACATTGGCAAAGAAAATAAGGAACTCACAAATTCAAGGGTATAACTGGTATGATATGCAAGAAAATCTAGCCTTATTTGCAGATAATATTATTTTTTACTTGATAAATCCAGAAATTATATTTCAGTGTTGTGGAACATTTTGAGAGAGCTTAAACGTTTTAGCATATAAAAAATTGAAGATAAAACAAAGGATATAGCACTAAAATATGTTCCTGTAAATTAATTGGATCAACAATACCCATATATATGGGGAACATGATAAGATGAAATATTTAGGTGTTTGAATTAAAAAGATTGTATTATAGCAGCTAAGGATATACTGGAAGAGAGTAAACAGAAGATAATACAAAAATTGAGAAGTTGGAAG
>NC_056745.1:1326088461-1326140961 GCF_019279795.1 Protopterus annectens | reverse complement strand
AAAAAGTAAAGTAAATTGTAAGAACTGTTTTTGGATAATTTCTGAATATAGAGGAGTTACCAGGGGCCACAAAGTAGGTTTCCATGCAGAAAGCAGAGACAGATGATCAGATTTAACAATAAGGTGGTAATGGATGGTGTTGTAATCCAGGTAAACCTTTCTGAAGACAAGATTAAGATGATTAGCACTTCTAGCAGGCAGGGTGGACACTTTGGTCAAACATACTGACATTTACATCTTTAGGCATGTTTGTTGTTTTTGGTAGTTTATGTTTGCCAGTTTATAAGCAGATAGCTGAAGTCAACCATAAAACTGTGTTTGGTTCAATGATTAACTTTTCAAAATGGTTATAAGTATTTTGCATGCACTGAAGAGTCACAGCAGATCGTTATATAACCAACTATAACGTGATAATTTTTTGAGTGTAATGTGGACTTCTACCAGTTCTAGACCTGTATCATGCAAAGTCTAGTGACAGGCCATGGGTTGTGATTAAATACAGGCAGTGTCTCATAGCTGACATTGGATTGGAATGAAGGATAAGCATTCTAGCCTGAAACACAGGGAGTGCTAGGAATGCTACCACTACAATGGAACCATGATTCTGTAATTGCATAAATGCTGATGTCTTCAAGGGTAAGAAAAACATCAGGTTCAGAGATGTTGTTTAGGCTTCTGGCATTCAACAGTGTTACCCTGACATTATATTGAGTGCAAATAGGTATGTTTGAATGTTCATCCTGTGAACACTGTCTAAAAAGGCACTATGGGAGTAACAATTGTTTTAGCTAAAATGCAAAAAACAAGGAATTAAAAGTACAAACCTTCTCTGACAAAGCATGGAGTTTACGACCACATCATCCCATGAACAGACACAAAGACTTGATCCTCTTACAATGACGCCAATTTACTAGCTAATTACTGAAGCTAATTATTGTATTACCAGAAAAGTACAGCTGTGTATGTAAACTTACCATAACAGTAGATGCTTGAATCACCATGGCAGCAGTAGCCTTAGCTATATGGGTTATATCCTGTACAGGATATAACACGTGGTCAGCTTCTAAAGCTTAAGGGCACCATCCATGCTCCTAAACTCATAGTGTGAGCAGAACTAAAGAAAACCAATGGTTTTATCATCAAGCCCTTCAGAACTTTCTTGCCAAATAAAAGAAGGAGGATAGAGCCTAAAACAGGTCAATGCTAGGTAAATAAAAATCAAAGCTTTCACCCTGGCATCAAAAATTATACAAAAATAATGGTGATGGAGGGCTAATGTAGCATGATAATTTGAATATTTACTGCTATGTTAAGTTTACTTAAACAATTGTACTATGTTCATAATTCGATTATTATTGTAGTAGCCTTAGCTGCCTGACTAGACTGCTTATAATGACTGAGAGGAGGAGGAAGAGGGTCCAGTATCCTCTGAAGACTGGTTCGAGCAAAGCCTACTCTATACCTGGAATAGGAATCTATTTTGTAGTGCTTTGTAAAGATCTGTACAGATGACCAAGATGCTACCTCTAGAGTACTTCCAGAATCCACTTCATTTTGAAAAGCCACTGATGAAGTCAATATCCTGATAGAGTATGCCTTGACCCTGCCTAGAGTTGATTTGCTGTGGTAAGTAGAACAAAACCATTTAGAGACAGTTTGCTTTGATACAGGTTGTCTCTTTTTTCTTATCTTCATAGAAATGAATAGCTGATCAAAGTTTCTGAACGTTTTAGTTCTGCGAAGATAATATCTGTGTTGTCTGTGGACATCCAGAGTATGAGCAATCCTTTCTCACTCATTTTTACATTTTGTATAAAAGATAAGGATATGGATAGCATGGATAAAAATCAACTTGGATACCACTTTAGTAAGAAAAGAAGGATTAGCTATCAAGGAAACCAAATCTTTGTGGAAAATGAAAAAAGGTTGACCCACCATGACAGCTTGTAACACTCGTCTTTCAGAAGTCAGAGCAATTAACAAAACTGCTTTCCATGTCATGAACTTCAAATAAGCTGATGGGCTGATTCAAATGGAGCAAGAGTTAATTTCTCCAACACAAAGTTAACATCACAAGGAGAAGCCACGTTTTCTTGGCATATGAGTATACAACATCCATTTCAGAAACAAACAGGGGAATGCATTGAAAAGTAAAGATCCGTGGGCAGACATGCTGAAATGGCTAACATGACCTTTGATAGAGGAGTAAGATAAGTCAGAGGATAATAAGTCATGCAAATATTGTACAACTAGAGAAATACTAGCCTTACAAGTGTCCTGGGCTCTTGTTTTGGCATCAGCTAGAAACTCATTTTCATTTTGTAGTATATGATTTCCTAATAGCAGGTTTCTTTGAGTCCATTAATACCCAAAACATGTTAAAACTGTATCATCCAGGCAGTTAGTTAAACTTACTTCATGTTGGGTTATATCAAACAACCCATGTCTTGTGTGAGTAAGTCCAGCCTGTGAGAAAGCCTGTAGTAACTACCACTGGCTAGTTCCAAAACAAAGGAGAACCATTATTGCCAGGGGTGGGGTCATCACAATGATCTTTGCAGAGTCCTTCTGAATCTTCAGAATGATGACGGATATTGGTGGAAAAAATACAGACACATTCTTGTCCAAGGAAATGAAAATGCATCTGTTTTTCAGACCCGTTTGCAAGGAATCTTGTATCTGAATTTTGACAGTTGTTTGTTGTGAATGGAAGCAAAAAGATCTACTTGAGATGTTCCACACAGATGGATCAAATCTTGGAAGACCCCATGATCTGATTGATTTTCATTTGGCCTGTCCTGGTTTTGCTCAACTTATCTGCCACAGTATTTTGCTCTGAATGAGAATAATATGCCTACTGAATGAAATTGTGCTGAATTGTTATATCTCCAGCTATAATGGCCCGTCTGCACAGATGGTAAGTTCTGGATTCCCCATATTTGTTTATATACCACATAACTGTGGTGTTATGTGTACTCATTTCATAGGTTCATATGTGTTTACTAGGCTAATGACCACAAGGGCCTTTTTAAGCCTAGTCATGCATCCCAAATCTCTGACAAGTTCTGATACCCTTAATAAGTGTAAGCATGGGCCTGGGAGATGAACCATTTACAGGTTACCAGAGTCCATTAGAGATACAGGTGCCAAACCAGGGATGAATTTTTGGTTTCCCATCCAATTATCCAAGTTGCACTTGAATTGGGTTAGGGAGGAACTCTGCTACCACATGGATGAGGAGCATGTTCCATAGATAAAGTAGTCTCTGGGATACATACCCATCTCTCCAGCAGGTCCTATTTATATCACAGGCAAGGTTTAAGTCTTTAGAGCAGGTAATTCTGGTGCTGTTTGTTTTGTGGATATGCAGGAGGTCCATCAGAGTGGGGTCTGACAATGCCCTGTATGCCAGGCATAGATCTCCCTTCAGAAGCCTGTAGGAGACAGAATACAGGGATAGGGCCTTGAGGTGGTTTGCATAGGACATATTACTTACTCCCTGTATTCTTTTACCGAGGAACCTATGTGGACATTCCAGTTGCTGGATATGCCTGGTTAGGTACATACCAATGGGGGCACTGTATTCAATGATAGGTCTGATGAATGCCAAATACAGTGGAACAATGACTTCCTTGGACTTAGATGCCATACCTTTGTTTATAAGTTGCGCAACATAGAATGATTCCCTCACCACTGTAGACACATGATGATCAAAGGCTAGATTACTATCTATATGCGTCCCTAAGTCCATGACTACTGAGTCAACTCTAAGGGGTGTATTGTCAATATGATAGTTACCAGGGATGGATGACTTCCCAAAGTATACTATTATGCATTTCTTGGCATTTAGTTTTAGTCTGTGGCTCTGACACCAGTTGTTTGTCTGTCAGCCCCTCCAGGAGAACATTTGTGTCAGTGTGAGATTCAATGACAGCTCCTAATTTGCAATTATCTGCAAATTTAGTCAGCCAGAAACCAGTGACATTGGCCTTGACTTTTGAGAAGTAAATGCCAAAAAAGAGCAGTCCAAGGACTGATCCCTGAGGGACTTCACTTGTGACTGATCTCTTTGTAGAGGTAGACTCCCCAATTCTAACATACTAGGTCCTGTCTGTGAACCAGTTCGTTATCCACCGGGTGACATACGGGTTTGTACCTAACCCCTTGTGTCTGTCAACAATGCCCGAGTGGGATATTGAGTCAAATGCCTTGGCCAGGTTAAGGTAGGCAGTGTGAATGATTTTGCCCTCATCCATTGTGTTGGTGACCTTTTCAAAAAAGTCTACCAGGTTAAGTAGACGCGATCTGCCCTTGATGAAACCAAACTGGGTTAGGTCCAGTGTCTGAAGGTTTACTATATCTCTTTTGAAAATCTCCATGATAATTCTTTCCATGGCTTTACAAATAAGACTAGTTAGACTTATGGGTATGTAGTTTCCAGGGTCTGTAGATAGCCCACCTTTGTGCAGAGGGATGACTGTTGAATTTCTCTATTTGTAATGGCCCAGGGGACCATGGGTGATTGAGAGAGTTGAAACCATTTATGACTGCCAACATATCTTGTATGTTTATCTGTTTTGGTTTGTCTTTTTTGTTTCAAAGACCCTGAGCTTTTACTTCCACAGACACAGCTTTCCAAGCAATGTTTGCAACATCGGTAATTACAAACTATGCTGGAGGTGAAATGGAAAATGGGAGCCCTTGATTCAGATAAAACTAGTCTCACCACCAAAACAGTTTCTTTTTCAAATCCCAAAACTGGATTCTAGAATGTCAGGCGATGTTGATGTTATAAATATACAGAGTTTAGGTACCAATGATTCTTTCTCATGTGGAGTCTAGCTAAAGAAATCTTGAGAATTGTGGATGCCAGATCCCCAATAAGACTCCCCACTGGCACAGCTATAGAGTTGAGTCCTTAGCCAGGGTTCCAAGCCAAGTCCTCCCAACATTCTCTCTGTCTAACCAATGCTTTATGTCCCTGCCCAAGTAGCCAAGTAGCTGACACACACACACACACACACACACACACACACACACACACACACACACACACACACACGCTCACACGCACACACACACACACACACACACACACACACACACACACACACACACACACACACACACACACACACACACTTCGAGATTTGATTTATACACAAACACACACCTGGAAAAGGCTGGCACAGGTTTACTAGCTATGTCCCCTTCTGCCTAGACTATAAGTTAGTTATCACTGCCCCCAGAACCCCTTATCAGCTACATTAAGGCTCCTAACAAAGGGTGCCCAATCCTACTGTGTAATGTTACTATTAATCCAAATGATAGTTGTGACCAAGCGCCAGGCTATTAAGAGTGGCCTGTACAGTATCACCATATAGATATGCAAGTACTCTGAGTGCTTAAATATCTCTAAACAGACCAGCTACAATTAAAATGTTTAAATATATTTAATAATAAATAATAAAAGAACACACTACTCAGTAAGTAATCAGTTACATCAGAGTTCAAAATCACAGGAACTATTTAAAACAACATTGAAGGACACTCTCAAATAAATAAAGAAAACATCTAAGCTATACTTTACTATATTCCTATCTGAATGTAAAAGAGTTATTATGCCCTAGAAACTTACTTACAGCAAGGCAAGTGCAGAGGTGAGTGGATGTTTCCTGGTCAAAGACAAAATATAAAATGTCCAGTCTCTCTCTCTGAGAGAGTTCTTAAATTAATATCAAATACTACTGCTGGGTTAGCTTGGATGACATCATCTTTTGTTACCTAATTTTAGTTCCCAAGCTAAACCCCCATTGTCAGGAATAACATAATTTAGCATCTCCCTGTGAAAAATACATATCTCTCAGATCTTTGCAGATCCTGGAAGTCATAAAACAATAAAACACTTCTACATCTCAAACCTAGTAATTGCTTCTCTTTCAAGACAATACAAAAAACTTCCAGCTCTAGACATTGCATCTGCTACTACACTGAAACTGAGAGATAACATCTTCTTTTTATGGCCCAGCAATTATATATAAAAAAAATTTAATTTCAACTATTTTCTCTGATTTTTTTTCAAGTTAATCTCCTGTGTTCCAGTTTCCATTAAACATATACATCTAAACAGTCACAATAGTATAGGAACATTCCTGTTCTATTCCAGTATAGCATGCTGTGGTTACATTTTAGCTCAGTACTTTACACACTCTTCTGTATAAATCATATCAATTTTCACAAATGATGTAGAATTATTTATAAAATTCCTGATAGCTGGGCTGGCAGTGTGACAGGGGGATGCAGTATGAGATATGTAGTGAGCTTGTGGGAGACAGTATATACAGTGGATATAAAAAGTTTACACACCCCTGTTAAAGGGTTCGCATCATGTAGTTGAACGTTTACAAGTCCGAACCTCATATGGTCCATATATTCGAATTTGTAAAAGTTTGAGCGTTTCATTGGAAATCTCCATAAGCGGAGACCAAGGTTGAACTTTTTGGCCACAATTTCAAAAGGTACATTTGGCGCAAAAACAATACTTAGCATCACCAAAAGAACACCATCCCCATGGTGAAGCATGGTGGTGGCAGTATCATGCTTTGGGGTTGCTTTTCTTCAGCTGGAACTGGGACTTTAGTCAAGCTGGAGGGAATTATGAAAAGTTCCAAATACCAGTCACCTTTGGCCTGAAACCTTCAGGTGTCTGCTAGAAAGACGAAGATGAAGAGGAATTTCACCTTTCAACATGACAATGACCCCAAGCATACATCCAAATCAACAAAAGAATGGCTTCATCAGAAGAAAATTAAAGTTTTGGAATGGCCCAGCCACAGCCCAGACCTAAATCCAATAGAAAATCTGTGGGGTAACCTGAAGAGGGCTGTGCACAAGAGATGCCTTCACAATCTGACAGATTTGGAGCACTTTTGCAAGGAAGAGTGTGCAAATATTGCCAAGTCAAGATGTGCCATACTGACAGAATCCTACCCAAGAAGACTGAATGCTGTAATTAAATCAAAAGGTGCTTCAACAAAGTATTAGTTTAAGGGTGTGCACACTTATGCAACCAACATATTGTACGTTTTTTTATTTTTTATATTTTTTTCCCTAACAGATTTGTTTTTCAATCGAATTGTGCAGGTTATAGGTCACATTAAAGGTGGGAAAAGTTTTGAAATGATTTATTGTAGTCTCATTTTTTATATCACAAAAAGTCAGCATTTTAACAGGGGTGTGTAAACTTTTTATATCCACTGTATCTATCCTGGAGTGGGATATGAACAAAGCCTTACATTGTTTAAGTAATCTTTTAGAGAAGGTTTGAAGTATTAGAAGTAATGGTCTGCCCTGAAGGTTATAGGGATACAATTTCAAGCTTTAGCAACAGAGTAAGAGTACAGATAGTATCCTGCAAATTTGGAGGGTTTATGAACAGTGAGTTGAATTATGATTGTGTGTGTGTGTGTGTGTGTGTGTGTGTGTGTGTGTGTGTGTGTGTGTGTGTGTGTGTGTGTGTGTGTATACATGTGTATTTTTGGGAGGTGCAAAATAAGAGCAACAAGCTAGCTATAATTTTTTTCACATTTTATCAAAATCATCATTGGCACTGTTTCATAGTTTCATAGTAGTGTACTAGGCTATCTGCCCGGGGGCATTTATAAGCCTAGCCAACAGTGATGTGGCTTTACACCACCCCATACTATATAGTTGCTCCTCTCTAGTAGTGACACATGTGGGACCCCATTATTTAGTAAACTATACCTCTGTCTAGTAGTGACACTGAGGTGATTCCCGGGGTAAACTTGCGATCTCCCATCCATGCATCGAGATTTTTCTTGAACAGTGCCAATGAAGGGCTCTGTCTCACATGAACAGGGATTTTGTTCCAGAGTATGGGTAACCTCTGTGTTATGAATCTATCCCTCCAGCATGTCCTATTCAAATTTGTGCAGAGGTTGAAATCTTTAGCTCGTGTGGTTCTGGTGGATTTGGATTTTTTGAGATGGAGCATGTCCATCAATTCCTGGTTGGACATGGCCCTGTATGTTAGGCACAAATCACCTCTGAGCAGGCGGTATGCTACTGAATAGAGCTGGAGTTTCTTTAATCTAGCTGGATAAGGCACATGTTTGAGACCTATGATCCTCTTGGTGAGGTACTTCTGGGGTCTCTCCAGTTGCTGCATGTGCCGGGTGAGATACATCCCAAATGGAGCATTATATTCAATCATGGGCCTGACAAGGGAGGAATATAGAGGTACAATGACCTCCTTTGATCTGGATG
The DNA here is from genome assembly GCF_019279795.1 of Protopterus annectens. Taxonomy (NCBI): domain Eukaryota; kingdom Metazoa; phylum Chordata; order Ceratodontiformes; family Protopteridae; genus Protopterus; species Protopterus annectens. The sequence continues at coordinate 1,326,132,675 of NC_056745.1, read as the reverse complement.
AGAATCCCTTCATGATGAGATGGGCAAGGTAGAATGTCTTTCTGACCACTTTGGCAACATGGTTGTCAAAGGAGAGGTCACTGTTGACTTGAGTCCCCAGGTCTCTGATTACTTCTTCCGTATTAAGTGGGTTATTGTCTACGTGATAATTTGTGGGTACTTTGTTTTTCCCAAAGGGGATGACTATACATTTTTTGGCGTTAAGTTTGAGGCCATGATTCCGGCACCAGTTGTCCGTTTCAGTGAGACCTTTCTGTAGGATGTGTGTGTCAGCGGGTGAATCAGCTATGGCACCCAGTTTGCAGTCATCTGCAAACTTTGTCAGCCATAATCCTTCCATATTTGCTTTCACATCTGAGAAGTAAATGCCGAATAGGAGTGGACCCAAGACTGAGCCCTGTGGGACACCACTTGTGACTGGTTTTGAGTCTGACATGGCTCCAGCAATTTTAACCTTATGGGTTCTGTTTTTCAGCCAGTTTGCTACCCATCTTGTGACATATGGATTTACATTTAGGCTGCTGAGCTTGTCAATGATGCCAGAGTGTGGTATCGTGTCAAAGGCCTTAGCCAAGTCCAAGTAGGCAGTGTGGACAGCCTTGCCCTCATCGATGGCACTAGTGACTGTCTCGAAGAAGTCAACCAGGTTTAAGAGGCAGGATCTGCCTTTTACAAACCGAACTGTGTGGGATCAAGGGTCTGCAGATCCCCAATGTCGCCATTTATGAGTTCCATGATGATTCTTTCCATAGCCTTACAGACCAGGCTGGTCAAACTTATGGGGCGGTAGTTACCAGGGTCAGTAGAATTTCCCCTTTGTGGAGTGGGACCACTGTTGCTGTCGCCAGTGTTCAGGTACATATCCTGTAGTGAGGCTAAGATTGAATAGAGTTCTTAGGGCGGGTTTAGTTCATCTTGAAGTTCACGTAACACGCAACCGGGGATACCATCGGGTCCCATAGATGCTGTGTTTTTTGCCTTGTTGAGTGCTGATTTCACCTGTGTGTCTGTGATGACAGGTAGGTTACATTCAGCAGGGATAATTACTTCATCTTTAGGGGGTGAGGGAGGGGAGAAATTTGCACTGAACCTATCTGCCAGAATGTTGGCAATGTCAGTAGGGTCAGTGAATTTTTGTCATTGTGTACTAGCTCAGAGCATATCTGAGAATTTCCTCCCAAGGTTCTGACATAATTGAAGAAGGCCTTGTGATTGTCTTTGGTATCCTTGGCAATCTTTTTCTCAAAGTTTGCTTTAGATGTTTTTATGAGAGAACGTAGTTTTTTACTTGTGCTGATCAGGGAAGCCTTTCCCTTGTGGGATTTGGCTTTGTCCTGCAGTAGCTTCCTTCTTTTGTTGTACAGTTTGTTTATAGCCGGGGTCCACCAAACCGGGCGTTTTCCCTTGGTGGAGAGGGTCTTGGTTTTAGTTGGGATTGCTTGATCCATGCATTCTTGGAGATGTCCGTAGAAGGCTTTTGTGAAGGATTCAGCATTTTGGGATGTGGTTTCCATAAACCCAGTAGGCTTAAAGGATATCATTTCTGACTTGAGGAGCACAAAGTCAGCTTTTGAAAATTGTTTCACTGTAGTCTTTTGTTCTGGGGGTAGGGGTGGGATATGTACATCCAACGTGATCAGTTTATGATCAGATCTTACTAGTGAGGAGTTTATATCCGGTGCGGAGCATTTGGACCCCATGTTTGTGATAATCAGGTCAAGTATATTATCTCTCCTCGTAGGAGAAGTGACCAGTTGCTCCATAGCATTTGAGTTTATGAATTCCAGGAATCTTTGGGCTAGGGTGTTAGGGCTAGAAAAGTGGGCCCAGTCTATGTTGGGGTAGTTGAAGTCACCCAATATGATGGTGTTTGGTGTGACATTCATATCCTCCAGTGTTTTCAGGAATGCTTGATGGGATTCCTGGGATTGGGAGGGAGTTCTATAACATGCGACCAGTTGTATGGCAGTTTTGCCTATGGTGAGTAAAACTTGTATGGTTTCTGATGCTTCATGGGTAGCCACCAATCAAGAGGTGTAGGTGTCCTTTATGAAAATGGACACTCCCCCTCCCTTTGTGGTTCGGCCTGGAACTTGAGGTCGAAATGCATGATATGAGGTATAGCCTGGTAGCGCTGGAGTGCTCTCAGGAGCCTTGAACCAGGTTTCGGTTACTGCACAGACATCGATGTTCTCCATACTGAGAAGTGCTTCGAGTGCCTGCATCTTGAGATTTAGACTTCTGGCGTTGAGCAGCATTACCCTTAATTTTTTTCCATTTTTGTTTTTTATGGAGGATGATTTGTCCTTTGAGCATTGCCTAAAAAAGGCACTATGGGGGTGGCAAGAGCCTTGGCCAGTATCCGGAAGCCCAGTGGTGACAGGTGCAAGCCATCCCTTGAAGCAACGTGGCTTGTCCAGCATATCATCCCAGGCTGACAGACATTGGATCCCCCTAGAATGACACCAGTGATTAAGCCAATTGTTAAAACTGATCATTTTGTCTTTGTACTGAGACATCATTCTTGGTGAAGGCAGGATGCTGCTCAGGGTCAGGGTCATACCAGTCTGGGCTACATAATCGGAGAGCTCCTCAATGTCTCTTTTCATGTAGTCCAGGGAGGTACGTCTCAGGTCATTCACACCCGCATGGACAATGACTGAATCATACTTGTACTTGCTTTGGAGTGACCTGAGTGCGTGTGTAATGTGGCGGATCCTAGCCCCTCGATAGGCAGCTCACCGTTACCCTCTCCTTATTCAGCCTGGTAAGTGGAACATCGGTGTGTCTGACTATAGAGTCACCTATTACTAATGTCTCTGGCATAGTATTTTGCCTTAGGGGCTGTGATTGTGCGACACACCTGTTGCTTGAGGTATGTGTTGTAGGTGTTGCGTTTTGTGGGGGTGTATTTCTGGGTGTCTGCTTTGGAGGCCTCTGTTGTTTTGGTAAGTTTTTTATAAGAGCCTCCGAGTATGTCTTTGTGTTTTTATGTGTTTGGTTTGCATTAGTGGTGGTTTTATGTGTGACTGGTTTTGCTTTGGGTGTGGGTACCATCTCCTCCTGACTGGTCTTGCCAGTCCTGAGTTGAGAGAGTTCAGCCTTCAGTCTGGCTATATAGTTGCATCTCTCACAAGTATATGTGTTAGTAGGAAGGAGGAGAGGGTTGTCTGTGTACATGAGACAATTGTAACATTGTCTTAAGATTCCCAGATTAACCAGCTGAACAAGAGATGATGCTAGTGGTCTACTACTCGACATACTAGAATATTATAAGAAGTGTTGTGCCTTTAAGGGAAGTGGGTATTCACAGGGGGTAGTGGATGCCTGTAGTGCTTACTTTAGGGTAAGAGTGCTTGTTTTATTATGAGTGCTTGCTAAGGATAGAAGTTCCGAAAACAAGTGCTAATATATACAGCTAAGTAGACCGAGTAGAGCTTCTAAGGGAAAAATTGAAGAGCAGACTTGGCGGAGCCAGAAATAGTTTAAACCTGTATAAAATAGTTTACACCTGTATAACCGCTGCTGCGCTAGGCGCCCGACCGCGCAAAAACGCGCAAAACGCCCTGAGGCAGATTTTTATACAGGGAACTTGAAAAGAGCTAGAAATGGTCCAAGGCAACCAATGAATTACAACTGAAGTGCTGAGGTCACTTCCCCCAGGGACAGATAGGCTGTTCAAGGCTCCCCACTCCCACTGGTGAGCTCAGAAACTTCCTTCTATCCAAGTAAGGCAATGGCCAACACAGGAACTACACACAGCCCAGAATACAGCAAAGCCTGTATACTGGTCTTAACTAGTCGAGCAAAGGCGGGAAAACAAGGAGTATTTTTTTTGTTTTTTGTTTTTTTTAGAAAATAACACATTAATGCAGTTAGGCAAACACTAAAATCAATTTACACAGGCTAGCACACTTTAGTGAGCAGCCTCAGCAATTAAATTAGCAAAAAAACAGTATTATTCGACCAGAGTCGACCAAAATGCTACTTTTAAGTGCAGATACTTTAGAATTCAGCAGATAGACACAAAAACAGTTATATCTTATTAAATGAAAGCCAGAGAGGACAATGCAGATAAAAAAAGCCAAAAAATACTTAAATCAGGAAAGTGGTCGCTTCTTTCAGTTCTCTGTTGCCAGGACCCCTCTGCAGGACCACGTGGAGCTCTGCTTGGGTATATAGCCAAAAAAACGCCCTGAGGCGGATTTTTATACAGGGAACTTGAAAAGAGCTAGAAATGGTCCAAGGCAACCAATGAATTACAGCTCAAGTGCTGAGGTCACTTCCCCCAGGGACAGATAGGCTGTTCAAGGCTCCCCACTCCCACTGGTGAGCTCAGAAACTTCCTTCTATCCAAGTAAGGCAATGGCCAACACAGGAACTACACACAGCCCAGAATACAGCAAAGCCTGTATACTGGTCTTAACTAGTCGAGCAAAGGCGGAAAACAAGGAGTATTTTTTTTTGTTTTTTTTAGAAAAGAACACAGAAATGCAGTTAGGCAAACAGTAAAATCGATTTACACAGGCTAGCACACTTTAGTGAGCAGCCTCAGCAATTAAATTAGCAAAAAATCAGTATTATTCGACCAGAGTCGACCAAAATGCTACTTTTAAGTGCAGATACTTTAGAATTCAGCAGATAGACACAAAAACAGTTATATCTTATTAAATGAAAGCCAGAGAGGACAATGCAGATAAAAAAAGCCAAAAAATACTTAAATCAGGAAAGTGGTCGCTTCTTTCAGTTCTCTGTTGCCAGGACCCCTTTGCAGGACCACGTGGAGCTCTGCTTGGGTATATAGCCAAAAAAACGCCCTGAGGCGGATTTTTATACAGGGAACTTGAAAAGAGCTAGAAATGGTCCAAGGCAACCAATGAATTACAGCTCAAGTGCTGAGGTCACTTCCCCCAGGGACAGATAGGCTGTTCAAGGCTCCCCACTCCCACTGGTGAGCTCAGAAACTTCCTTCTATCCAAGTAAGGCAATGGCCAACACAGGAACTACACACAGCCCAGAATACAGCAAAGCCTGTATACTGGTCTTAACTAGTCGAGCAAAGGCGGAAAACAAGGAGTATTTTTTGTTTTTGTTTTTTAGAAAAGAACACAGAAATGCAGTTAGGCAAACAGTAAAATCGATTTACACAGGCTAGCACACTTTAGTGAGCAGCCTCAGCAATTAAATTAGCAAAAAAACAGTATTATTCGACCAGAGTCGACCAAAATGCTACTTTTAAGTGCAGATACTTTAGAATTCAGCAGATAGACACAAAAACAGTTATATCTTATTAAATGAAAGCCAGAGAGGACAATGCAGATAAAAAAAGCCAAAAAATACTTAAATCAGGAAAGTGGTCGCTTCTTTCAGTTCTCTGTTGCCAGGACCCCTCTGCAGGACCACGTGGAGCTCTGCTTGGGTATATGTTATGCTTGGGAGGGGGGCACATGGTTGCAGTGCATTTAAGATTAACAAGTTGTCCATAATTATTTTCACTTACTATTACAAACAATTACTTTATACGTGATAGGTAGCTAGCTATCTTTTGTGGTTTGACAAGAAGTGGATGTGTGTAGAACCAACTACTCACTGATCCAATGCACGGTAGGTAGCACTTTCATTTCATGGTGCTTTGTTGTGGTTGAAATTTTGTCTGTAGCTTTTTCTATGTGGAGTTTGCATACCTTCTGTGTGTGTGTGTGTGTGTGTGTGTGTGTGTGTGTGTGTGTGTGTGTGTGTGTGTGTGTGTGTCCATGTGCTCTGGTTTCCTGCAGCACCTAAAAGACATGCACTAAGTGTGGCATTCTCCCCTTTCTTGCAGTGCATGTGTCTTCTGGGTAGCAGTAAAAATCATGCAGTCAATAAGTAATTGACTTTCAAAAATAAGGTGCAAAATACATCACAGAACATTCAGACCATTAGAGCCTCTATGGATCTGGTGCCCTCACCTCCCCCCAGACACATACACACCCTAGACTACAAAAATAGATTTACACATGGACTTAGTGGTGGCCTTTGCCCCCAGCTACACTCATTCTAAAACCAACACTTCTCAGAGGTGAGTACAGAAGGTTACTGCAGCTTGTGTGGGCAGCTAGGGATGATATAGTCATTACTTCTTTAATTTTCCTTAAATCAGATGTCAGAGATGTGCACAGGAGGTCATTATAGCTTGTAGTAGGGCTGTGGGCAGTGAAGTCATTGTTTCTTTTACTTTTCTCACAGATCTTACAGGTGTGCAAAGAAGGGCAATGCACTGTCTCTGTGCAACAAATTAGAATCCATTATTGGGATTATTTTTTCCTTCAGAATTACACATCAGACACATATACATGTGGCTGCCTTTGGGGGTTAGGAGTGAGGAGGCATGTTATATATATATATATATATATATATATACACCCATTATAGAGTACAATGCCCCATTTGGTATGTACCACACAAGACATCTACAACAACTGGAAAGGCCGCAGAAATACCTCACAAAGAGGATTACCGGCCTCAAAGAGATGCCCTACGCAGACCATCTCAAAAAACGGCAGCTTTACTCCGTCGCATATCACCTACTCAGAGGCGATCTCGGCCTAACACACAAAGCCATGTCAAACCCAGAGCTTTTAGACATGCTCCACTTAAAAAAATCCCAATCCCTACGAGCTGCACACTCTAGGGACCTAAACCTTGTCACCACAATAAACAGAACATGCTGGAGGGATAGATTCCTGTCCCAGAGACTTCCCATACTCTGGAACAAACTATCCATCTATATCAAACAAAGCTCCTCATTAGCACTCTTCAAGAAAAACCTTGATGATTGGATGGGAGATGGGAAATTCACCCCGGGAATCACTTCTGTGGCTCTGCTCGACAGTGGCACAGGAAAATAATTTTCTTGGGTGGCAAAAGCCAGGGTACCTTTTGGATAGGCTTATATAGGCCCTAGGGCTAATAGCCTAGTACCTACCTATGAACCTATGAACCTATTTATATATACATATATATATATATATATATATATATATATATATATATATATATATATATATATATATATATATATATACACAGAGAGAGAGAGAGAGATAAAACATGACACTTTAAAAAGTACCAAGAGAAATGAAGCACTCCAGACAGAACTGATTTAGAGCACTTTTGTTCCTTTAATGTTGAACAAAACCTCTTCAGAAAATAATACATAAAATGAAATCATTGCACACATTTATATAACAAGAGAACACTGTCATAAAGTCCATTCATAAAGAGTAAACATGTCAGCAGTCACTTGAAATACATGATAGTGGCCATTTGAACACCTGCTTTCATCCCAGTCTAACACCAGAGAGAGGCACAGACATTGGCTGTCTTTTTTTTTGGGGGGGGGGGGGGTGAGGCAAGTAGTATACCCAGAAAAGATTTATATATCTGTCAAAATATTTATTTGCCTTGTTATGTAATTCTGAGTAACTATTTTGTCATCTTTGGGCATAACTTCTGTCTTTCTTGAACAAAAAAAATATAATAATAAGACTGAAATTCTGTTCTTACTCATGATTTTTGTTCAGGACACTTCTGGATCAAAGGGCTGGAAAAATGCACCTCAGAGCATCTGTAACCCTATGGCTTCTGAAGGCCTCAAGACACCATGTCTGATTGAATTATTTCCAACACAGTTATTACTGTACTGTCTTGGCCAGATAAGGTGTGTTGAAAGGATGCAAGGAAAGTAAAGTTAAACAACAGTGAATTTATTTCCGTAATTATAAATTTTATTCAGGTTGTCATTGGATGGAGAGGTTTTAAAACAATTACAATGCACTTGAGCAAATAGAAAGCCATAGCTTCTTGAAAAAGCTAAAGAGCAAGTCAAAATGTCAGACAAATGAAGAAATAGTAATGTGCAGATTTCAGAACTATGTAGGGAGGGGTGAAACAGTAGCCAGTGGGGGGTACCATGCAGCCGTTTGCCTAGGACTTCATTTCCTTAAGGCCAGCCTTGTACATGGTGTTGCTGTAATGTATCACCATAACAACTACATAACAGTTATTTTCATTGTACCTTTGTGAAATGTGCCAACATAGTGAGGTACAGAGGCCTGTCAAACTGTAAGAGCATTATAGCTTCTGTTCGGACTTTGTGTACTACTTTTAAAAATCTGCAACATGAACTAAAAGGTTGCTTAGCAGCTGTGGCAGTGACAGGATGGTACTTACACTCATAGTGTCCAATGACCCCCAACTTGAGGACCCCCAAAATGCTAAAACCGTTCCTGCTTTTAAGGGATAAAGCACAATTAGGGACAGTTGAAAGGCATGGGGAGGGAGGGTTGCCGTTCCTTACGCTGTATGATTTTTTCATTCATTTGATCACAATGAACCATCTAAGGTATAATCAGTCAAGAAAGTAGCTGTAATTGCTGTGTGTGTGTGTGTGCGTGTGTGTGTGTGTGTGTGTGTGTGTGTGTGTGTGTGTGGTCATTAAATACTTACATAGCTTATATTTTGATTGGAAAATACTTCTTCCAACAACAGTTGCATATACTACAGCAAGTTTGAAACATTAGATGGAGGAACTATTTTACTTTAAATACATAAAAAAGTATATAGTAATAAAAAAATACAAAAAACAAAACATGTAACAGATAACTCCTTATCTAAGCACAATAATGCCACCCCCACCTTGGGATGGGTATTATCAGGGAAATAACACCCCTCCACGCGACTATGTATTAGTGATATTGGTGCTCATAAGCACCAGATATAGAATAAGAAATAACACAGTGACTTACTGTCTCCATTGATTTTCTTTATATGCACAGTCCTACAAATTAGTACAAAATCTGACAATTTAAGTAGTCACTAAAATGGCACTTCCCATACCTGGATGCTATGAGTCAGGAGTTAATGATACATATATAAAATGAGTATTCTGATGTTAAATGATTGACTTGGCTCATCAGGTTTTATACCCCATTATAAGTATGTTAATGCATCATCCTCCTTCCAGATGCCATGAATCAGTTACCCTCACTTGATATTAAAGGGATGTGTTCAACATCCATGAATTTCAGTTGAGACTACTTTGCTCTTTTCAAAAACAGTAGAGAGACAGAAGAATCTATTGCCCGGGCCTTAACAAAGCCTCCTACATGGTGCTGAAGTCCCAGTTTTAAGCTTCATAGACTATAGTCCACATTTGCTGTCTTGTAACCAAAGCATATAATATGCAAATAAAATATGTGTCACAAGTCAAGGGTGTAGCCAGGCATACTCTGTACTCTAAAGAGTACAATTTTTCTCTGAGCATGTTAGAAACACTGGGGCTTTATCACGCCATGTTATGTCTATAACCATCTAGATTAATAATAACGTATACAGACTGAGTGATGTGACCATTTTTTTAAATGCCAGTTGGGTTGGTGGCAGCAATAAGCATCTGTAAGTACAAAATGTATCTCACTGACTACACCTATCACAAGTGACAACTTCTATCAACCTTGTTTGTAAACATGGCACACAGAAACACATATCCATCATGTTGGATAGTATTTATAAGCAAACTGAACACTACTGTGTTTCATAAAGGGAACATTGTAAATGCTATGCTGTGAATAAAAACCTCCTGTTGAACGTCAGGTTGCTAAATACAGGACTTAGGTTCATTGTCAATAGTCAGATTAAAAAAAAAAAAATCAAACTACATGCATTGCCCCCAACACACTTCTTCCACAAGGTGACAGAATGTTGGGCTGACACAGCAAAGTTGACCCCTGGGTAATTGAGACTACTGGCTATCAGCTGACTGCTAGGAGGTCTGTGCATCAAAGCCATTTCTATGCCTGTTGAGTGACAAGTGAAGGGGGGTGGTACTTGATGGCCCAGTGAATATCTGGTGTAGTACTGGTTGGTGGACACCCCTGCAGCCTCTAACCACTGTGTGGCAAGGACAGTATCCATGGTATAAACAAAGGTGTATCATTTGACAGTCCATACTCCTGCACAAATATGTATTTACAGCACACACGCACACCACAAACTGGTATGTGTGTCTCTATGTCCTGCAGTGTGTTGGGCTGCTACTCCACAGTAATGAGTGAGGCTGATTCATAAAAACATGTGCCTTATTGCTCATTACTGAGGAGCAACAATGATTTATATAGGGCATTCATTGGGAGGTCTGCTGCACCTTGTATTATAGGTAGTGCCAAGTAATCCCAACCATAAATATCTCAAGTGCAGGTGTATTATTGTGTCTGCATGCACAGTAGGGGTGGCAGTAATGATAGTTGGTTTACTTATTTTTGTGTTTATGTACACACACATTTTTATATCCTTGTGCCATTGTTCTTGATTGGCAATGTGCTGTTAGTAGACCATTACATTTTCTGGGTTGTGGGCTTCTGATTCATCTATTTTATTTATTAGTCCAAATATGTATGTTTGTAAAGTTCTGCTAGTAAGTTTGGACCTTACAGCACCCTTGTGTGATTTGTGAATCATAGACAGTGGGACACACAGTCATTTGCATGCCAGGATTTAACCTGTCTTCTTCCAGGTAAATAAAGGCATAGTCATTCACCTGTGGGATTCTAGTACATTTGGCAAATTGTGTAGTGCTCTTTTATGTGGATTTATCTACATGCAAGCCATACGCAGTGCAGACGGTGGTTGTGAAGTCTAGCCTCTATGCTTTACACAATCCTAAAAATGTTCAAATCGGTCAATGTTTGTAAATCTACAGATTTTGCACTGGTTACATGCACAAATCTTTCCATTTTTCTTTTCCTCTGTTCCAATCTAGACTGCTCATTACCTTTTTTTAGGTAACCTGTTGTGTTCTAATCAGATTTCTAAATGTTTTACTTTTCTGAACATGGCTAAGAAACAAAGCTCCTACAACTTATGAAAACAATATTTCTTAATAAATATAATTTCATATAAATTATGTTTTCTATCCTACTGAATAACGTATTAAACGCAACAGAAAATGGTGATCTGCTCACCTTTTCTTACTCTTACTGTTCAGTTAACAGCTCCTGAATTAACTGTTTGAAGCTCATTCAAATAACTATGTCTGCAACTTTTATCAAGGCACTTTGTATCAATTTCTGTATCCTGTTGAGCAAAGCAATTTTCTTTACTTTGACTCTTTTTTTTTTTTTTTTTGCTCTAGAAATCTGAGAAAATGAAACACGTTTAGTTAGAACTTGTGGATGTGCATTTGTGAACTGTAAGTATGAATTAGTGGCTACTGCTTTTGTGGGTTTTACTAAGAATGTCCACAGCACAGCTGTTTTACAGATGGAAGTTTAACAATGTTACACCAGTATTGTCTATGTGCTGGAACATCCAAAATCTAAAGGTGTTTGGTGCAACCACTGCATAAACTCCAATATCTTAAATGGACTTCCTTTCCATGTTAACATTTAAGTATAAATAAAGTAGTTAACTTTATTGAAATAGCTTAATTATGTTCAAGGATTCATGTAAAGCTTGAAGACTAGTAGTGGACAAGATATTTGGGGGCAACTGTCCCATGACAGAATTGTCGGACATATCCATGTGGTTGTATAGTTAAGGGTGGCAGTGACTGACTGTCTTTTAACAGGGAAAGAGAGTTTATTTCAAAGGTAGTAGAGATGATGGATGAAGAACTTGTCCCCCTTACAAATATTTTAATAAAGGTTTTACAGCTGCATCTTTGCAGGCATGTTGGTCTTCCCTACAGTGTATTCTAGTCATCATCATCATCATCAACCTAGTTCTCATTTTCTACCTGGGGTTGGGGTGTTGTGTCAGCTGTGACCATCTCTCTTTCTCTCGCTCTCTCTCTCAAAATTCAATGCCACTTTCCTACCTTCTTTGACAGTAACTACCTGACTGTCACAAGACTTCTCTCACAGAATCCATCCCTCTCTTTGCCTGGGTGCCCTCATTTTCTCTTCCTTTCTTCCTGTCTGCCCCAAATCTTCTGCACCAGATTGTCTTCTGCTTTTCTACATGTGTCCAAACCACTGTAATCTATTCTCTTTGACCTGGTCTCCATTTTGAGCTACTTGAGCTTCTGCTCTGATGTCTGCATCTCTTCATCTGTCCCACAGTGTGCATCTTACCAACCATCTCAGGCACTTCATCTCCATTACCTCTAGCTTCTTCAATTGCTCTGCCTTCACTGCACAAGCTTCAGTACCATACAGTACTGGTTGCACCACTATTTTGTACACCTTCCTTGTCAGCTTCTTTGGCATTCTTTTATCATACACTAACCCTGACACTCTGTGCCAGTTGGCTGCAGCCCCTCTGAATCTAGCTTTGACCTCCTCATTCAAACTTCACCTTCACCTCAACCACTCCTCCCAGGTACTTGAAGCTGTTAACTTGTTCCACTATTTTCTCTTTCTATCTTAGCTTTCAGCTTCTTCAGATTTCCCTCATTTGCTCACATTACAGCTGTCTTAGCTGTTAACAATTTCATTCCATGACCCTTTAGTTTTGCATTTCATTCCCCTGTCATTGGCTGAAGTTCTTGTTTAGAGTCTACTTGTAATGCCGCATTGTCTGCATGCAGCAACTTTGTTGATCTGCCCCCTCTGACCTGCTTGTTAATGCAGTCCATCACCAACATGAACAACAGTGGGCTCAGAGCTGACCCTGATGCATACTCACTCCCACTGGGAACTCCTCTGTAAGTCCGAACACTGTTCATACTTGTTTTATTGGGTCCTTGCACACACAGCCAGCCTTAGGCATAGACCAACTAGGTGGCCACCTAGGATGCTGCTATAGCAGGGTCATTTTTCTGGTATTTATTTATATTTTTGTAGTAAAGAAATGGTTTCTTTATTACAAAAAATAAATAAAACCAGAAAAGAGTCCCTGCTAGAGCAGCGAGTGAGGTGCCATAGGGAGGAAGTCTTCTAGTTTTTATCTTTTTATTTGTTGGCCTCCTGCTCCTACACCCCATGACCTCCAGATACAATGAATCAGGTAGGTCATAAGTGGGACAGAGGAAGAAATCAAAAAAATCAAAACTTGGAGTTTGGCACAAACAGAAGACTGGCAATGGCATGAGGTAAGTATTGTTACTAGCAAACAACCAAATCTTTTTCATGGCTGGGGGCTGATTAATCCTCAGCTGTCTTTGATTTTGCAGAACATGCCTATTTCACCATATACAGTAACAAGCATTTCAGTTTCAGACTCCATATCCTTCAGAAATGCATGCTACTGCAAAACCTGTTCTAGCAATTTTCTATATAGTTAAAATATGGCTTCAGTCCCGTTCCCCCCCCCCAACTATTTTTGATATTGTCTAGATTTCTTTTGTTAAGGGATTAAAATGCATGTCCTTTCTATATTTCTTATCCTGGTAAACCACTGAGGATTACACCCACTCAAAAATGCTAGACATTGCAGTTCTGTGCTTTATCCAAAAACATTTGTCAATGCAAAATCTGTTGCTCTACATACAATGGTGTACTCTCTTTGGGGGAGTATGACTAACGACTTGTTTTTACTCATTATTCCAAGTTTGTCGGATTACTGTGATTTGTGTATGGGGAACTTGGAATACTTCAATGTGCAGCTACTGTTTCCATGGAATAAAGATGAAATACAGTTAATGCATGTCATGAGCAATTACAACTACTGTATGGAGGTGGAAGCTGTCTGTGGAAAGTAAATGACCCTCTTGTTTACTTGGTTTAACATATCACTGTCTGTCTTTGCTGGGCTGTTGTGCATTTGCAAGATTACTGGCATTTATGTGAAGCAGCTTGTAATACTTTGATGTGTGGCTATTGTTTCCATGGAACAAAGCTGACATACAAGGTATAACTTGCTTTAAACATTTCACACCATTTTCTCACAAGTTTGGGAGAGGCTCTGAATGACTGATGGCAAAAGAGGAATTCCCATATGCAGTAAGGGGACTACTGCCCTCCCCCTTAGCAACCACATCAAGTATACATTGTCAACTGTTAGTAATGCACCTGTTTAAAGCATTTTGGTCTTGTAGTGGGAGGATCAGGGGTGACAGCAACCCCCCCAAGGAATGTTGTACTACCTGTCTTTATACAAAAGTAATGGACTGACCAGAGGGTGGAGGTGTTTGCTACGCAATGCATTGCTATGATTTTTAGCTATAATTGTAGATTAAGGGCTCTCCATAAGAAGTAACTTAACCTCTTGTTTTCTCATTTTATAGTCACTATCTAGTTTTGTAGAGTTAACATGATTTCTCTAAAACACATTTAAATATGTTACTGTGTGGCTACGCTGCATGGAAGTTTTCAGAGCTGGAATACAATGCATAGTCATCATTTATCAGAAACATCTGAAGTATATACAAAAGTATCTGTAACTGCTGAGTAAGATTTGGAGCTATCTGTTGAAAGACACTGATCTCCTGTTCTTCAGTTTAAACAGTCACTATCTGGTTTTCAGGACTAGTGTGTATTTATGTGAGGGAAGATGGACTACTGAACTGGACATCTGACATACACACAGACAAAGTAGCTATAATTATTAGGGTTGTCTGTAGATGAAAATGACTAGCTGCCTGCTGTTGCTTGATCATTATTCTGGTTGTGCAGGACTAATCTGACACATGTGAAGCAACTTGGAATACTTTTATTGCATGACAACTGTCTGTGTGAACTATATTACATGACCATCCTCTTCTGTCACAATCAGATGTCTGAATTCTACACACAAGAGTGGGGGCTTTCTGGATGAAACTAACTGACCCATTTGTAATTAGCTCATTTTAAGTTCTCTACCAAAACAATTAGGCATAAAATGCATTGCAGACCATCCAATCCTTAAAAGGCTTCTGGGGCTTGTGGCTGCCACACACCAAGGTTGTATAAGTTGATTTTGAAATGGGCTTAGTAGTGGTGTCTGCCCTGAGCCCCACCAAGTCTAAAATCAGCCCTGCTCAAAGGCGTACACAGAAGGTCACTGTAGCTTGTGTGGGGAGCTGGGGATGATGTCATAATTTCTTCAGCTTTATCATATTCTAAGTAAAAGCATTTATTCATTTACATAATTTGTCATTAAATTTTGCCTCTTTGTTTCCTGGCTCATATTTGTTTTGTTTGATGTTTTCTTTGGTGGGATTATTGTGATATTCCTTTATCACTTTATTTCTTTAACTTTCCTTCCAAACTTCAGAGGTTACTATTCTTGTGTTAGACTGGGGACAGTGTGGCTATTTTTCTTTAACTTTCCTCACAAACTTCAGAGGGGTGCATAGGGGGTCAACTAAGCTATGTCAGATGTCCAGTTCAGTAGTCCGTCTATTGTTTTTTATTTCTTTGTTATTTATAGCACTTTGTATACTGTGTATTTTTCTAGCTAGTTTCACTGTATGTGAGGTATTAACTGGAAATTGTCCACTTTTATTAAGCATCTGTTGGGTTGTTTGTTTCTGAAAAGTTGTTGCAGTTAAACTCTTTTTTTCTAGAGGCTCCTTTAGCTGTTTAAAACTTTCATTTAAAGGCTCACTGCTGCTTTTCAGCTGTGAGAAACATTTCTGCTGTTTGTTTCCCACCCTCTCTCCCTGTTGGTATAGTGTTTTTATAGTCGGTGGCTTTGCAGTTGCCCGCCCCTAGTGTAAATTTGATTTGGGACCCTCCTCCCAGACTACTGTCATTACCTCATTCTGCCCAGTACAGGGAGAACATTTGAGAAATCCAGTCAGTTTAGTTTCTGCTACTCCTTTCCCTCCTTCCACTAAAAAAAAAAAAAAAAAAAAACTTTTTCTAAGCTTGTTTCCTGCCTTTCCTGTGGGTAGTCTAGCCTGGATATAGATTTGCTGTGTCCAGGACTATTTGTAGGCTTCTAGGCCCCCAAGCCTTTCTGTGTTGGAGGGAAGCCTTCTAGCTTAATTTTGTTTCTTAGAACTAGCCAGTATTTTGTTTCAGCACTTGTTCAGAACTTATTGTAAGCACTAAATAAGCTACAAATTACTACAGCACTCAACTTACCTCACTGTCTAGAGGAAAACATTTTCTAGTACTTAACAAATAAGCACCTATCCAGGCATGTCTAAGTGTCAGCCCCCCGGTGTTTTCTCCTGTCTACCTGATGAATCTGGGCATCTTGGGGCAATGCAGTAATTGCCTCATGTACACAGACAACCCTCTCCTCCTACCACCCAACACTACAACCTGTGAAAGATGCACTTATATAGCCAAACTGGAAGCAAAGCTCTCTTCACCCAAGACTGGACTAGACAGTCAAGAGGAGAAGGTAAACACTTACACCACACCACACTCAGCACATAGTCCCTCAAAACCTACACCACCAAAACACACACATTGAAACAGAAAACACACACCTACATTCGCAAAGGCTCTCAGTAAAAACCTGCCCAAGCAACAGGGACCTCCAAAGTAGAAACACAAGCAACCTCCACCCCCCAACACAACCCAAATGACACATAGCTCACAAACTCAGTGTGCCACTCAACCACAGCCCATAAGGCATAACAACGTACCCAACACTCTAGTCATAGGTGACTCTATAGTCAGGCACACTGATGTTCCACTCACCAGGCTAAACAAGGAGAAAGTTACTTTCAGCTGCCTGTTGGGTGCCAGGATCCGCCACATAATGCATGCACTCAGGTCACTCCACAACAAGTACAAATATGACTCTGTCATTGTCCATGTTGGTGTGAATGACCTGAGACGTACCTCCTTGGACTACATGAAAAGGGACATGGAGGAGCTGTCCGATCTTGTAGCCCAGGCAGGTATGACCCTAGCCCTGAGTAGCATCCTGCCATCACCCAGAATGATACCACAGTACAAGGACAAAATGATTGACTTCAACAATTGGCTAAGTTTCTGGTGTCATTCTAAGGGGATCCAGTATCTGTCTGCCTGGGATGACATGATCGACAAGCCACGATGCTTTGCCAGAGATGGCCTGCACCTGTCGCCCCTGGGATTCCAGATACTGGCTAAAGCTCTAGCCACCCCTATAGTGCCTTTTTTTAGGCAAGGTTCAAATGACAAATTCACCACCCTAACAGGTACAGGCAAAAAGATTCTGAGGGTATTGCTACTCAATGCTAGAAGTTTAAACCTCAAAATGCACTCTCTCGAGGCACTCCTTAAAATGGAGAACATCGACATATGTGCAGTGACAGAGACCTGGTTCAAGGCTCCGGAGAGTACCCCTGCATTACCAGGCTATAATTCATACCACACCTTTCGGCCACCTAACCTGGACCGAAACACTAAAGGCAGAGGCGTATTCATTAAGGATATCCACACCTCCAGGCTAGTTGCTCAGCATAATGCATCCGAGATTATCCAAGTGCAACTAACTTTGGGCAAGACCGCAATCCAAATTGTAGCTTGCTAAAGATCCCCCACCATGCCCCAGGATTCCCACTCCTCATTTCTTAATACACTGGAAAATACTAGGGTACAACCTAACACCCTAATAATGGGCGATTTCAACTACCCTACCATTAACTGGGAAAATTACTCATGTACCAACTGTTGTGCTCAACTTTTTCTGGAATTCATAAATTCCAATGCCATGTATCAACTTATCCACACCCCCACCAGGGGCAGCAATATCTTAAACCTGGTTATTACCAACATGGGCAACCGGTGCTCCACAACAGAGGTCAATTCCTTGTTGGTCAGATCCAACCATAAGCTAATCACCCTAGACATCCACATCTCTCCCCTACCGCCCATTAGGGAAACCACAGTAAAAAATTTCTCCAAAGCCAACTTCACGCTTCTTAAGACAGAAGTGGCAAACTTCACAACACCCATGCTGATGGACAATAGAGGTATGACTGCTGAATCCTACACAAGTGCACTTTATAAGCACTTACATGAGTGCACGGATCGTGCAATCCCTAACAGAACCAAGATGCTATCCTCCAAAAAAAGGAAGCCAATCTGGTGGTCCCCTGCCATAAACAAACTCTACAACAGAAGAAAGAAACTGTTGCAAAAAAGTGTAAAATCCCATGATTGGAGAAACTCCCTGGTCAGCTTCAGTAAGAAGCTGAGATCCCTCATAAAATCCTCCAAAGCTAGTTATGAAAACAAAATCACCACTGACTCTAAAGACAACCACAAAGCATTCTATAGCTATGTCAAGAATCTCAATGGCAACACTCAGATCTGCTCTGAGTTACAGCACAATGGCACTAAATATACAGAACCAACAGATATTGCCAACATCCTGGCAGATAGGTTCAGTGCTAACTTTACCCCTCTGTCATCCCCTAAAGGGTCCATCTCTATACCAGAAGAATGCAAAGTTCCTGTAATCACGGCTGCACAGGTAAAAAACACACTATCCAAAGCCAAGAACACAGCATCCATGGGACCTGACGACATCCCAGGCTGTGTTCTACATGAACTACAGAACGAACTGGCACCCCACCTAAGTACCATGTTAAATCATAGCCTCACCTCAGGCTATGTGCCCACTGAATGGCACACAGTGACAGTTATCCCACTCCACAAAGGGGGAGCCACCACAGACCCTGGAAACTACCGCCCCATTAGCCTAACGAGCCTGGTCTGCAAGGCTATGGAGCGTATCATCATGGAACTTATAAACAATGGCATTGGTAATCTCCAAACTCAGGACCCCACCCAGTTTGGGTTTGTAAAAGGCAGATCATGTCTCCTAAACCTGATAGACTTCTTTGAAGCAGTCACCAAAGCCGTAGATGAGGGTAAGGTGGTTCACACAGCCTATCTAGATCTCGCCAAGGCTTTTGACACCATCTCCCACTCTGATTATAAATAAACTCACTAAACTAGGTATAAATCCCTATGTCACAAGATGGGTTGCCAACTGGCTCACTGACCGAACCCACACTGTGAAAGTAGCAGACTCCAAATCCAGCTTCAGACCAGTGACAAGTGGAGTACCACAGGGTTCAGTCCTGGGTCCTCTTCTGTTTGGTATCTACTTCTCTGAAGTACAGGCCAACACAGAAGGTCTTTGGCTAACGAAGTTCACAGATGACTGCAAACTAGGAGCCATAATCAAAACTCCAAAAGATGTGGACATCCTACAAAAGGGCCTTGCTGAGACAGATGCCTGGTGTCAAAGCCATGGCCTCAAGCTCAATGCCAAAAAGTGCATTGTCATTCCTTTTGGTAAAAACTCAGTACCCATGAGCTACCCATGAGCTACCACATAGGTGGTAGTCTACTTAACACCGAAAGTGTGATAAGAGACCTTGGGACACAGGTGGACAGTAGTCTCTCCTTTGATAATCACATTGCCACAGTAGTCAGGAAATCATTCTATGTGGCACACCTCATCACAAAAGGTTTCTCATCCAGGAAAAAAGAGGTCATTGTTCCCCTCTACTCGTCACTCATTAGACCCATTATAGAGTACAATGCCCCTTTTGGTATGTACCTCACAAGACGTCTACAACAACTGGAAAGGCCACAGAAATACCTCACAAAGAGGATTACCGGCCTCAAAGAGATGCCCTAGGCAGACTGTCTCAAAAAACTGCAGCTTTACTCCGTTGCATATCGCCTACTCAGAGGCGATCTCTGCCTAACACACAAAGCTATGTCAAACCCAGAGCTTTTAGACATGCTCCACTTAAAGAAATCCCAATACCTACGAGCTACATGCTCTAGGGACCTAAACCTCATTACCACAATAAACAGAACATGCTGGAGGGATAGATTCCTGTCCCAGAGACTTCCCATACTCTGGAACAAACTACCTATCTATATCAAACAAAGCTCCTCATTAGCACTCTTCAAGAAAAATCTTGATGATTGGATGGAAGATAGGAAATTCACCCCTGGGATCACTTCTGTGGCTCTGCTCGACAGTGGCACAGGAAAATAATTTTCTTGGGTGGCGAAAGCCAGGGTACCTTTGGCTAGGCTTATATAGGCCCTAGGGCCAATAGCCTAGTACCTACCTATGAACCTATGAACCTATAAGGAGCAGTGTACTGTCTAAAAGTAACAAGTTGGAAACCTTACTAATATTATTTTGTTTTCATTTCCCTCACAATCAAACATCAGATGCATATACAGGTGCCTGTGTTTTGTGGGAGGGTAAAGACGCATTCTGTTTATATATGGCTGACAGCTAATATGTTTTGTTTTTCAGTTTTCTACAAGTCTGACAGAAGTGTACACACAAGGTGGCTGTCATTTGCAGGAAGGGGTGAGGTGGCATGCTGTGTGTGTGTGTGTGTGTGTGTGTGTGTGTGTGTGTGTGTGTGTATGGATTCCTATCAGATTATGGAAGTTTCAAAACTTCATATGGTCAAGACCATATGATTGATGTTTTGAAACTTTGAACATTTTGAATGGAGATTGAGATATAGTGTGGAATGGGAAATTTATCATTTTCCACAATGTAGTGGAGTGTGATCCCAGAGTTGGTATTTTTAATTAGCGGGGGGGGGGGGGGTTGTTATTTTTTTTGATGTCCAAAGTTTCAAAACTTCGATCATATGGTCTCGGCCATATGAATTTTGATGTTTTTGGAACTTCGATAATCTAACATAAATCAGTGCATGTATATATCAGCAGGAGCTATATGATTTTGGCCATTTGTCCCTTAATTTTCATCTCAGTTTAACACCAAACACCAGACAGGAATATAAAGCAAGTGACTATCTATTTTAAGGTGGTGTAGGAAGGCAAGTACAATTTCAGGATATGATTTATGGGTTACTACATGCATTTCTCTTCTATGTTTATTGTGCACTGCTGTTTGGTTAACTCTGAGCATTCATATTTGGATACAGCTCATTTCCTCCTTAAATAAAAAAAGAATAATTGAATTTCTTTCCTTATGGATGATTTTTGTTTATGCCTTCGCTGAATCAAAAGGTTGTAAAAAAACACTAAAACATACCTTTGAGCATTTATAACTCCATGTCTTATGGGTGCCTACAGACCCCTAGATATCACCATCATCATCATCATCAACTCCCTTTTTCCCATTTTCTACATGGGGTTGGTGTGTCGTGTCAACTTTTGTCATTTCTCTCGATTCGATGCCACACTCCTGCCTTCTTCGACGCTCATGCCTGACTGCCACAGATGTTCTCTCTCACACAATCCACCAACCTCTTTGCAGGATGCCCTCTTTTTCTCTTGCCTTCTTCCTGTCTTTCTCAAATTTTTCTTTACCAGATTGCCTTCTGCTTTTCTGCACATATGCTCGACCACATAATTTGTTCTTTTTGATCTTTTCTGCAATTGGAGCTACTTTGGCTTCTGTTCTAATGTCCTCATTACTTCATCTGTCCCACAATGTGCATCCTACTATCTGTCTCAGGCATTTGATTCACAGCACCTCTAGCCTCCTCAACTGCTCAGCCTTTACTGCACAGGTTTCTGTCATACACTACACCTGACACTCTATGCCAGTTGACTGCAGCCCCTCTGATTCCAGCTTTGTTCTCTTCATTCAGATTTCCCTTCTCCTCAACCACCCCTCTCGGATACTTGAAGCTGTTAACCTATTCTACTATCTTCCCTTCTATCTCAATTCTCAACTTCCTTTGATTTCCCCAATTTTCTGCCATTATCACTCTTATCTGCACTCAGTTTCATCATATGTGCCTTCAGTTTTACATTCCACTCTCCTATCCTTTGCTGAAGTTCTTGCACAGAGTCTACCTGTAATGCCACATCATCTGCATACAGCAATTTTGTTTATATGTTCCTTCCAACCTGTTTGCTAATGAAGTCCAACACCAGCATGAACAGCAGTAGACTCAGAGATGAACCATGATGCTCACCCACTCCCACTGGGAACCCGTCTGTGAGACCGAACGCTGTTCTTACTTCATCACTGGGTCCCTGTACATAGCTTGCACTAATTCTACTAATGTTTTGGGGACTTTGAACAATCGCAGAACTGCCCAATTCAGCTTTCTTGGAACCTTGCCATATTCTTTCTCCAAGTTTAGAAATGCCCATTTGGACTCTTTCCTCATCTCTAACTTCTTCTCAACTATTGACCGGCAAGAAAAATAGGGCAAACACACTCACAATACCAGAACCAAGAAAAAAAGTGTGTTTGAGCAGCCTCACTGACAGAGTCGCAATGCACACGATATAAAATCCAAATATATTTTTAATAAGTAGTGGTGTAGCGCTTTTGTTTTGTAAGGTACCAAACTTCATCAGAACACTAGGAGATCACCACTGTGTTAATTTTTATTAGCAAGAAAAAATAATAAAAATTAACACAGTGGTGATCTCATGGTGTAGGGATGATATTACTAACCCTGGCATTCGTGTTTTATACCATAATCACAATTTAAAACCAAAAAAAAGCTGTAGATTAGGAGAGAAGCCAAAACGAGCTGGATAAAATTAAAATTCCAATTTATTCAACACGCCAAATGCCACTATCATAAACGCCTTATATGCAAACATGCGTTTTCGTCCACACAACTCGGACTTCATCAGATGACTAATTAATTACATCAATTGTATTTATACAACATTTAAAACTATTAAGCCAATAGGATTCCTATATTTCACTTCAAAATAATCTAATCAGTATTCAAGTGGGCTCATGAATATTCATTATCTCCATTTCATTATACCTCATGTGGATTCATTGTTAGTAATAAATACATATTAAAATCATATTAATAAAATCATGTTAATAAATAAATTTTACCACATAAATAATTCACAATAAATACTATAAAATCATTGAATTATAATACTGCAAAATATAGGAGAACGGATCTTTTTAAAGAGAATAAAATGCTTATGAAAGCAATGCTAATGTAGTTCATTTTCCTGCTTGCAAAATCATGGGAAACAGTGCCATCTATTGTCATAAAAAATATTACATTAGTATATTTTTCTTTACATTTTGGTAGCCCTTAATTTTAATAGTGGCAAAATAGAAAGATAATAATTTAACCCTGGACATTTACCTGCTTCCAGGGTTACTTGCCACCATAATTCTTTGTACTCTATTTTTTCTTCCCATGGGCCACCCCTAATGTCATTCTTAATTTGCTGAAGCACTAAAAAGAAGAATTTATAACCTTCACATATTCTAGAATGTTTAAATAATGCATTTGTTTCTTTTCCTTTTGATATATCATAAATATGTTCATATATTCTTCTTTTCAAAGTTCTCTCTGTTTTCCCCACATAAAACGAGTTGCATTTTTGACATATAGCAAAATATACTAACCCCTTAGAATCACAACTATAATGTCCATTACTTCTTATCCACCTATTTCTACTTTCCAAAAATATTTCTCCATTATTAATAATATAATCACACTGATTACATCTTCCGCATTTGAAGGTGCCTAATTTCCTTCCACTATCCTTAAAGGGGTTTGTTTTATTATTACTATTATTATTATTTTTATTTTCTAAAATGTTCCTTATACTGCTTGAATTTTTATAAACTACTTTTGGTATTGTCTTAGGTACATCTTCCAAGTCAGTAAGGGAAATAAATTTTTCCCACTCTTTCTGGAAAGTTCCTCTTATAATTAGTTGCATTGTATTCCAAAACAAGAGCTTGCTGATATTCACCTAAACTTTCCATCTCTTTATCCCCAATTTCATTGTTTTCCTTATCATTAATATTTAAAAACCCCTTAATAGGTTTAAATTTATTTTCCCTACCCCTTTCTATTTCAGACCTAATATTTTTAATAAAGTCTTTAGGGTACCCCCTATCCATAAACATTTTTTCAATTAAGTTACATTCAATAGTAAAATCACTATCCAAACTAGTCATTCTACAACCTCTGACAAATTGCCCCTTTACTATATTCCTTTTACAGTGCGCTGGATGTGCACTGTTATAGTGAAGGAAGGAATTACAAAAAGTAATTTTTCTATGAATTCTAGTTTCTAATTTATTATTTGTCTTATATATTTCCAAATCCAAATATTGAAGAATTTCATAGGATGTTTTGTAAGTAAATTTGAGGAAATTAGTAGTATTATTTATATATTCCATAAATTCTTCAAATTTTTCACTACTTTCTGTCCAAAATATAACTATATCGTCAAGGAATCTGCGATATAGAGTCCAACATGAACTAAATTTCGAATACAGAACAAATGTTTCTTCCCACTTTGCCAAAATAAGATTTGCAAATGTAGGGGCACAGGCAGCTCCCATGGCCACCCCTTGAATTTGTTGAAAAAATTCTCCATTAAAAACTAAAAAATTATTTTGGAGAACAATTTCCATGAGGCCTGTGCTCACTACCTTTTCATTGTGGAATAAAGTTTTGTCTTGATAAAAAACATTTTCATACCTATCCCATAAGGTATACAGGAAAATAGATCTATTATATCAAAAGTAACAAATAATAAATTATCAGAATATAATTCTGGTGTAATTTCTCTTAATAAATCCCAAGAGTCCTTAAGTATAACTTTATTGATAACCCAGATATGTTTAACTTTAGTATCCACATATTTTGCCAAAGGCAATGTTTTAGAACCATCAGCAGATACTATTGGTCTTAGGGGGAGGTCTTCAGAATTTTTATGGATTTTGGGGATTCCAAAAATAATGGGGATTTTTGGTTTCTCAACTTTCAAATAGACATACATTTTTTTGTCTATTACACCTTCATATAACATATCTTGTAATACGATATCTATTTTATTATATGCCAGATTTACCTCATTCTTTGAGACGCAGGTATATTTAGTTTCATCCCTTAATATTTAATTCATTTTACCCTCGTAATATATGGTATCCATAATTACAATCCCCCACCCTTATCTGGTTTCATACTTCGGACTCTGGGATTAGCCTTCAATTCATCCAAAATTATTTTTTCATCCTTGCTGAGGTTTCTTCTGTATTTAATTTTCCTTTCCACATTTCTAACTTCTTTTTCTAGAATAAGTTCCAAGTTTTTTAATTGGGGGTGCATCGAGGGATTATAAGTAGTCTTACGTACTAGACCTTGATGGTTATAAGTTGTTTTATTTATAGTATTTTTTGAAAATAACATTTTTAAATTTATTTTTCTTAAAAACATTTTAATATCTAGTAAAGTTCTTGTTAAGTATCCCTTTAAATAAGGGATATATTTGAGTCCCTTACCTAGAAGACTAAAGTGCTCCTCAGTCAATGGAATATTACTAAAATTATAAATGAAAAAACCCTCATAAGTATTTTTGTATCCCTCTGCAATAATTTCCTGAAGGGGGGCTAATTCATTAGGGACAGGGGTATGTGTGTCTAGTATCTCCCCCTCCCTCTTCTCCCCCCCCCCTCACTTGAAAATTTCCCTTCCAATTTTCCTGCCTGTTAACAAAACTATCCTCCCTAACTAATGGTGGAAATTCTTGATCATACTCATAATTATTCCATCCATCAAACCTTTTTTCAATGTAATTACCACCTTTCTCCCTTTTATTCGGTCCATAGGTGTTCCTATTTGCATAAGGTGGCTTAAGGTAACTAACATTGTTCTCTTATTCCTGTATGTCTCTCTTCAATTTATTCATTTTCCTATCAATCAAATCATTACATTTTATGTCAATTTCATTTCTTACTTTATAATATTTGTCTTTTTCTTCCTTGATCCCAAAAATCAAATCTTCCTTAATATATCTATCTAATTCATCAATTTCCTTCTGCAGTATATCCTGTGTTCTAACATTCTCTTTAATGATTAATTTTAAAACATCCAATCCACAGTTGTTAAAGACTTCCAATAGTTCCTTATGAAAATCTGAGCCCACTTGTACATTATTAGGATATTTATGTACTCTTAGTCCCTTCGGGACAATATTCTTATTAATACATTCTGAAAGATATGCGT
This sequence comes from Protopterus annectens, assembly GCF_019279795.1. Taxonomy (NCBI): domain Eukaryota; kingdom Metazoa; phylum Chordata; order Ceratodontiformes; family Protopteridae; genus Protopterus; species Protopterus annectens. The sequence continues at coordinate 1,326,106,850 of NC_056745.1, read as the reverse complement.
TTTCAATATATAAAATAATCACAATTTAGCTGCTCTCAGTTTTAATACTGGTACAATCAAAATAGTCTCATTCAAGCCTGGTGGAACTAAGGCATTCAATTTAAGTTGCCAAAACAGTTCCCTGTATTCCAGTCCTGTCTCCCAATCACGACCCCTAGGGCATCTCTTAATTTTTCTCTGTGATACAAAAACCTAAATTTGCCAAAACCCACACATTTCTCTCTGTGTTTAAAAAGAACATTATTAATACCCTTTGTAGAAAGGTCATAAGTGTGTTTGTATATTCTCTTTTTGAAAAATGTTTCCATTTTCCCAATATAAAAACTAGAACAGATGGAACATTTTGTTAAATACACAATACCCTTAGTCAAACAACTCCCATCTTGCAACTTGACTAAAGTACCCTGATCTTGTCCTACCTGAATATGTTCCCCCTCAAAAATGCAGGAACAAAAATGACAATGCCCACATTTCCTAGTTCCTCTAGCTCTATTTTTGTTGACAAGGTGTTTCCCTGTTTCACTTTCCATAATCCTTTTCAAATTTTGAGATGTTTTACAAACAAAATATGAATTTTCACCCAAAATTTAGAAAATTTTGGGATCAGTTCTCAGTATGCTTCAATTCCTAGATACTATATTTTTTACAACCTCTGAACCAGAATTGTGTTGAATGACTAAAGTCCTTTCATAATCACTTTTGAGGGAGTTGACTCTGGTAGTTTTGAATGTGAAATTCTTACTCCCTAATGAAGATTTGTACTGAGTTCCCCATTTGGTCACAATATCCTGACATGTTTTTTCAGTAAGTTTCGTGGGGTAACCTCTCTCTGAAAACATTTCCTTTGATTTATTAATTTCCTGAAAGAAAACTTCTTTGATTGAAATCAACCTTATTTTTACATTTGAAAGGGTGAAAACTATTGTAGTGCAAATAAGCATTGCTGAAAGTTGCTTTCCTATAAATGTTCAAACTGAACCCTTAGTGACCAACAGAAATGAGAGTACCCAAAAAAGTAATCTCACTCTTTTCAATTTGATATGTAAAACTCAAAAAGTTTGTACTAGAATTGAGAATGGTAAAAATTTAATTCACTAATTTCTCAGGTCCGTTCTGCAGAAAGAATATATCATCTAAAAAAAAAAACGAATTATATCTTACAATATTTATAATGTTCTAATCAAAACAAAATAATCTAATTGACAATTGTTAAAACTAGGTTTGCAAAAATGGGGGTGCAAGTCACCCTCATAGCTACACCTCTGTGTTGTTTAAATATCTCACCATCATAATAGACATAATTGATTTCCAAAATAAGCTCCATGAAGTCCATCACAAGATTAATGTTTTTTTTTTGCATAAAACTGCATCTTAAAAGTCTTTTGTAAAAAAAAAAATGTAACACTTAAATTTGGGTATACTTGTAAACAAATCGTTAACATCAGTGGTTAAAAGACCTAACTTTTCTTCTCAAAAGTGGTTCTCCAACCTACTTAAAAAAGCCCATGAATATTTTAATGAGTGTGGGAATTGGGAGTTTGCTGGTTTTAACATCCTGTCCACAAAAACAGCTAGAGGGTATGTCTTTGAGCCCTGTGCTGTTACTAAGGGTCTCAAAGAGGGCTTGTTGATAATATCTTTATGCATCTTAGATATTTATGTATCTTAGGGATACAAAATATTGTTGGTATTCTAGGTGAGGGAATGGTCAAAAATGTGTATGTCTCTCATATCAATAAACCCAGAGAAAAATGATCTTCTACTTTAAATCAATATTTTTATAAGTAACACCTGCTTTATTTTTAGACTGTAGCTAAGAGAATTATACTGTTCCCTAGAAACTTACTTACTATAGAGCAAGGCAGATGTGGTAAATGGTTCTTCTTGTTGTCAGATCCAAGACAGAATGCAGAATGCCCTGTTTCACTAAGAGACTTGTCAAAATAATATCTCAAGTATTACTGCTGGGCTAGCTTGCAGAATGACATAATTTCTGGTCATCTGACTTCTAGTTCCCAGGCAAACCCCCCCCCCCCCCCCCCATTGCTAGAAGCTGGCAGCATTAGCATCTACCTGTAAAAATATACAGATAATGTTTTTTGCTCAGATCTTTCACAGATGGTAGAAGTCATAAAACAATTGCATTCCTTCATGCTTCCAAAGTAGCAATTAGTTCACTCCAAAGACAAAACAGAAAGCTTCCTAGTACAGACTTTGTGTCTCTAGCTGTACTGAAAAGTTGAGACATAGCCTTTTTATGGTGTAGCCTATAAAGTGATTTAATTTCAACAATTTTTCTGAAGTTTACTGGACTGAGGTTAACCCCCTGGTTTCATCTCTTAACATATATATTTAAAAAGTTACAATAGTGTATATACACTTCTGCTGTCTTCCTGTAGGGCACACTGTGGATACATTTTAACCACAAGCAATTCACAAATACCTTTTCAACACAAACAGCTACACAGAGCAGTTTGATATACACATGGCATACTGTTCTAATACATTTGTAACACAAGCATCTTATATAAATCAGTTTGATATTCACAAATGACACATAATTATTTAAAAAACTCCAGGTAGCTGTGCTGGCAGTACGTCCTTTTGTCACACTTCTTCTCCCCGTGAAGACTTAAGCTAGTTTGCAAAGTGACCCTTGAGAAACATTGTTTAAGAGGGATGAGCCTATCTGGGAATACATTTCCCCATTCCCTGGCTTGAGACTCCAGCTGCCTTGGCATTGCTCACCCCATTACAGTGTTGCACTATCATATCATACACCTTGAACTCTAGGCTTCACAGTAGTAACTTGGGATTTTGCTGGCTGTCTCCCTGTACACATAAATCTCCCCTCAGGCTCCTCCTGCCTCCTACTGCTAATACTTAACACCAGGGCCTCTCTCTATTATAGTAAAGTATCATCATGTTAACATGGAACAGTTTGTCCGCCTGCCTCCTGCCTAGCAGTTCTACCATGTAGTTAACATCACTGCCTTTCCTTAACTCTTTGAAGGGTCCCACCCAAGCTGCTTGTAGCTTATGTCTGACAGGAATGAGAACCATAACCTATTGCCCCACATCATACACTCTAGCTCGAGCATTCCTGTCATACCAGACCTTTCTCTACTGTGGGGCTTCTGCCAGGTTCTCCTGGGTCAAGCCCATGAGTTCCCTTGGCCTTGTCCTGAGGTTTAGGACATATGCCAGAACAGACTCCTTGTGGGATTCACATTCACCCTCCCACTCTTCGGGAATCAAATCTAGAGGTCCCCTCACCATATACCCATATAGCAACCCAAAGAGTAAAACAATCTGTGGATTCCTGGGGCACCTCTCTGTAAGGAAACAGATGGGACAAATATTTGTCCCACTCCCTCTTAAACTGGTCTGCAAATTCCTGTAGCATGGTCTTTAGTGTAGAGATTAACATCTCCACCACAGCATTAGTCTGGGGATGGTAGGGGGTGCTCTTTAGGTGCTTCACCCTACACTGCTTCCACAGACAAGCCAGTAGGTCTGACAAGAAATTTCACCTCTATCAGTCAGTATTTCTTTTAGGAAACCTATCCTGCTGAAAATCTCTAACAAAGCATTTGGCAACTTTGTTTGCCTCAGTGGAAGACAGAGCCACTACCTCAGGGTATCTGGTAGTATAATCTACTACCAATAGGATATACATCTTTCCTGTGGATCTTGGGGTGCTCAGAGGCCCCACACTATCCATAACTACCCTCTGAAATGGCTCCTCAATTACAGACAAAAGCATCAAAGGAGCTTTGACCTTGTCTGCTGCCTTACCTACCTTTTGGTAGTGCTCACAGGTCCTGCGGTTCCCTATTACATCCCTGAAAATCCCAGGCCAATAAAGGTTCTGCATACTACATCTCTTAGTATGCTTTATGCCCATATGACCTGCAAAGGGAATGTTATGGGTTATGACTAGAAGTGCCAGATGGAAGAGTCTGGGCACTACCAACTGCTGTATTACCCCTCACCTTCCAGCTCTCCCTCGGGGTCCACTTTCTATACAGTAACCCTTTGTTCCAGTGCACAGATTCCTATTTTTCTTGGGACTCAGGCATCTCACTAGGTACCTCCTTCAAGCCTTGTAATGTACAGTTTAAGAGCTGAGCCTATTTCAACTATCTCTTTGTAAGCCTTCTCAGCTCCCCTTTCACAGGAAGTCTGGTATCCTCTGACAGTGGTGCCTCACTGTCAGCCTGGGTACTACTATTCAACTCTGCCCTTGCAGTCACTCTGTCTAAGGAAACATCAGTACCCACCAGCAGCTGTAGCTCATCTTCAGTCTCTTTGCTATAAGGTAGCTCCCTCTCTGAGGTAACCATGTCACCAGTCCTGGCTTCAAGTGTGCAGTCTGTCTCCCCCAGGCTACTAGACCCACATGCTTGTTTCCAAGCCTGACTGTGTCACTGCATGCACACAAGGTACTGCATTATCAAAATCATTCCATATCAGAGCATCTGTAGGAATATCCTCAAACACATACTTGCTTGCTTCCTTTTCCACCCTTCCAGCCAAGGTGAACCCTAGCCAAGGCTATTTGGAACGGGGTCCCTCCTAAAGCTCTGACTGGAGTAGACTGTCCAAGAAAGTAGTGATTTTCTTTAACCATTGCAGGCTTCACAATGGTTAGGTCAGCGGCTGTGTCTCTCTTAGCAGTGGCCTGTTTCCCATCTACTAAGATAGTTTATAACCTCTTGTGTTAGTTTGGTACCCTTGTTGTCTTCAGACAACTTACCACTGGCATTCTGTCATTACCACTTGCTGACTCTCCTGCTTTTTGTTCCCCACCTTGCCTCTGTGGACATCTATATGCTACATGGTCCCACTGGTTATATTTAAAACATTTAATCCTTGATGAAACACCACTGGAATAGCCAAAAACAAAGGCAGACCAAACATGTCTTTGGCTATTCCAGTGGTGTTTCTTCAGTTTTGGTTTTCTGGAATCATGAACTGTTGTGGTTTTCTTCTTCTTCTCCATTTAACCCTTGATCCAAGCCGTGTACCTGAACTAGCAGCTTCCCCTGTTACTGGTGGACTCTGTTGGGGTGATTTAGGCTGCCCACTATGGGTTCTCTTAGATCCAAGAGTAGCACTGGGTATCCCTTTCCTGTGCAGTGATGCCCTGCTTGCTAGATAGAGGTCTCCTTTTTTTTCCCCAACTCATCTGTGGTGTTGCATACTCTATTTGCCAACCAGATTCTCATGTCCTCAGGCAAAGTGGTAAGGGCTTTTTCCCACACCACAAGGTCTGCCAGCTCTTCACAAGTTGTGATCTGACACCCATGTTCCCATCTATGAAAATAAGTGCTTAACTCAGCAACATAATCACACACACTTTCATCTGATTGCATCTATGCTCATGAAACTTTTTTTTCTATAAGCTTCAGGTGTTAACTTAGAACACTCAAATAAACATTTCTTTACTTGGTTATAGTCTAAACAATCAATATCAGGCAATTTAGAAACAGCAGTTACAGCTGTACCATGGAGTAAGGGGGTCAGGAACCGTACCCAGAGCTCTTGGTCAACATTATACTGTTTACATATCCTTTCAAACATATGAATAAAACTAGCAAAATTCTCACCCTCTGTAAATTGTGGAAGAAATTTACTGACCTGTATTGCTTCTGGGGTTTGGTTATTCCCTTCCTCATTACCTCCATGACCTTGGCAAAGAGTCAGAATCTCCTTTTCATGTTGTCTCTGCCTCTCATTTTCTTTGGCTTCCAAATGCCGCAGTCTCTCTGCTGATTCTACTTTGACCTCCAAATGCCGCAGTCTCTCTGCTGATTCTATTTCCAAATGTTTGGCCTCCAGTTCAAGTTTCTTTAATTCCAGATGGATTTTTTTAAGTCCTCTGAGGAAAAGCTGAACTGTCCATTTTCTGTGAGCTGTACATCCCCAAGGCCAGTCTTGCTATCTTCCTGGTTGCTGGTCTGTGATGCAGCTGTGACTAAGGCTGCAATCATTTCTGCTTTAGTCAGGTTGGCATGAACCAGTACTTTGGCTTGGCACATCTCAGCAAACTGGCTTCTTGTCAGCTTGCCATAATCCCCTGCTGACATCCTTGCCTGCTCTCCCTGACTAACTAAGCTAACAAAAAATAAATAAAGGTATTGCAATATGAAACTCTGAATGTCTACCAGGTGGCTGCTTGAGAGTACAAACACCTTCTTTAGTGAGCACTGTTTACAGGCTACAGGAGTTAAATATCCACACCACTGAATCCCAATATGTGATGTGGTGAACCCGCCACTGTCCACCAATAAATATGTGATGACCTACCACTAGACCATTAATCATTTGTAACACAAGCATCTTATATAAATTAGTTTGATATTCACAAATGACATATAACTATCTACAAAATTACAGCTAGCTGTGCTCAGAGTGCCTCCTTTTGTCACAACAACAGTTGTAAAATTTACTTCTACTGTCCATCTCATTAGGGAACTTACTCATTCACAGTCCCAGAGGGGAAATCTGGTGTTTAATATATTCTAATAAATAGCTGTTGTCGGTCTGTAATTTTTTTAGTTTTGTTAATTTTTTCTCAAACTGGGTTAAATTGACCTGAATCCACATTCGAACATTCAGGCTGAACCTGAAAGTTTTCTAAAAAAGAATATGTATTAGTTAACTACACTGCCATATTGAACATATGATCTCTAATACGAACCCCTCAGTTAACTGAAAACTCTGTTACAGTACCTGAGGGATTACAGTTAATCCTGGCTTCATTAGTAGATTTTCCAATCTTTGTAGTGTCCAGAAGATGCTTTCGGGGATTCCTTATGGTTTAGGTTGAAAGACCGTCTATCAATTGCCTTCATTTAAATCACTGGGTACTTCACCACAAGACACATTAACCACAAAGCTACTGTTACCAGAATGGCTACCTCCAAGGGTGTAATTCTGTTGGGTATTTGTAAACCCAACCAAATGACTGTTGGGTAAGTAATTTGACAAATTTAATGAGCTCTCCCTTAACGGCATTAAATTTGAATACTAAATCATCCATGCAAAAAGCCTGAGAGCTGTTCTTATCCAATAAATTGCATTCCATCCTTGAGTTCACTGACCTGTAAGAAAAATTGGGCAAACATACATAAATACATATAATACATTTTCTAAACATGCTTTGCAAATATTATGTAAATTTGTAAAACACAATGCTTTCAAACATTGTATATTTGTGTGCAGTAGGTATTTGAATGCCATATTGAATGATTAATATAATGTTGCTTTAAATCTTTCAAATAGCCTTGGGTTAATGAGCTTAGGTATTTGATTGCTTTATACATATATTTAAAAAGGTGTGTGACTGTACCACTTTGCTCTGATGAAGTTCTGTACCTTACAAAACAAAAGCACTAAACTACTATTTATTAAAAATATATTTGGATTTTAGAGTGTGTCCTTTGTGATTCTGTCAGTGCCGTTGCTCAAAGATATTTTTTTCTTGGTTCTTCTCAACTATCTGTCTCACTGCAAGCATTGGGAAGAAGCTGCATCCTGATCTGAATTCAAACTGCTCATCTCCCATCTAACTTTCTACTACTCTGTGTATCCATTTATCAATCTTCCTCTCCAGACTTTTCATGCGATGTGACAGGGGTTTGATACCGCTATACTGCCCACAGTTGCTGATGTCCCCTTTGTTCTTGTACGCTGGTACAAGTATGATTATTCTCCAGTAATTTGGGATGGGCCTTTCTCTCCACACTGCCATGAGTATCCATAGGAGCCATTTCACCCCTAGCTCACTGAGCATCTTTATCATATCTGTTGTGACCTCATCTGTGCCTGCTGCTTGCCCTTGACTTAATTTTTCTTAATGCTGTTCTTACTTCTTGGTGGGCTCCTCTTCTTCTCCTCTCATTGTAGGCTGCATCTACGGCAGTACAGTTTGTCAGGTTTTCTTCATTCAGAAATTGCTGAAAATACTCCTTCCATCTGCCTTTGATGTCCTGTGGACTGGTGAGCAGGTTATTGGTGTCATCCCTTATGAAGAGTGTCTGACTATCTTGTTTATCTTTCAGTCTTTTCCTTGCAACTTGAAATGGTTTCTTTGTGTCACCTAATGAATCACTTGCTAGAAGCTGGTACAGTGTCTCTGATGCCCAGTTCTTTGCTATTACAACTCATTTCTTATCCTCTTTGTTAGTCTACCCGTATTCCTTCCTAGCATGGTCCATCTTTTCTATCTCCTACTTTTTCCTGCACTTCTTCTTTCTTTTGATGACTTCCTGGATGTCCGCATTCCACCACCAGCTTTCCTTATGTACCTTATGTGCATACCTGGCTCACCCACATATCTGTTCTGTAGTCATCATATATGGTGTTTTGTGGCACTGCTATTCTTCTTCAACTCCACATTTTTCCTCCTTTTCTTGGAGTACTACAGCCCTAAGCAATTCTTTGAACTGCTGTGTTTTCTCTCCAGTCAACCTCAAGGTCTTTAGCCTGCTCTCTGTTGACCTTAGTGCTTTTTCTGACCATTGCTTGCAGTTGATTTTGGCAACAAGTGGTTTATGCTGTGGGCCAACTGTTTCACTGGGGATGACTTTGCAATCATTAATTATACCCTTTCCTTAATATGAGGAAGTCTACCAGAGTTGCATGTTGGCCACTCTTTTATGTGATCTTGTGATGGTATCTCTTTCTGAACCATGTGATGGTTACTATCAAGCCATTTGCCAGACAGAAATCAGGAATGGCCTCTCTTAATCCCTGTTGACCCACGCTGTTCTCATATCCTGGTCTGTCGGTCCCAATACATGCATTCAAGTCATCCATTATCAACACTATTTCATGTTGTCCTGCTTTATCTAGCAGGTCCTGTAACTGCTGTCTGAATGCACTTGTTTCCTCACTATTACAACCCTGCTGTGAGATTATGAATACTGCCCTATCATTACGCTGGAGTCTGATTGACTAATTTTGATGAAATATCTCACTACTTTCTGAAGTCTCTCTCTTACCAAAGTTCCCACACCATTTCTAACTTGCCCTCCTCCTGGGTTATAGATTCTATATCTCAAGCCAAGGCCCTACCATCTTGTCTCTTGGATAAATAGGATGTCCAGCCTCCTCCATATCATCATGTCATCCACTTCCAAGCTGTGTCTTGTCAGTGAACCTACACTGAGTGTAGCAATTCTTAGTTCATGTTTGCCCAGTTGATTGGTTTTATGTACACTGAGGTATCCCAGGTAACCCAGACTAGTCAAATGGACACCGGACTGACAGTAGCTTACTGACCCCGGGCTGCTGGACTTTATGGCAGGCACACACTGGCCAATAGGGGCACATACACCCCTCCCACTGTTAGCATGGGAAACTGGCATGGGTCAGAGTAGGCCAGGTCCTCAACCCACTTATCACTAGCACATAGCCATGCCCATTTGGCAACATTAGTCAACATGACTAAATAACCCAGACCCATATTTTACACCTTCAAGTGGCTAGTCCTGCCATAGCTTATAGTCTGTGGTCCATGTTCTCCTACTTAGAGGATAGTGTGCACCACAGTAGATGCCCAAAGTGGTTGGTCTATACAACTCATCCCCCTATATGGCACCATGAAGAGTTGGTGCTGCTACCAGAGCTTCATTTGTTGGTGAGTTTGAGATGAAAACACTCAGCATGTTTTTTGGAGGTGGGAGGAGCCCCACAGAGACACTGGGAGCACATGCAAACTCCAAACAGGCATTGGCCAGAGGTGAGGATCGAAGCTTGTACCTTCTGTATGGGAGGCAAAGATGTTAACCATTATGGTAACTGGTCTGTTTTATGAACTTGTACCCTCTTATTTGTTGAAGTACCACATCACTGTAGTGTTGTCCATAACCACCAGAAGAGGACCTAAAATCCATAGGTGATGAAGGACTTTTAAGGCATAAATCAATGCTAACATCTCCTTGATACTGATGTGCTTCTGTGTGCCCTTGGCCCCCAAGTGGCTTGCACTTGCCTCCCCATTGACACAGCCTCCCCAAGTGACATTGGACAAATCTGCTTTGACAGATTGCACTGGCACCAAAGAAGAGAAATGAAGTCCTGGATTGATTCCCAACTGAACTTTCCACCACTGTACCTCTTATCTGATGAATGGCAGCACTGGCAACTGGGATTCCAGGGAATGAAGGAGCAAGGTCCAGCAATTTTGGACATACCATTGAATTTTTCTCATAATATGGGGCAGTGGTATTGGGAGTATCATGAATGCCATCAGTCTAAGAATTTTTAGGGATTCTCTTGCTGAGGTGACATTCCTCTTGGGAATTCCACAAGCGCTGCCAGGTAAGACAGGATCTTGTCTCCTGGAAGAAAGGCTATTCTCTTGTGGGAGTCAGTGAAGCACCCTAGAAAGACTAGTTTTTGTGATAGTTTTAGGCACATCTTCCGGAAGTCCAACTTGAACCCTAATTGGGAGAGCAAGGCAAAGACCTTCTCTAGTGAATCCAAACTTCTGGACACAGACTTTGCACAGATCAGCAAGTCATTCACGTAAGTAAAAATGTGGATGCCTAGAGCCTGACAAGTGGGCCACCACTGGGGCAAGACATTTGGTAAACAACTGAGGTGCAGTGGATAACACAGATGACAGTACAGAAAACTGATGGTAAGAACCAGACACAACAAATCTCAGAAACCTCCTGAAGATATAAGTAATGGGAATATGATTATATGCATCATTCACATCCAGGGTCAACATGAAGCAGTGGTCTGACAACAGGGGAAAGTACTGTCTGCAGGGTGAGCATCTTGAACTTGGGAACTTTAACAAATATATGCAGAAAGGAAAGGTGCAACACCAGTCTCCAAAACAGCTCTTTTATTGGGGGGGGGGGGGGCAGGAAAATTCTGGACTAGAACCCTCATTCTTTCTGAAGGAGGGACTGGTTCTGTGACCCCCTGAGTCCAGTATTTGCTGGATTTTAGCAGGGAATACAAAGTCTGATCTGGCGGATAAGGCAGAACTCTTTTGAGTGGAGAGAGATGCTCTTTCCACTGTCATTTAGGTTCATAGGTGTTTACTAGGCTAATGACCACAAGGGCCTTTATGAGCCTATCCATGGATCCCAAATCTCTGCCAAGTTTTGGTACCCATGATAAGTGTAAGCAGGGGCTTGGGAGATGAAACATTTACAAGCAGGGGCCTGAGAGATGACCCATTTACAGGTTGCCTGTGTCCATTAGAGGCATATGTGCCAAACCAGGGATGAATTTCCTGTTCTGCATCCAATTGTCCAAGTTACACTTGAATTGGGTTAGGGAGGAATTCTACTTCACAATGATGGGGAGCCTGTTCCAGAGATGGGATAGTCTCTGGGATACATACCTGTCTCTCCAGCACTCCCTATTTATATCATAGGCAAGGTTTAAGTCTTTAGGATGGGTAATTCTGGAACTGTTTGTTTTGCAGATATGAGTACAAAGCAGGCTAGCAAGTACGGTAGATGCACGGATAAACCAAACTTGATTAAAAGTGAAAAAAATCCAGCACCCTGAGCATGAGTAACAAACATAAAGTTTATTGTGAACCAGACCGGTTTCAGCAACTAGCTTTCTTCAGTGGCTGATTTTAAAACATCACAATGAGTCATATATATAGGAAATATAAGTTAGGTGACCTGACATCACTTCCTGTATACTCACAATATAGCCACAAAAAATAGAAAATGAGAATTAAATTAATATTTGACAGTAAATATGTCCAAAGAATAAAACATTTAATTATATTTGAAAAATATATTATTTAACTACAACCATCCATGATAAAATAATGTGGAATACCTTGTAAATGCTAGTAAATATAATGACAAGCATTCAAAATATATAATTAATGACCAAAAAAATGACCAAAAAATCTTTTAAACATGGTACAATTGTTAATATAATGTGATGAATAACACTGAGTAAATCATTGTAGTTTATCATTAAGACCTGGTGGGAATAAGCCACCTAATTTCACTATCCATTTGGTTTCTTTGTTATCCAATATTTTGTGCCATCCTGTTTTGTACATTCTGTTGCCAACAATTCTGTCAATACAAATAAAGGAAAAATGGGCCGTTTTGTGTATAATGGAATGTTTATATAATGCATTGGTTGGCCTGGCATTTCTAATATCCCCTAAATGTTCAGAAATGCGAATACGAAACTGTCTGGATGTTTGTCCAATATAGAAGACCTGCATGTGCATGTAGCTAAATAGATCACCCAGTCCGTGCTGCAATTGGCAAAATGTTTAATATCATAAATCTTGCCTGTGTTTTTGCTAGTGAATTCTTTGGTTGTGAAAACAAATTTGCAAAAGGCACAATGACCACAAGGGTGACAACCTGTTAGTTTGTCCCCTAAAATGGTGGTCTGAATCTTGGAAACTTCCAAGGAAGTGATTTTTTTAAAATGCGAAAAATATGATTCCAGGGTTTTACCTTTCCTGTAAGAGAAAAGACATCTGTCATCTAGCCATTTTGCTAGATGTTTGTTATTGGTTAGTATGTTCCAGTGATGATTAATTATGTCTTGTAGTTGATAGGTGTTTCTACCAAAAGTGGTAACTAATCTCGGTGTCTGATCAGGTGATTGAACAGCCTTAGGTTTGTAACATAACAGGGAATCCCTGGACAAGTTGGCAGTCATGCCAACTGCTGAGTGAATGTCTGAAATATGATAACCCCTCTGTGTAAATCTGTTGGAAAGATCATCCTGACAACATTTAAGATCATGGTTCGATGAACAAATTCTCTTAATCCTAATGAACTGTGATTTGGGAATGTTCTTGATGATATGTTTGGGATGTAAACTAGAAGCATGTAGTAAACTGTTATATTGTGGATATTTCCTGTGTACTGTGGTACATAGTGTATTATGTACTTCTCGAGAAAGGTGTACATCCAAGAAATCCATTTCATGTGTATCATAATTGACTGTAAATCTAACACCCCATTTGTTGCTGTTCAAATGTTCAACAAATTCTTGGAGATACTCAATTCCTCCTTTCCAAACTAGCCAGCAATCTTCAAGATAGCATCTCCAGATATCCATATCTGGCAGATATAGGTTGTGCAATTCGTTGTATATAATTTGATCTTCCACATATCCCATGAAGAGATCTGCATAAATGGGTGCGAAAGACGCACCCATCGCAGTACCCTGTATCTGCCAGTAACAATTGCCTTTGAAATAAAACACGTTTTTGGTAAGAACGTGTTCCGCCATGCAAATCAATAGGGTGTTAAATCCAGGACTGTAAATATTAATCTTCTGTAACCAATATTCAAGTGCTGTTAACCCTGCCCAATGTGGTATACTGGTATATAATGATGTAACGTCTAAAGTGCACATAATCCAGTGCTCTTCGAGCTGTGATTCAGAAACTATCTGAAGAAACTCCGTAGTGTCCTGTAATCTGGCCCTAATATAACGTAACAAAGGTTTGAGATATTGAGTAAGAAAGGCAGACAGAGGTTCCGTCAATGAACCAATACCTGACACTATAGGTCTCCCTGGAGGTGTAGAATATGATTTGTGAATTTTAGGGAGTAAATACAGGTATTGCTTGGCTGGATCCTGGACAGTAAGATGAAATTTGGATTTGGTACTGATGATGCCTTCATCAACTGCGAGTTGCAAAAAATCATCAATTTCTTTTTTGAAATTGGGCGTGGGGTCAATGGGCATCTGTAAATAATGCTGAGTGTTAGACACTTGTCTTAATCCTTCAGCCCAGTAATAACTGGAATTCATCACCACAATGGCCCCACCCTTGTCCGCAGGAAGAATGGTAATATCAGTGTTGTTTTTCAGGTTTGTAAGAGCCTGTTGTTCATTGATGTTTAGATTGTTTCTGATAATGTATCCAGTACCTAACTGCTGATGTAAATCCTCTATAACTGCATTCTGAAATATGGCTACATGTTTGTCCATCGGAGGACAAAACCTGGATGGTAGAAATTTGAATTCAGTAGATCTTTGAATGGGATCCTGCTCATCAAAAAAAATTTTTAGATTTAACTTTCTGCAGAAATTCATAACATCAAATACAAAAGTACTTTCGTCAACCAAAAAGCCAGGAATAAAACCAAGTCCTTTATTTAACAAATGTTCTTCCATTGGTGTTAATACATAATCAGAAATGTTATGCACATTTAAAGTGTTGGTGTTCATTTGACTATTGACAAGAACAGTTCTTCCAATGTTTTTATGCTTGCGTCCTCCCCTGTGTCTATGCCTAAAGGGTGACCCATGTTGCGTACTCTTTTGGGAGTGGGTGAATCAGACAATTGACTGGATTCGGTATCCGTGGTGGATGATTCATCCCCTGAACTCCTGCTGGGTGATGTACCCCTCTTAAGAATGGATCTGGGCCGTTTTTTACGTGTATATGTGAAATTCTTTGTACCCTCTGCAAATCGTACCCCTTTATGAAGCTCAAAGGGTTTCCCCCTTTGATAATCCTCCATATCTCTTGAAAATTTCTTTAATTTCTTTTCTTTAAGAATTTTTTCAGAGGCCGACAATTCTTTGGATAGTTTATTCAACAATCCAGAAAAGTTGGGTTGACTCTCATATGATTTTAACTCCTCACTCAATTTTTGCACATCACAGATATCGGCTTGAATCGTTCTATCGTAATAAGAAGAAAGGATGTTGACAAACATCATAGCCAAATCTTGTTGTGCAGCATTCCACTCTTTGATAAGTACCTCATCCGGTTTGCCAACCAATGGTTGCACCTTGGTTCTGAGGCCTCTGGGGGCAATATTCTGATGTTTATATGCTTTAAATAATCTGGATTGCATATATTGGATCTTAATGTTTTGATTTTTTTGGCAAATTCAGTAAATAACATATCACAATCGTCAACTGGATCAGTTATACCATTGGTAGATGACCCCCTACGGGATTCAATCCCAAATATATGTATATCATCTTTATCTGCGCATAGTCCTTGTACCATGTTACTGATATCCATGACAATAAATTGTGTATGTTACAGCCAAATGTGATGTGTTCAATATCCAATCCAGAGATATCCACAGTACACAGGAAATATCCACAATATAACAGTTTACTACATGCTTCTAGTTTACATCCCAAACATATCATCAAGAACATTCCCAAATCACAGTTCATTAGGATTAAGAGAATTTGTTCATCGAACCATGATATTAAATGTTGTCAGGATGATCTTTCCAACAGATTTACACAGAGGGGTTATCATATTTCAGACATTCACTCAGCAGTTGGCATGACTGCCAACTTGTCCAGGGATTCCCTGTTATGTTACAAACCTAAGGCTGTTCAATCACCTGATCAGACACCGAGATTAGTTACCACTTTTGGTAGAAACACCTATCAACTACAAGACATAATTAATCATCACTGGAACATACTAACCAATAACAAACATCTAGCAAAATGGCTAGATGACAGATGTCTTTTCTCTTACAGGAAAGGTAAAACCCTGGGATCATATTTTTCGCATTTTAAAAAAATCACTTTCTTGTAATTTTCCAAGATTCAGACCACCATTTTAGGAGACAAACTAACAGGTTGTCACCCTTGTGGTCATTGTGCCTTTTGCAAATTTGTTTTCACAACCAAAGAATTCACTAGCAAAAGCACAGGCAAGATTTATGATATTAAACATTTTGCCAATTGCAGCACGGACTGGGTGATCTATTTAGCCACGTGCACATGCAGGGCCTTCTATATTGGACAAACATCCAGACAGTTTTGTATTCACATTCCTGAACATTTAGGGGATATTAGAAATGCCAGGCCAACCAATGCATTATATAAACATTCCATTATACACAAAACGGCCCATTTTTCCTTTATTTGTATTGACAGAATTGTTGGCAACAGAATGTACAAAACAGGATGGCACAAAATATTGGATAACAAAGAAACCAAATGGATAGTGAAATTAGGTGGCTTATTCCCACCAGGTCTTAATGATAAACTACAATGATTTACTCAGTGTTATTCATCACATTATATTAACAATTGTACCATGTTTAAAAGATTTTTTGGTCATATTTTTGGTCATTAATTATATATTTTGAATGCTTGTCATTATAATTACTAGCATTTACAAGGTATTCCACATTATTTTATCATGGATGGTTGTAGTTAAATAATATATTTTTCAAATATAATTAAATGTTTTATTCTTGGGACATATTTACTGTCAAATATTAATTTAATTCTCATTTTCTATTTTTTGTGGCTATATTGTGAGTATACAGGAAGTGATGTCAGGTCACCTAATTTATATTTCCTATATATATATGACTCATTGTGATGTTTAAAATCAGCCACTGAAGAAAGCTAGTTGCTGAAACCGGTCTGGTTCATAATAAACTTTATGTTTGCTACTCATACTCAGGGTGCTGGATTTTGTTTTGCAGATATGCAAGAAGTCCATCAGGGTAGGGTTTGACAATGCCATGAATGTCATGCATAGATCTCCCCTCAAAAGCCTGTAGGAGATTGAATACAGGGATAGGGCCTTGAAGAAGTCTACAGTGGACGTTTTACTTACTCCCTGTATTATTTTAGTGAGGAACCACTATGGATGTTCCAATTGTTGGATATGCCTGGTTAGGTACATATCAAAGGGGGCATTGTACTCAATGACAAGTCTGATGAATGCCTAGTACAGTGGAACAATAACTTCCTTGGACCTAGATACCATACCTTTATTTATAAGTTGTGCAACATGGAATGATTTCATAACTACCATAAACACGTAAAGGTCAAAGGTTCAATTACTGTCTAGGTGCATCCCTAAATCCCTGACTACTGGGTCAACTCTAAGGAGTGTGTTGTCAATATGATTTTTACCAGGGGTGGATGACTTCCTGAGGGATACTATTATGCATTTCTTGGCATTTAATTTTAGTCCATGGCTCTGACACCAGTTGTTTGTCTCGGTCAGTTCTTCCTGGACAGCAATTTTGCCAGTGTGGGATTCAATTCAGTGGCAGCTCCTAATTTGAAATCATCTGCAAATTTAGTCAGCCAGAGACCACTAATATTGGCCTTGACTTCGGAGAAGTAAATGACAAAAAGGAGCGGTCCAAGGACCAATCTCTGAGGGACACCACTTGTGAGTGGCCTCTTTGTAGAGGGGGACTCAACAATTCTAACTTCCTGGGTCCTGTCTGTGGGCCACTTGGCTATCCACCAGGTGACATATGAGTTTGTACCTAAACTCTTGAGTTTGTCAACAATGCCTGAGTATGGTATTGTGTCAAATGCCTTGGGCAGATCAAGGTAGGCAGTGTCATTTTGCCCTCATCCATTGCTTTGGTGACCTTCTCAAAGAAGTCCACCAGGCTGACTAGGCATGACCTGCCCTTGACAAAACCAAACTGGGTTGGGTCCATTGTCTGGAGGTTTGCTATATAATTACCGACCATTTCCATGATGATTCTTTCCATGGCTTTGCATATAAGACTAGTGAGACTTGTGGATTTGTAGTTTCCAGGGTCTGTAGATGGCCCACATTTGTGCAGTTCTCCATTCATGATGCATGAAGCCTATTTGGAGGCTACAGTTAAATAGCAATTGCCAAGGGCTTGATAGGTCATGTTTCATGCTATTTACAAGGCATCTTGGGATATTGTCTGGGGCCATTGATGCAGTGATCTTGGCCTTAGAGAGTGCATTAAGGACCTGTTCCCTAGTGATAGCAGG
Organism: Protopterus annectens; assembly: GCF_019279795.1. Classification (NCBI taxonomy): domain Eukaryota; kingdom Metazoa; phylum Chordata; order Ceratodontiformes; family Protopteridae; genus Protopterus; species Protopterus annectens. The sequence goes on along the minus strand of NC_056745.1, from coordinate 1,326,089,102 downwards.
GGGTTAAATGTGATGGTATTTCTTGAGGGAAGGTTGAAGAGGAGAGGGGGGTAAAGATGGAGCTGAATTTATCAGCCAGTAGGTTTGCTATATCTTCTGGCTCAGTATAGGTGGCCCCATTTACAATGACCTCTGCACACAATTGTTTATTGCCTTTGAGGTTACGGACGTAGCTAAAGAATGCCTTGTGTTTGCTCTTCTCCTGGCCAGTAGGTTTGCTACATCTTCTGGCTTAGTATAGGTGGCTCCATTTACAATGAGTTCTGCACAGAATTGCATATTGTCTTTGAGGATGTAGACATAGCTAAAGAATACCTTGTGGTTGTCTTTGGCTTGGGAGGCCAAATTCACCTCAAATTTGGCTTTGGTAAACTTTATTCGTCCTCTGAGTTGTTTGTTTAGTCTGATAAGATTGTTTTTATCATGCTGGGTGCTGCACCTCCTAATTTTTGCAATGATTTTCTTCCTTCTGTTATACAACCTATTGATTTTGTGATTCCACCATCATGGCTTGTTTTTTGTTAGTTCTGTACTTCTTCCTCATGGGTACAGCTGCTTGTGTGCAGCCATTAACATGTTTGTATAGGGTTTCTGTGAACAGTTCTGCATAGGCAGCTGTGTTCTCAGGGTTTATGTGGGTC
>NC_056745.1:1325853461-1326083461 GCF_019279795.1 Protopterus annectens | reverse complement strand
TGGCTAACAGGGCAGTCTCTGACCTGGCTCTGACAGAAATGCTACACATTCATAAATCAAACTGCACAAGGGTCACTTGCTCCAGGGATATTAACCTAGCCTCCAATGTGAACAGGTCATGCTGGAGAGACAGATACATGTTGCTTCTCTGAAACAAGCTTCCAGTTCATGTAAAATAGAGCCCCTTCCTGAAACTCTTCAAACACAGCCTAGTTCAAAGGATGGGTGATGGCAAATTCACTCCTGGGGTGGCACCCATGTCCACCCTGGATAGAGGAAGTTATTATTAACTACCATAGACTCTTATCTCTTTGAATTTTGCTTACCTAAATCACCAACTGGGTAACCTCAGATGAATATGGCAAGGCTTGTAAGAGCTCTAGGGCTGTTAGCCTAGTAACCTTCTATGAACCTATGATACTTTTCTACAGTAATGACTATCTGACAAATTACCAGTGAATAGTTGTCATATTCCCAGATTGCCTCCCCAGGACAAAAGGTTAAAGTACATTGTTTATACTTGTCTAAACAGTTTATGGGGAAATCGAACTAGTTTGTCAATGAAGAATCTTTCTTGTGTTCTTTGACAGATTTTTGCAGGCATTGCTGAATTACCTGTACCAAAAGAAAGATGCACAGCTAAACCACATTCTTGCAGTAGCCTTCATGAAGCACGGTGCATATCCAGGGGGAAGGTAAGGCAGGCCCTCACATAAGTGAGTGAGCATCTCAGGTGACAAGGGAGGGGTCAGGGCCAAAACAAGAAAAACATTTTATAGCTGCCTGAATGAAGGCCTCATCTGATCAGTCCTCACTCCATAGGGGAATGAAAAGGCTGATTGACTGTGGAAGGGTTGATGACTGACAAGCATCAAGGGATGACAAACAGCACATAGTGGAAAAAATATATGCATGCATACATACATACATACATACATACATACATACAGATAGATATAAAACCCTTACCACAACTAGCCAGCCAAAAAACAGAACTACTAGCAAATGGATATAGCTCTATATAAACTAACTTAAATCATAACTATACTATGAAACTAAAAATCCTCAATATACATCTAAAATGCATTAAAAGATTAATTAATAGTATGGAAAAGATTAAAAAATGCACCTCGGAACTCAAGAATAAAACTAACCTGAAGACAATCCAGTCATTACAATCTATGGAAAATCCTAAAACCCTGTTCAGAACACTACATAATTACCACAGCAAACAGTTAAAAAAAAATAAGATTGTCTCATCTAACTCTGACTGCTCTTATGAGTGTACATAAAAAGAGCAATCACTTTAAAGTGAATCTAAAATGATCACAAATATGTTAAAGAAATTTTTTTTTTTTTTGCTGGGGGCAAAACTCCCTGCACCCCCCATTAATTAATTATTTATTTATTTAGTTATTTATTTATGTATTTCCAGTTTGATGACCGGGGAGGTTCACTGGGCTCAAGGAGCCCGTTTTCAGTGGAGGCCCGGGGAGAAAAGCTCCGTAAAACAAAGTAGACATTATAATAGTTAAAACAAGTAGTACATTACAAGGTAATCAAATAGCAACATAATACAATATACAATGCATATTTACAGGTTGTACATTAGAGAACAGTTGTACAGAATCAGCATAGTATTGAGGTTTTAAAACATCTGAGGTGGGAAATAAAGTCACAATTGTAGGAGAACAGAAGATAAGATTGATCATGTATTGGGTAAGGTGGGAAGAAACTTTACTTGTATGGATGTATGCATGTGGTAGGCAGGATTAGGTAGGTAGAGTACAATTGCATTTCTTGTTATTGGAGAGATAAGACTGGAGCTGGGTTTTGAAGTGATCAAGGTTTTCAGAAATTCTTAGAGAAGGAAGGAAAGAGTTCCATTTTTTGGCTAAGAAAAAGGATAGAAGAAGTTGACCTGGGGAACGATTTGGTTTGTGTACAGAAATTAGATTTTGGTGGGCAGATCTTAGAGTTCTATTAGGGGTGTATAGTGGTAAGACATTTGTTAGTGCAGGGCACCTAGCAGAATTGAAAATAAGCTTGTGGGCTGTAGTGAGTTGGAGGTAGTCCAGGTAGTTTGGAAGTTCTAGCCATTGCAGCTGGTGGAGAGGTATGCAGTGGTGGGTAGAGTATTTGGACTTGGTGGCAAACTCTGCGATTTTTTTGTAACAGGTTTTCAGTTTAGAAGAGATAGAGGAAGATAGGTTGGTTAATAGGGGGCACCATACATCAGAGATGGTAGTAAGTAGGTCGTAGCAAGGGTCTGTTTTGTGGAAGGGGAGAGAAAGTGAGAGTCTCTATACAGCATGCCAAGTTCCTGATGTGTTTTCTTAATATTTAGCTGAATATGGGTATCAAATTTTAGGTGTTCATCAATAGTAACCCCAAGAAGTTTAGCAAAAGGAACTACTTATATAGTGGATTTGGCATGACTAATATTGAAGGAGGTTTTGTCAAGAGGTTGGGATTTAGATGGACAGAATAGTAGAATTTTGGATTTGATGGCATTTAGAGAGAGGTGGTTATGAAGCATCCAGTTCCCAGTAGTAGAAAAAGCAGTTTGAGTTTTTGTTTGGAGTTCGAGGAGGTTAGGAGCAGAGCAGACTAGAGTTGAGTCATCTGCATATTGAACTATCCTAGTGTTTGGAATGGCTGCATGTAATTCATTAATAAAGATATTAAAGAACATTGGACCGAGAATGGAACCCTGGGGTACTCTGGTTGGGGTTGGAAGGAAAGCTGAGGTGCCTGTTTTCCATTTCACAGCCTGAGATTGGCCAGAGAGGTAGCTGCTGAACCAGGTGAGGATATTGTGTGAGATATTAAGACTGGAAAGGTGGTTTAGGAGGTGGGAATGGGAGACAGTATCAAAGGCCTTGGAGAGGTCAAGAAGGACTGTGGATACTAGTTCTCCAGAGTCACAGGCATGGTTTACTATCTCTAGGAATGAGAGAAGAGCAGTTATTGTGATGTGGCCGGGACAGAATCCATGATGAGTTGGGGTGAGGAGTTGGTTATTTATAAGGAAAGGTATAAGCTGGAGGTGGATGCATTTTTCTAGTATCTTTGAAATACGAGGAGAATGGCTATGGGCTGGAAGTTGGAGATGCCATAATTTCTGCCTCATTTGTGGAGGGGTAAGATAAAGGCTGCACTCCATAGTTTGGGGACATAAGATTCTTGTATGGATCTGTTAATGAGAATGCTAATGGGGATGGCGATTCCGTCTGCTGCAAGTTTTAGAAAGAGTGAGGGCATGTTGTCAGGGGCACTGGAACAAGGCTTAAGCTTAGAGTGGAGTTTTTGTATGTATGATGTGGAAATGGGTTTGAGATGAAAGATGGGAGGAGAGATAGGGGTGGTTGGTTGGGGTGGGCGTTTGAGTTGAGGGGGGAGTTGTTTGGGACGGTCTTAGTGAGTTCTACTATACAGTTAATAAAGTAGGAGTTGAATAGTGTGGCTATTTCTGGGTCAGACTTAGTAGTGTCAGGGCAAGGATTTGTCTTGGTACCTGGGTTGAGAAGAGAGTTGATGGAATTCCAGAATTTTGGGGGGGGGGGGGTTGGAGTGATTTGATTGTAGTTTGGTATAGTATGATTTTTATCCTGTATAACATGTTTTTGGCTAAGTTATAGAGTTGTTTATATTTTAGAAGAGTGTCAGGGTGCTTACTGCATTGGTAAATTTTCCAGGTCTTGTCTCTTTGTTGCATAAGTATTTTGGTGGTTTTAGTAAGCCAAGGGGCTGAATTGTTTTTTATATGTTTTGTTCTGGGGGGGGGGCTTGGGAGTTGGGGGTATCTATGAAGGTAAAGTTGAAGAATTCAATGGCATGGTCTAGAGGAAGAGTGTTTAGATTGTCCCAGTTTATTAGTTTGAGAGAATTAGAGAAGTTTGTGAGGTTTCGTGTGTGTGGATATATTGGTGTTGGTGAGGAGTGGTGGGATTTGCTCTATGGATGAAAGCTGGCAAGTGGTCACTAATGGAGTCTGGTAAGGTGTCAGTATAGGAGATTTTATTTGGGTGAGAGACTAGGATTCAGTCAAGTAAGGAGCCTGGGGGGGCTCTTTTTATTGGGTCTGGAAACAGTATTTGTAAGTTGACTGAAATTAAATAGGTTAATTGTGATGGAGGGATTATTGTTATTAATTTTGTTCCAGTCAATGTTTACATCTCCTAGGATGTATGTCTCAAGTTTGATATTGGTAGAGGCCCATAGTAAAATGTCTTCGAGTGTAGAGGTATTATTCCCGGGAGGGATGTAGAGGGCTATAATGCAAATACTTTTATAGTTATTTATTTTGAGAATTCCTGTGACTAATTCGGCGTTGTTGAATTGAGGAATAGGGTTTTGATAGGGAGTGAGGGAGAGTAGGCTAGAGTAAATTAATGCTACCCCTCCCCCTTTTCTATTTAGGTGGTCATTCCTGAGGGCTTGGTATCCAGGGGGAAGGACTTCTGAGTCAGAAATATTGGGTTTTAGCCATGTGTCTGAGACAGCTACTATGTCAGGAAGGGTATGGCATAGCCAGGCATGGAACTGGGCTATTTTATTTTTTAGGTTCTGGGCATTGATGGTTATAAGTTTGAGAAATTTAGAGTTGGTAATACTGGTAGCAATATTGGGAGTTAGATTGCTGCTAGTGGTAGGGCCTGGGTTTGGGTGTATGTCACCTGCTAAGCTTAGGTAGTTAAAAGGGAAAGGGGTTGCGGTTTATTCTTTGAGTTTTGTGGTATGTTTAGTATAGCTTTAGGTATTTGGCGTTTTATTGGGGAGGGAAAACGTTTTAGCTTGATGTAGTGAAGTGGGTTTGGTTGCAGTAGAGAGGAGGATATGATGTGAAAGTGGGATCTGGAGGGATGAGGATGGGAGTGTGTGGACAAGGTGGGGGATAGGAAAGAAGGAAGGAATGAAGGGGCTAGTTTGTGAGAGGAATAGGAGGTAGCATGGTATAGGGGAATTAGAAAAAGTATGGTGACAGAGAGAAGGATTTGAGACAGTGGGGGAGACATGGTGTGTTTAGATGTATGTGAATAGTTGGAAGGTATGGGTGGAGGAGGAAGTAGGATTAGAGGGAGTTATGAGACAGTAGCAGGGAGGAGTATAGTAATGACTATAGGACCTAGTGGGTTGGAATGGGGGAGGGGAGAGATTAAGTATTGGAGGAAGTGAAAGGGAGGGGATAATGAAGAGAAGTAACCTGATTGGCTGATAGGGGGGAGGAGACCAGAAGCTGCGATAAGTGTAGCTATATATATGTTTTTGTCTTTCATGTTTTCTACAATGGTTCAGTATTACTTTTTTTCGTGTCTTTCTAGCTTTTCAGGTTACATATCAGTGCCTTTTTAAGATTGTTTTTAATTAATAGCCCTCATCCAGTTCTATATCTTAATACATTAGTTTCTATTGATATCCATTATTTAAGAATTTTTCACACTTGATTGGTCTCACTGACACACCCCCAGGTACTCTTATAAAAGGAAATCCTCAGGATCACTCTTTCCATTAAGGAACTACGCTTTGATGGTGATTGTACTTCTGGTACTTTTTACTTCAATAAAGTATAACCTTCTAGAATCTGAACTTCGACTACGTTGATTTTTTGCCAAGCAGAGCTCCTTAGCCAAGCCACATTTACATTGTTTTGCCTGTTTTTTCTGTGTGTTTCATCTTCAATTTCTAGCTGTCACACTAGCGGTTCCTCTCAGCAGGCGACCTGACCAGCCGGAACTATGACCTGTATATAAAGCCTTTCTAAAGGCTTCACTCAGCCTTCAACCACAAGCGCTTGGGTACGCACAGCATTTCTCAAGGCTTTACCGGTAGCCCAGTTTCTTCACCGACATCCCACCGTACCTTTATTAAGGCAGCCTACCTGGTCATCCATTTATTCTTGGCTTCCCTAGGGTATTTTATTCATGGACATTTTTCCTCCTCTGCATAGGAGCTTGAATACCCAGGTCCCACAGACAATCATTTTCCTGCTGGACATTTATTTAACATTTGTTAAACGGAAAAGTCCAACTAGACCAGAGCCTGGTTTCAGCAGAGGCCTGGGGAGAAATGTTCCATACGCATGTCTTTGGAATGTGGGAGGAAGCCGGAGGAAACCCATGCGAATGCAGGGAGGACATGCAGACTCCACACAGAAGGCACCCCAGCTGAGAATCGAACTGGAGAACCTCTTGTTGTGAGGTGACAACGTTAACCACTGCACAACTGTGCCACCCATATGTACATAGATAAACACACACACACACACACACACACACACACACACACACACACACACACACACACACACACACACACACACACACACACACACACACACAGGTACATGCATTTCTTTAATGAAGAACATATTAAACCAATGTATTCATATTCTGGTTTCTTATGGAAAAAAAGTTCCCAGATAGATTTGTCAACAATCACTTTTACTGTAGGCTTGCCAGAAGCTGTAGGACAGTACACAAGCATGATGCTTGTGTATACACAGCTGATAATGGATAGTAAGACTGTTTCAAACACTGCACTGTGTTTGACATGGATTCACAACAAAAACTGCCAGTAAACATACCACCCAAGGAAAACCTAATAAATGCACAGTCATAGAATATGTATTTTTTTTTTAAGTACAGGCACGGCCCCTACACCTCACCTGTGGGGAACATCACTCTTACTCCCTCTACTGACTTAAATGTAGTAAATTAGGATTCACACAACATTGGGAAAAAGGGAAACATCCATTAACGGTGAAACACAACTTACACAACCGGAATTTTCTTTAGTGGAGCCTAACCAGTATCAAACCATTCTAGGAGCTGCTACTTTTGGGGAATCTACCTCATCACTCTGGGCCAGATTCCAAAAGACTTGCTGTCAGACTAAGTGACTTACTCTGAGAGCAGTTCTATTGGAATCTGGCCCAGGGGTGTAAGCCTTTTTATAGAAAGGCCTTACAAGCCACTTACATTGACAGCAAGTCTTTTGGAATCGGTCCCTCAGTTTACATCGTCTATGATATGTGTACTGGGGTATATGCTAAAGCAACTTAAAGCATGACCTAGCAGACCTACTTGGATCAAATACATCAAGGCTGGCCAAGGCATGTAGTCCAAAACATGATTTCAACTGCAACTTGATCTGACACTTGGGTATGTATAAAACAGTCTCAGATTTGTCCAACCCATTTTTGACATCCACCAATGCATGATTTAAAACATATATATATATATTTGAAACTTTCAAATTTGTCAGCTCAGTTAAAGTATTTTCAGAATTAGGCAGTTATGTCTATCTGTAAATGTTCAACTGACTTCATTATCTGGCTAGGATTTGTAGAAAAATAGAAGATAAAGAAGCAATAGTTAGCAGCTTTGTGAAAAGTGGGAGGGATTATAAGACAATGTTTAATGCATATCTTCTTGGCTATGAAACATCCCACTCAGAAAACTTCTGAATACTAGTACCATGTAAGTATGTGGTACTCCTTTACAAACACTGTCCTATACATAAAATATCCAAGTGACTTCCATCATCTGTGCCAGTCACCAGAATATCACCTGAGTAGCACTACACAAGGTAGGAATTACTCAAACAGTTGATGTGCTCTCAGCCAAATAGATAAACATGTAGTTATGCATGTTAATGGTTAAAAACAGACATTATACAACGACCCCCCCATTAATATTTAAAAACGTGCACGCTGATTGGTCAGCGTGCACACTGTAAATCAGTTATAGTAATGGAAAAAAGGTCCGGTCGCCGGACTTTTTCCATTACTATAACTCTTTTTTTAAGTAACGGAGAACGCAAGATCTCCATTGCTTCATACTGTCTCACTATGTTAAACAAGTTTAACATAGCAAGACAGCTTTAAAAAAAGCAACGGATATTCTCTGTTGCTTTTTTTAAAGCTGTCTCGCTATGTTAAACCCATTTAACATAGCAAAACAGTTTGTAAAAAGCAACAGAGATCTTGCTTTCTCCGTTGCTTTTTTTAAAACTGTCTCGCTATGCTAAATGGGTTTCACATAGTGAGACAGCTTTAAAAAGCAACGGAGATTCTCCGTTGCTTTTTTTTAAAGCTGTCTCGCTATGTTAAATCCATTTAACATAGCAAAACAGTTCGTAAAAAGCAACAGAGATCTTGCTTTCTCCGTTGCTTTTGCCCACAGCTCTGATGTACTGCGTAGGCATAGTCATACGCATACGCAGTACATCAGAACTGCCGCAGAATACCAGACAACTGCGGAAGGGCAGCAAGGAGGCATTATACAATGCCATTATTTAAGAAAAGTAATTATTTTTTTTCTTAAATAATGTCATTGTATAATAGCAATAACCCACTTCTGGGTGTGGATAATGCTGGATTTACCCACGGTTGGCTTTGTTTGGCCACTTGGGTTTCACCCTCGTGACCAAACCACACCAACCGTGGGTAAATCCAGCATTACCCACACCTAGGCGTGGGTTATTGCTATATTATTCCATCCTCATCTGCAGGTATGCTTTAGCTAACTCCGTCTTTGTAAAATGTCTCATATCATGGTAAATGATACTGTACCTATTGGACAGAACATGCAGCCCAAGACAGTCTTTCAACAAGGCTTAGGCAACATTTGAAAGCAAACAATTATTTGCCCCGTATAGGAGTTTTAAAAACAGAAAATAAGCATGGGAAGTAATTTATTTTCTTTCTTTGTGTCTGCACTTACTTTTTAGCCATTTAGAGCTGTCTCCTGCAGAGTCTGTTTTGTTTTTGCAATTTAATTACTATGTTGATTTCCTGTTTTCAGAAATCTGTAGGCTTGAAGTTTTGGGGCTGCCTGAGATTGTGTGTATCTAGGTGAAAGCTTCATACACACCTGATCCAGGGAAAGCTCAACACTCTGGCTTCAGTTTTCACTTTGTCATTGGTTGTTTTGATTAATTGACTGGTATTTAATACACAACTGTGTATTCTGGCCTGGTCTTTCAGTAAGGTTTGTGCAACATTGCAAGCAAACAATTATTTGCCCCCTGCTGGAGTTTTGCAAACAGAAAATAAGCAAGTGAAGTAATTTTATTTTCTTTCGTTGTGTCTGCACTTATTTTTCAGCTATTTAGATCTGCCATCTAAGGTATCTGTTCTGATGCAATTTAGTTACTGCTTTGATTTCCTGTTTTGAGAAATATGTAGGCCTTAAGTTTTTCCCACCTGTTTCTTGTCGTGCATTTTAAACATGGTGGCTATTGACTTGCTCACCCCTACTCTAAATTTAGTTTTAGAAACCCGTACTCTTCTCATCTACTCATTCTGCTGGGCACTAAAAGAACAAATTGGGAAGGCTTTCCCCTTAGACTTAAAGCCTGTGTTAGCCTCTGTTTAATATCACCCTACTCATGTGGAACACTGATATATTTAAGAGTTGTATTCCCTTCTTTTTAACTTACATTTGAAATCTGTAACACTTGGGACTAATCTCTGGAAAGCTTGGGAACTGCTTTTCAAGAATCAGCTTGGGATTGGTGCTTCTGTTTTGCTCCTGATGAAAGAAGCAGCACAGGGGTGTTATATTATTTCTGAAGACTGCTAAAGCATTTTCAAATTATTTATTTCATTTTCTGCATTTTTTCAGGTTAATGTGCATTTGGTCTAACTGCTGCAAGTGTGCCTTGAAATTGCCCTTATTGCATTTGATTTACTGTACTTGCTCTTTATTACTTGTTGCTATAAATTAGGCACGTTTGCATGGAGCTGTTCACTTCGTAACAACGGCTGGCATTGCCCTGCAAAATGCTTGTACAGTAAAGTTTACTTATGTAACTAGTGTTAGAACTGTAACCTGTAAGTTAGTGAGGCATTGCAAATAATTAAGCTTAGAGAAGCTAGCTTGCAAAGACATGCTGTAGGTGGATTGGACACACTAAATTGGCCCCAGGCATGAGTGCATGTGTGTGTGTGCCTTCTGTGGAAGGTTGGGCACCGGGCTGGCAACTCCACTGCCAATCATGAGCGGGCAGGTAATCCGCTGTGGTGGCCCCTAACCGGGAAAAAGCTGAAAGAAGAAGAGTAGCTAGCTTGCACATCTAGCAATACTAATATCATATCTTAGCACTATCTAACTTTAGTCCCTAACCGTAGAGATCACCTCAGGAGACCTCTGTCTAACCCAGTCCTCAAACCATAATAGGCTTCCCTAATACTGGTCCGGAAAAGTACAGTTGTGTACACTTACCATAAATGTAGATGTTCAAGTGTATTCACTGTTGCAGTCATTACATTTGGGTAATCTGCTGGCAGGTTGCCCTCAGTCGGCCTGAATTCCAAAGTCTTGGGTCCTGCGTCGGTTGCTGTCTCCTCTTCCATGACATCAGGTCATCAGGGGTATAAAACAAGCAGCCGACACCATTTTCTTTAGTTTTTCTTGCCCCAGATGTCAGGTGCCCCCAAAAAGGTAGCAAAAAAAAAAAAAAAAAAAAAATATATATATATATATATATATATATCTATATGGGTTCACTTTATAACATCGAAATACTGAAATCTCGAATTTCAGTATCTCGAAGCTATAAAGTCGAATGTTAAAAATAGCGAACGTTCATAATCGCAAATTTGACATATGTCGAAAATATATCGAATTTGCGGTTATGAAGTTGCGCTATGTAATGTACGGGTTTGTGTTTTGTTGGTGCACGGTGCCGTGTTTGGATGTAGGTGTTATGTCAGGTAAGTGAGTGTTTTGTAAGGGTTTTGAGTGGGAGTTAGAGTGTGTGTGAGGGATTGGAGAATGTGCGTGTGTGAGTGAGCTTTTGTGTTGTGTTTGTGCGATCTCGGAGTTAGTATATATAAGTAGGGGGTGCGCAGCCCCATGGAGTGCAGGGGCTTGCCTGCTTATGTGTGCGAGTTGTGTATGTGTGTTGTTTTTGTTTATGTTGTGATGTGGGTGTTGTGTTGTATGTTTAGTGCAGCGTGTGCCGTGTCTTCGGTTATGTGGTTTCGCGGTTTTTGTTTGTCGGTGTTTTGTGGATTCGGTTTTATAGTCTCGAGATACTGAAATTCGATATTTCAGCATTTCAAGGTTATAAAGTTAATATATATATATATATATATATATATATATATATATATATATATATATATATATATATATATACTATGTATAAATGCAACAATACAAACTTTACCTTCATCTACAAGCAAATACACCACATAGGTTGTAGAAGATAATGAAGGAAACAGAAACTCCAGAATAAAAGGGGATTGGCGGGCAGGTAACCTGGACTGCAACAGTGAATACACTCGAACATCTACATTTACGGTAAGTGTACACAACTGTACTATGTTCTTCGTGTTTCACTGTTGCAGTCATTACATTTGGGTAGAATCCCAAAGCTATGGATGGGAGGCTGGAGCTAAACAGCATTAGGGGGGGCTATAAGGCCTTGCAGAACTGCAGTGGCAAAGCCTGCCCTGGACTTAGAGTAGAGAGGAAAATGATAATGCTTTGTAAAAGTGTGAACAGAACTCCAAGTAGCAGCATCTAGAATGTCTTTGGTTGGTACTCCTCCGAGAAAGACTGCTGATGTAGCTGCAGCTCTGGTGGAATGAGACCTAATGCTCTTGGGCACAGGTTTGCCATGGTGTAAGTAGCAGAAATGAATGCAGTGGCTTATCCACTTTGAAATAGTCTGCTTTGAAATAGCCTTTCCTTCCGATCCTGCAGCATATATCACTAGTAACTGCTCAGTTTTTCTTAGAGCTTTAGTCCTGCTCAAATAGAATCTTAGCTGTCTGTGTACGTCCAATGAATGCAGAATCCTCTCCCCCTTGTTCTGCGGATTTGGATAAAAGGTTGGCAGATGAATAGTTTGGTTAAGAGCCACACTGGAAACCACCTTAGGCATAAATGAAGGATTGGTCCTCAGAGACACCCTGTCTGGGTAAAATATGATAAAAGGCTCCACAGCCATGAGGGCCTGTAACTCTTGAGACTCTTCTTGCTGAAGTAATTGCTAGGAGCACAGCTGTTTTCCATGATAAGAACTTTAGATCTGCAGTAGCAGCTGGTTCAAATGGAGGCAGGGTGAGCTTTTCCATCATATACTTGAGGTCCCATGCAGGTACTGGTGATCTTCCGGGAGGCCTTAAATTTTTGGCTCCTCTAAGATACTGCTTTAGTAAAGGATGAGAAATGATTGGCAGCTCTGTATTCCAATGAGCCAAAATGGCAGAGGCATGGATTTTTATTGATGAGAAAGATAGGCCTTTGTCAAGCATCTCAGTCAAGTATTGTAATATCTGAGGAATATTTGGCTCTACTGTATCAGTTCCTTGTGCTTGATTCCAAGCACAGAATCTTTTCCATTTATTAGCATAATATTTTCTAGTACTAGGCCTTCTGGCTTCCAAATTGACATCCATCACAGCTTTACTGAGAGGTGTTGTTTGTATAACTACATGATCAGCCATGCTGCCAGGTTGAGTGTTTGGAGCTGATTGTGCAGGATCTGATTGTTTTGCTGGGATAGTAAGTCTGTGAGGTAAGGTCCAAGCTGGGTATTGAGACAAGTTCCTTAGGATTGGGTACCAGTATTGGCATGGCTAGTCCAGGGGAATTAGTATCATCTTTGGTTTCTCTTGTCTGACTTTTAGTAGGACCTTGGGAAGAAGAGGCAGAGGAGGAAAAGCATAAACTGATAGGTTTTTCAAACTGAAGGATAGGGCATCCACTTTCCATGCTTGACTGTGATAAGTCCTTGTGCAGAATTTTTTTAATTGATAATTTTGAGGAGAGGGAAATAGATCTATGTCCGGGCTCCCCCCATTTCTTTGTTATCATGCTGAAGACTTGTGGATCTAGTTTCCACTCATGAGGGTCCATAAGGTTTCTGCTTAAGTCATCTGCCAGAGTATTTTGTTTTCCTGGCAGGAATTGAGCTTGTAGATATACTTGGTAAGTCAAAGCTGTGTCCCACAGTGCCATGGCTAGTCTGCAAAGGGGGTATGAATGCGTGCCCCCCCTACTTGTTTATATACAACATAACCATGGTGTTGTCCGTCTTTATCAGTAGTTGTCCTGGATGAAGTAAGTCCTTGAAGGCTGTCAGGGCATTTTGAACAGCTAACATCTCTTTTTGGTTGATATGCAGATGCATTGGATTTGGGGTCCATATGCCCTGAATGCATCTTCCCACTAATCTGATGCATCTGTTGTTAAGGTTTGGCTGGCAGGGGATAGAGTGAAGGGGCGTCCCATGTTTTGGTGACATGCCTTTGCCCACCATAGAAACTCCTGTTGTAGGCAGGGAATGAGAGGAATCATTGTTTCCAGACAGTGACAATGTTGACTCCATAAACATTTTAGGTACCATTGAAGTTTCCTCATATGCAGTCTTGCATATGGAATCAGTAGAATGCAGGATGACATGAACCCCAAAGCCTGCAGAGTTTGTCTTGCAGATAACTGGGTTTTTGTTGCCATCAATTTGAAGTAAGTAGTCAGTTGCCTCTGTTTGTCTGGCGTGAGGAAAGCCATCTGGGCAGTTGTATTCAAGTTTGCACCCAGGAATGTTATATTTTGTGAGGGTACCGGTTGTGATATCTTTTCATTTATTGTGTACCCTAGGCATGTTAGAAGCCTTTTCACAAATGCCAGGTGCTGAAGAAGAATGTTCTTGTTCTCTGCTTGAATGAGACATTCGTCCAAGTAAGGATATATCTATATACTTCTTTGTCTGCAAAAAACAATTACTGGTGCCAGGCACTTTGTAAAGACCCTAGACACAGTAGATAAGCCAAAGGGCAGTGCAGAGAATTAGTAATGCATTAAGCCAGCCTTGAAACGGAGGTATCTTCTGCACAATTCCCTTATTGGGACATGCAGGTATGCCTCTTTTAGGTCTAATGTCACCAGTCAAGCATTCTTGCCCACCATGAGCAGAAGATGCTGCAAAGTTAGCATTCTGAATTTTGGAATGTCCAGGAATGTGTTCAAAATTTATAAATGTGTACAAAATTAATAAATCCAGTATTGGCCTCCAGGCCTTGTCCTTTCTGGGTACCAAGAACAGTCTTGAGTAAAAAACCTTGCCCGTTTTCCTGTTCTGGTACTGGCTGAATAGCCCCCATATCCATGAGGGACGTAATCTGTTTCTGTGCCTCTGTCCATTGATTTTTTTTGGCAGATCCAGCCAACCATTTGCCATTGGCAGAGTATGGAAATGGAATCTGTATCCCTGTGATATTATGTTCAGCACCCACTTGTCCTGGGTTATTAACTGCCAGTTTTGAGCAAAAAGTGCTAATTGTCCCCCTAAGGGTGCTGCCAAAAGGTAAGTGCTTGGTGATGGCAGAGGGAAGTCATTGGGACTGTTTTCTGTAGGGTTGCGCTTTATCTCCTCCAGATTTGGAGGTAGAAGCACCCCATTGCTTTGACCTGTAAGAATCTTGTGCCTGGTATCTAGAAAGTACAGTTTTGTACCTACCATAAATGTAGATGTTCGAGTGCTAATACAGCTGCAGTAATCACAGATGGGTTTTCTGCCGTCAGGCGGTCCCTCGGTCGGCCGAATTCCAAAGTCTTGGTCCGGCGTCGGTTGTAGTCGCTTTCTCTTCTGACGTCAGTGAGGCCAGAGTATATAAGACACAGCCGACGCCATGTTCTTCAGTCTTTCTTTCCCCAGATGTCAGGTGCCCCCAGAAGGAAGGCAATACATAAATAATGCATATATGCATATACCAGCAATGTAAAATAAACCAAAATCAGTGGTTGCAAGCAAATAAAACATAGCAGGATAACCCAGTCAGGTAGTATGAAGAGGTTGTTAGGCCCCATGCCTTTACCAAGTGGGGAAGGAGGGAGGGAAACCTGTACTGCAGCTGTATTAGCACTCGAACATCTACATTTATGGTAGGTACAAAACTGTACTATGTTCATCGTGCATACAGCTGCAGTAATCACAGATGGGTAGAGTCCCAAAGCTATGCACAGGGTGGAAGGTACTAGGAGGAACGGGGTTGAGCCAGAATGCCCTGCAAAACAGCAGTGGCAAAGCCTGTCCTTGTTCTGGAATATAAAGGCAGGTGGTAGTGTTTTGTGAAGGTATGTACAGAACTCCAAGTGGCTGCCTCTAAAATATCTTTGGTAGGAACTCCTCTGAGGAAGGCTGTAGAGGTAGCTGTGGCCCTGGTGGAGTGTGATCTGATACCTGTAGGAACAGATTTCCCATGATAGGAATAACAAAACCGTATGCAGTGGCCTATCCACTTTGAAATAGTCTGTTTTGTAACTGGCTTCCCTTGAGCCCCTACAGCATAGGACACAAAGAGTTGTTCTGATTTCCTGAAGGACTTTGTTCTGTCCAAATAATAACGTAGCTGCCTATGGATGTCCAAAGAGTGTAGCAGCCTTTCCCCTTTGTTTTGAGGATTTGGGTAAAAGGTAGGAAGGTGTATGGCTTGATTTAAAGCTACCCTGGATACCACTTTAGGCATAAATGATGGGTTGGTACGAAGGGAAACCCTGTCCTGATGGAAAATGAGAAAGGGCTGCACCGCCATGAGGGCCTGTAGTTCAGAAACCCTACGAGCTGAAGTGATAGCCAGAAGGAATGCTGTTTTCCAGGACAAATATTGCAAATCTGTTGAGGCAGCTGGTTCAAAAGGAGGCAATGTTAATTTTTCTAGTATGTAATTAAGATCCCAGGCTGGTATTGGTTGCTTCCTTGGTGGTCTTATATTCTTAGCCCCCCTGAGGAACTGTCGTAAGAGTGGGTGAGAAAATAAAGGAGGATCCGTGTTGAATTCTGCAGAAATGGCTGAGGCATGGATTTTTATGGAAGAAAATGAAAGTCCACTGTTCAGCAGCTCAGCTAGATACTGTAGTACCTGAGGCAAGTTCAGTTTTCTAGGGTCCTGGCCTTTTTTCTCATTCCAAGAGCAAAACCGCTTCCATTTTGCGGAGTAAGCTTTTCTAGTAGATGGCCTTCTGGCCTCCAAAATGACATCCTGCACCTCCTTGGAGAGTAGAGTCTGTTGTGGTGTTAAGGAATTTTCCATACAGCGAGATTGAGTGTTTTCAGCTGACTGTGAAGAGTTTTGTAGCTGTGCTGAGTCAGCAGAAGAGGCATTAGAGGCAGGGACCAGGGAGGAGTATGCGTTAGGCTCCTCAGGAGTGGGTACCAGTGTTGCCTTGGCCAATCTGGAGCAATCAGTATCATCTTCGGTTTGTCTGTTCTTGCTTTCAAGACCACCTTGGGCAGAAGAGGCAGAGGTGGAAATGCGTAAACCGTCCATGCTGTCCAACTGAATGAGAGGGCGTCCACTCTCCAGGCCTTTGGATGAAAGGTCCTCGAGCAAAACTTTTCCAATTGATGATTCCTGTGGGAGGCAAAAAGATCTATGTCTGGCCTCCCCCACGCTTGGATTATTTCTGTAAACACCTGAGGATGTAACTTCCATTCGTGTGGATCTGTCATATTTCTGCTTAGATTGTTTGCCAGTGTGTTTTCCAATCCTGGCAAGTACTGTGCTTGAAGTTCGATTTGCCTTTCCAGAGCCAAGTTCCAAAGAGTCATGGCTAGTCTGCACAAGGGGTATGAATGTGTTCCTCCTTGTTTGTTTATGTACCACATTACTGTGGTGTTGTCTGTTCTTATCAGTAATTGTCCTGGATGCAGGAAGTCCTTGAAAGCTGTAATTGCATTTATTACTGCTAGCATTTCTTTTTGATTGATGTGAAGGTGCTTTTCCTTTTGGGACCATTTGCCCTGAATGCACCTGTCCGTCATGTGCACCCCCCAGGCGTAATCTGAGGCGTCTGTTGTGATGACTTGATTTGCTTGAGGCTTGCAGAATGGGAGGCCTGTATTTGCTTGACATGCTTGGGCCCACCATAGAAATTCCTTTTGCAAACATGGAATTATTGGTAATATTGTTTCCAAGCTGTGACTGTGTTGAGACCATAGGTTTTTTTAGGTACCATTGAAGTTTCCTCATATGCAGCTTTGCACATGGGATTAAAAGAATAGAATGCAAGATGCCATGAATCCCAGAGCCTGCAGGATTTTCCTTGCAGTAAGCCTGGTACTTTTTGTTAGTATTTTGAAGTACTGAGATAGTTGCCCCTGTTTTTCTGGCATAAGGTAGGCCATCTGGGTGTTTGTGTCCAAGTTGGCACCCAGGAAAGTTATTTTCTGAGATGGTGTTAGCCTTGATTTCTCTTTGTTGATTGTATATCCCAGAGAAAGCAGTAATCGTGTCACATATGCTAGATGTTCCAGAAGTATGTGCTTGCTGTCCGCTTGGATCAGGCAGTCGTCCAGATAAGGGTAAATTTGTATCCCTTGAAGTCTGCAGTAGGCAATCACTGATGCCAGGCACTTTGTGAATACTCTGGGTGCAGTAGATAAGCCAAAGGGCAATGCAGAGAATTGATAGTGGATTGAACCTGCAAGAAATCTGAGGTATCTTCTGCAGCTTTGTCTGATTGGGACATGCAGGTATGCCTCCTTGAGGTCCAATGTTACCAGCCAAAACTCCTTGCCCAGCATGGGAAGAAGCTGCTGTAATGTGAGCATCTTGAATTTTGGTACGAGTAGAAATGTGTTTAGGATGGATAAGTCCAAAATGGGTCTCCAGTCGGTTCCTTTCCTTGGTACCAGGAAAAATCTTGAATAAAAACCTTGACCTTGTTGTTGAGTAGGTACCTCTTGAATAGCTCTCATGCTTATGAGCTTTGAAATTTGTAGTTGTGCCTCTGCCCTTTGATTTTGTGGCAGGCTTGGCATGCCTCTCATTTTTGGAAGAGTGTGAAATTGAAGTTTGTAGCCTCTGTTTATAATGTCCAGGATCCATTTGTCTGTTGTGACAATATGCCAATTGTTTGCAAATAATGCTAGTTTCCCTCCCAAAGGTGCTGCCAGCTGAGACTTGCATGGCATGGACATGAGGGAGTCATTGGGTTTGCTTCCTGTATTGTTGAGCACCTCTTGGTGCTGGAGTTTGCCATTGTCGGCCTCTATATGATCCTTGTGATTGCCCTCTGCCCCTTGTGCGTCTGTATCTACCTCTTTGGGGCTTGTCAGAGGCTGGAAAGGACCAGTTTTTTGAAGGCCAATTTCTGCTAAAACGTGGTGGTTGGACCTGTAAGAAAGCTTTGACAGTTTGCATAGATTTGGCTTTTTCTTCCATTTTCCGTAGAATCTCCTCAGCATTAGTACCAAACAGCACATCCTTTTGTAAAGGAGCATCTAGAAGTTTAGCTTTCACATGATCAGGCAAATTTTGTTCCCTAAGCCAGGCATGTCTGCGAATGACTGATCCTGTAGCAGCCGCTCTACTTGAGGCCTCTAGGGCATCATAACCACATTGTAAGGTGTGTTTACCCACTTGCTCTGCACTATGCATCATATCCTGTAACTCCTTTAAATCTGGTTGTTCAGGTTGAGACATTTTGTTCCTTAATTGAGATAACAGGAACTGTTGATATTTAAGCATATGGAACTGACAATTTAAGGCCCTCATGGCTAGGGTGGCCGAGGTATATACCTTTTTACCCCACCTTTCTAAAGATCTTGATTCCCTTTCTGCAGGAAGTGGATTCTTGGCAGTGGAGGCCTTCAATCCCTTGGGGCCTTGTGAAATGGTTTCAGGGTCAGCATTATGGCTTTTGAAGAGAAATTGGTGAGAGCTGGGTACTCTGTAATACCTATCAGGTTTGACTGGTGCAGGAGGCAGGGAATCCGGGTTAAGACAAGCCTCCGAATAGACATCATCCAGTATGTCCAAAACAGGGGGTATAGCCAGAGGTCTGTGTTGAGGTAGCAAAAGAAATTCCCTAAGTCTTTTCTTGGAATCTGAAAAGTCTTGGCCTTCCCAATGGAAGTGTTCCCTCAAGGTGTGCAAGGTTTCCCCAAAGGAAAAATCCTCAGGAGGGGATACAGAAGGAATGGACTGTTCTGCATTCAAATCCTCAAAAGGAGAGTAAGAGTGTTCCTCTGCATCAGAATGTTCTGATAAAATGGATCCCTGATCCGAAGAGGGAGAATCTTCCTCCACTCTGGGTCTCTTGTCTGGAGGGGGTTGAGAACCTCTGATAAGAGTAATTAAATCCTCAGCCATTTTAAGCATCTGTTTTTTAGGCATGGGACCAGGAGATGGGCCCTGCGCAACAGGCCTCGTGGGATGCCTGGCTGCTTTGGATTTAGTAAAGGCCTTAATAGAAAAAGATGAGGGCCTAAATACACCATGGGTGGAGGTGGACCTGTCCACACTAGTAGGCTCAACATTAGCAAAGGCTTCGGTTGTAGTCTGGGAAAGGGCCGAGGTCCCAGCGGTCTCGGGTACAGAGGACACCGCCAAAGGAGTGTCGTCGGTAGTCAGGGACTGCAAAGGCGTCTCGCTGAGAACCGGACCACGTGTAGCCTGTTTTGGCGTGGTGTCGGCGGGGACCGCGAGCCTCGCGTGTTGGTCCTTTTCCTTGCGTTTTTTGGACAAAACGGTAGTCGGAGTGTCCGACGACATTTTATAATCAAAAGCTTTACCAAAATAGTGCTGGGCGAACTCCGCCCGACGCTTAATAGTGCGTTTATTGAAGGTAGCGCAAAAGCGACAGCCCGAGACATCGTGGTCTGGGCCCAAACAAGGTATGCAGAGGGAATGGAAATCCTTATGCGGTATTTGCTTCCCACAAGAAATACAATTATTAACTTTTTCTGACATCGGTCTGAGGCAAGAAAAGTTTCCCCAACGGGGTACTTAGCTTTAATGAAGACTTCGGTTCCAAAAATTTCGTAATTCAGGAGCTGGCCGACCGGCACTTGCGAACTGCTTCTGCTTCGGGCACTGCGCGGCAAAAAAGACTGAAGAACATGGCGTCGGCTGTGTCTTATATACTCTGGCCTCACTGACGTCAGATGAGAAAGCGACTACAACCGACGCCGAACCAAGACTTTGGAATTCGGCCGACCGAGGGACCGCCTGACGGCAGAAAACCCATCTGTAATTACTGCAGCTGTATGCACGATGAACATCCTTTAGGGTGTCTGGATTTGCTTCTTTGAGCTCTGTCGGACACAGAAAAGGACCAATTTTTTGTAGGCCAGTGTCTACTGAATCTTGGTGGCTGCACTTGTAAGAAGTCTTTTACAGTTTGCATAGACTTAGCTTTGTCTTCCATTTTCTTTAAAACCTCTTCTGCCTTAATACCAAACAGAGTATCATGCTGTAAAGGTGCATCCAGTAATTTAGCTTTAACATGATCAGGCAAAATTTGCACTTTCAGCCAGACATGCCTCCTAATCACAGATCCAGTAACTGCAGCCCTGCAGGAGGCCTCTAAGGAATCAAAACCACATTGCAAAGTATGCTTTCTAACTTGTTCAGCTGCATGCAATAATTCCTACAATTCTTTATTTTCTGCACATTCAAAAATCAACATAATTTTCTGTTTCAGCAATCCCATAACATGTTGTTGATACTTGAGCATATGAAACTGGCAGTTTAGGGCCTTAATTGCCAAGGTTGCAGATGTATAAACCTTCTTTCCCCATCTATCCAGTGCCCTTGAATCTCTGTTAGAGGGGTAGGATTTTTTGCTGTTGAGGCCTTAACTCCCTTTGGACCCTGTGAAATAGTTTCAGGGTCAGCAGCAAGGTTTCTAAATAAAGATTTATGTGAGTCAGGGACCCTGTAATATCTGTCAGGCTTGCTGGGAGCCGGAGATAAGGAGTCAGGAGTCATGCTTGACTCTGAAAACACATCATCCACAATGTCTAAAACAGGGGGTATGGCTAAAGGCCTCTGCTGAGGGAGAAGAAGGAAATCCCTGAGCCTCTTTTTTGATTCTGAAAAATCTTGACTCTCCCAGTGAAAATGCTCCCTCAAAGTATACAAGGTTTCTCCAAAAGAATAATCCTCAGGAGGTGATGCAGATGGGATAGATTCCTCTGCATCAGAATCATCATAGGGAGGAATAGATAATTCCTGATCAGAAGAGGAATCAGAAGAAATAGAAACCTGATCTGAAGATTCATAATCAGTGTCTTGCCTAGGCCTCTTATCAGGAGGGGGTTGGGAACCCCTGATCAAGGTAATTAGGTCTTCAGCCATTTTGATCATCTGTTTTTTAGGCATAGCGGGCTGTGCACGTGGCTCATGCGTCAGTTTTTTAGCTTTAGAAGTTGCTTTTGTCTTTGGTTTTGCAGCTGTCGTTGGCTTTATATAAAAATGTTGAGGCCTGAACATACCCTCAGAAGCCGGTGCCTGCTCAGCGGCTCCGGACCCATCCTAGGGAGAGACATCCATGGGTAAAATACTTTGAGTATCTCGTGGCATGCTGGACTCCACATGGGTCTCGGTAGGGGCCTGCGACTCGAAAGTAGCGGGCATCAGGGGCTGCAAAAGCACCTCACTGAGTACCGGCAAACTGGTGACTGGCTTAGGAGAAGCTTCGTCGTCGGTATTGGACCTCGACGGTCTGTCTCTGTCCTTTTCTTTGCGTTTTTTGTGTACTCTGGTAGTCTGATTGCTATCCGACGACATTTCAGGGTAGTTAAATCTGTTTCCAAAATATTTTGAGGCAAAAATATACCGCCGCTTAATAGTGCATTGGTTAAATCTAGCACAAAACCGACAGCCAGGCACATTGTGATCAGGGCCTAGGCAAGGAATACAGTATAAATGGAAATCCTTATGAGGTATTTGCTTCCCACAAGTAATACAATTATTAACTTTTTCTGACATCGGTATGGAGCAATAAAAAAGTTTCTCCAACGGGGTACTTAGCTTTAGGGAAGACTTTGGTTCTGAAACTCGAACTCGAAAATTTCAGGAGTCGGCTGATCGGCTAAACAATTGGCTTAGTTTTTGGTGTCATTCCAGTGGGATTCAATACTTGCAATGAATCACTACAGAACATGGTTAATAGACCACATTGCTTTGACAAGGATGGTCTGCACCTGTTCCCCTGGACTTCCAGGTATTGGCTAAAACTTTATCAACCCCAAGCCTTTTTTTAGGCAATGACAAAATGACAAAAGTACTAAATTAGTAAATAAAACCAAAAGAACCTAAAGGTGTTATTGCGCAATGCTAGCACCCTTAAGAAACTCCATACCTTACAAGCTCTCCTCATACATTTAGATCATCAGCCACACTAACAAGAACTAAGTGTGGAGGTGTCTTGATCTACAGTAGCAACCAGTATACCTCTAGGTTGATTAAACAAGATTATACCCTGGAGTTCATTCATGTGCAGATCACCATATATTATGTCCCTTAACATATCCTAGCAAGCTATAAGTCACCATCTATGCCCCAAGAATCCCATAACTCATACCAAGACCTGCTGGAAGCACATATCATCCAGTGAAATGGCCTTTTCATGGGAGACTCCAGCTACCCTTCTATAGACTGGGAAACGTACACTATCTCCAACTTGCAAGCACAATGTTTCCTGGATTTTATTAACAAAAATATCCTTGACCAAATAGTATACACTGAAATCAGAGGTTCAAACATACTGGACCTAGTACTCACCAATATGGGAGACTGCTGCATCCCCCACCCCTTTTCACATCTTCACTGGTGAAGTTGGATGACAAAGCTATTAACAAAATATAAAGCAACATGGAAAACTCAGCAAAACCCCTAACAGTTACAAACTATTCTAAAGCAAACTACATGCTATTAAGTGACAGTTTGCCAAAATCCAGTGTATCTCTGAACCTAGAATAAATAGCAACCCATGTGGAACTGTTCACAGAAACCCTATACAAGAGTATGCTGTACCTACCAGAAGTAAGCCCAAAGCAAACCACAAAAGCAAACCACACCGTTGGAATCCTAATCTTAGGGTATAAAACAAAAGGGAAAAAAAAGTCATGGCCAAGATCAGAAAGAGCAACTCTCATAATGAAAATAGCTCTCTAATTAAACTAAACAGGAAACTAGGAGGACCAATTAAATGCAACAAGGCCAATTAAAAATTGAAGATAGCTTCTCAAGCTAAAGACAACCACAGACCTTCTACAACTATTTCTAAAACCTTAAAGGGAACACAAAGCAGTGTGTTGAACTAGTGTTAATGGTACAACCTTCACTAAGCACAGTTGACATAGCAAATCTCCTGGCTGACAAATTCAGCTCTAACTTCATCCCCTACTCTTCCCCTGCCTCCCCAAGTCACATCCCTATTAGCATAACACTCCCTCCCCAACTACTAGCAGGAAGCAGGTCATGGCAGCACTCGCTAGGTCAAAAATACAGCCTTAGTGGGCACAGACAATAACCTGGGTTGTTTCCTAAATAGCTTGAAACATGACCTATCAGGATCACTTGAGTGAGTTTTCAACTACACTCTCAAAACAGGCTACATACCATGTGAATTGAGGACTGCAACAGTTATCCCGCTTCACAAGGGTGGACCATCAACCTACCCTGAAAAATACAGACCCATTAGTCTGATTGGTCTAGTATGCAAAGCCATGTAAGAAATCATGGAAATGATCAACAAAGACATTAGCAACCTACAGACACTGGACTCATTTCAGTTCGCTTTTGTCAAAGGAAGGTCATGTCTTCTTAACTAGGCAAACTTGCTTAAGGAGTCACCAAGGCAAGGGATGAGGGAAAAACATTACATACCACCTACCTAGACCTGGCTAAGGCATTCAATACAATACTTAGTCAGGTACTGTTGACAAACTCAATAAACTAGGCAAAAATCCCTACATAACTCATTGGATTGTCAGCTGACTCACAGGACCCAAGAAGTCAGGAGTAACGAGACCACCTCCATTGAGAGACTTGTCACCAGCAGAGTACCTCAGGACTCAGTCCTGGGTCCATTCCTATTTAGCATCTATTTCTTAAAGGTCAAGGCTAATGTCAAGGGCCTCTGGCTCACCAAGTCTGCAGACAACTGCAAATTGTAGCTATTAGAGATTTCCCCCATGACACTAACATCTTGCAAGAGGGTCTAACACAGACAAATGACTGGTGCTAAAGCCGCATATTAAAACTCAATGCAAATAAGTGCATTATAGTGCCTTTTGGGAAAAAGTTCACTAAGGGGTGTCTTACCAATGGAGTAATTAACCTAAGAGTTGACCTAGTAGTTAAGGGATCTGGGAACATAAAACAGTAATCCGGCTTTTGACAAATGTGTAGTCAATGTAGTAAGAACGTCATTCTATGTCATCCAACTTAAAAAGTAAGGGTATGGCATCCAGTTCCAAGGAAGCTATAATACCACTTTATTCAGTCCTTATCAGACCCATCATTGCATACAATGCCTCCTTCGGCATGTACTTGACCAGGCATATGCAACAGCTGGAACTCCCACAGAGGTTCCTCAGCAAGGGAAGCCAGGGTATTAACACATCAGCCTCTACATATTGCCTTAAAACACTATCCCTATACTCAGTCTCCTACAGGTTAGTGATCTATGCCTGGTATATATGGCATTCTCAGATCCAGCCCTGACAGACCTTTTGCACATCCACAAAATTAATAGCACTGGAAACACTAGATCTAAGGATTTAAATTTGCTTGTGACATAAACAGAACATGCTGGTGAAACAATCACTAACTCTATTCAAACGTAAACTTGACCATTGGAAGGAAAATTGAAAATTCACCCCCAGTCTGGCCCCCATGTTTTGACAGACAGAGATAGATAACTAACTTACCCCCTCCCTAAACCTTTAGCAACCCTTCCAAATAGATGCCTATGCTACATGGGGGATGCAACTGGGTTGGGTTGTGTGGCTAGGTTTATAAAGGTCCTGGTGGTTGTTAGTCTAATATCTACCTATGAACAATATGCAACTCAGAGTAACAGTAACTATGACATTCCTACAGATATGAACATCTAAGTTGCTTTTAAAAAATACAACTACAGGCATGGAGCATTTCTTTCTATCTTTGACAGTATTACAGTATTTTCCAGCTTCTGTAACTCCAACTCCACCTTATGTCTAAATGATAACATAGTGCAAAAGCTCTGTCAAATTTTGGATCAGCATTCTCTTCCTCCTCCCAGGTTGCACAAGCTATGATGATCTACCTATACAGCCAAAGACTACTACAGCAATGATGAACATAGTGCAGTTGTACAAGTTGCATTTACCATAGCAGTAGATGTTAGATTAAATTACTGCTGCAGTAGCTACATCCACCCTCCACCCCCTATTTTATACATATTTTGCTAATTAGTTATGTTTATGAAAGGGCGGTCGTGCAGCGGTTAGCGTTGCCTCCTCACAGCAACAGGTTCTCTGGTTCCATCCTCGGCTGGGGTACCTTCTGTGTGGAGTCTGCATGTCCTCCCTGTGGTCACGTGGGTTTCCTCCCACATCCCAAAGACATGCTATAGGTGGATTGGACACTCTAAATTGGCCCTAGGTGTGAGTGCGTGTGCACCTTCTGTGGAAGGTTGGGTGCTGGGCTGACAACTCGACACCGTAAAACTCCACTGCCAATCATGAGCGGACAGGTGATCCACTGTGGCGATCCCTAACTGGGAAAAGCCGAAAGAAGTTGTTTATGTAACTTTATTTTCAGGAATGTAGCCTGCCTTTCTCTGTTGGCAAATACTAAAGGATTATGGTGCCCAGGCTGCTATTTTCTCGTTTAGGAGCTTGAGCTAACAGCCTGGGTATCTGAGGAGGAAGCCAAAGGGTTTGGGAGACTGGCTGGCTGCAGGATATAACCCATATAGGTAAAGGCTACTGCAGCACTCATTTATGATGAACATCTCTTCATTTTTTAATCACTTGTCTATCCTTGTTACTGCCAGACATCTAGTTCCTGGTTTAGCAATGCACATTTATTCTGCATTACTAATGTGAAAACCAGTTATTAAGCAGTTGCCATCCAGGAAGCCATCATGGATTTTTCTGTTTTCTGGCTTTAAACCCTTCCCTATAAACCTAACATGTAAGCTTGCACACTTGAAGATCTGCTCTGCCTCCCCCTATGAATATGTGCATTCCCACATTCTCTCCACAAAGGCTGCTGTAGATTCAAGCACATCCTTACCACATATGCTGCAGGTTATGTCCAGTAGGTGCTAGCAATGCACCATATTGGACTATCTCCCTCCCGCCAGGATGGGTGAGAGGGCCTCAGCAACTCATTCCCACCCTCCTTCATCAGCTCCTCCAGTACCGGAGTCATCAGTCAATTTCAAGTCATCTAGATCACAATCCGGGCTTTATATCTCATAGCTGACTAAGGGAGGAACCTTCATTTTTGACTCTAAGAACTCTATCTTTTTATCCTTTATTTGGAAGGCCAGTTTAAAAAAATTCTCCAGTAAACTTTATAGTCTCTACAAAGGAAATGTCTGGGTGGAAGCTGGGTGACCCTGAAGATTGTGAGGAAGTATTCTGTTTCAGCCTTTATATGGAGAAAATACTTTTTGAATCATAAAATGTCATTATTACATGAAAAAAAAGGGTTATTTTGCCTTTCATCACTGACCTTTATTAGCACTAGTGAAGATTTGATCTTTACAAAGTTACTTACAAAGGAGTCACTCTGGAAAAAGGACTATTGCAAGTACTTGTTGCACTGAATTTCCCTTGTTTTATATTAAAGTATTTTTTGAACTAAGGAAAAAGTAGGATTTTGTGTTAGCATGGTGGAAATAACTTGCTTACCTGCATTGGAAATGCTAGTCTTATCTACCAGACAGTAGTCTAGATCTGGCCAGATCACAAATGGTAATAATAATACTTATACTGTGCATCACCAAAGCTAGCTAAGCTTTCCCTCTTCTTTCCCAACTCTTTGAGACTGGTCCAAGGATTGCTCTACTTATATCCAACTGTCCCCTTAGTTGCATTTGAGGTAAGGCATTGCATGGTTAAGCAAGAACAGCCTGCTTGTTTCTATCCAGGCATACTAATCTGTTCATTTTATGTCCTCCATCAACAGTCAGGTAGTAAGTAGTGAGCAAGGTTCATATTTTGTGAGGTTGCCTACCCATCCCAACCTATAGGTGACTTTTTGACTTGCAACTGTCACCTGGTCTGGAAGAGGCCTGCATGCTCCCATATACCTGACTCCTCCTCACACTGGAAGTGTTAGCTGAACCAGCCATTAGTGGCTTGCAAAACAGCCAACCAGTGCTTGTTGGTGTCACTACTGCAGAACCAGAAGCCTCCACACTCTCCACCCACATAAGCAGGTATCAGATACTCAACCTTATTCTCTCCTGCCTGCCATATCACATGCTCATGCTGTGCTGCTTCCTCCATGTCACTTCCCCACACAAAATACTGACATGAACAGCATTAAACATTCATAAAAAGGCTTCTAGACAGTCTTGTGCAATCCCTTAATCCTCTCATCTACATTGGGGCGCCATCTGATGGAAAAAAGCATAAGTAAAATTTGTGTCTACTTTATTTACACGAAAGTTTAAAACAGCGAATGCATATGCATTGAAAGTGCGAACCGTCAAAAACTAAATGGAAATCTCTGTAGGTGGAGATTTCCGTTTACTTCAATGTAGTGCAATCTCGAAGTTGGCATATTTAAATAGCGGAGGGGGGGTGCAGGGGGGCTTGCCCTCCTGCCTACATCTTTTTTCTTTATTAACTTTCGACCGTTTAAGAGTTTGATGCATATGTGTCGATCTTTATGCATTCGAACTTTTGAACATTCGAGTTAATAAAGTAGACCTGTAAAATTCACCTTTTAGGTTCTTTGGAAGAAGGCTAAATGCAATTACTATGCTCACAGATGCTTTTAATTTTTTTTTTATTATACTTTACACAACCTTGCATCTTAGTGGAGCATTTTGTTCACTAGGGCCACCTAATTATCTTGCTATCAAATTCTTCCTCACAGGACCCTGAAGACAGGAGAACTGTGTCTCAGTGCATCATAGTTTGTATGTGTTGGCACAAGGATGTATTTTTTCCAGGCCACAGAGTTTATCTTTACACTGGTGTACTGGGATGACATTGGCTCAATAGTTTGGGTGTTCCTTGCTTCTGTAAGTTATGCCCCACTGACAGTAGCACCCACCCACTGCGATCTTGCCTACAAAATATCCCTCATGTATCGCTGATCTCCACCAGGAGCAGTAGTCTTAGTGGACATTTTTGGAGATGATGTTCCTCCACTTTCCCCTTAGAAGGAAATAAAAATGACACAACCTGTCACTAACCCTCTTCCTGACCAGCCTGCTAACACTGAGGTCAATTCCAAAACTCCTTCATCTTCCTCTCTTAAAACCTGGTTGCCTCGTGGTTTTGGTGTCTTTTCAGGCTTGTTGGCTGTCGGTGAAGCACCCACCAAGAGGAGAAAACGCTGAGAGAAGAAAGGAGCCACTTTTGAGATTTTAAGTATTTTTCCTCTGTTTATTTGCTAAGTTTTTCTGCATAGCCGCCTATTTTTGAGCATTTTCTGGCTTGTTAAACTTGATTTCTGCATTAGTAACTGTATTTAGAGCACAACCTAAAGCTGTTTACTGAATTTCCTGTTTGCACTTATTTTTAAAATTGTTTTTTTCTCAAAACTTGCATTTTATCTGTCTTTGGCCTAGCACTCTTGGGTGGGGTCATTTACTGCACTGTTATAACTTGTTGATACTTGTGAACCTCTGCTATCTCTGAAAAAACAAAAAATCTTGCTTTTTCCCACTTTTCTGAGATTTAAAAGTTCAGTTACAGGCTTGCTGTTCTTGAACTGTTTGTAAGTTTCTGTGAGGCCATTTTTGCTTGGGCTAAAGGGAAGTCTCTCTGTTGATCAGTGGCAGTGAAAAACATTGAGCAGCCTGCCTGCCCCTGTGGGAGTGGTTACTGACTTGAAACTGTAGTTTTATTGGCCATTTTGGGTCAATTCCAAAACTCCTTCATCTTCCTCTCTTAAAACACTCTTTTGCGCGTTTTTGAGCATAGCGCAACAGAGGGCAGCGCCGCCTAATTGGGTTTAAACTATTCCTGGCTCCACAAAGTCTGCTCTTCACTTTTTCCCTTAGAACTGCTCTATCTCTCAATTTAAACACCATATTCTCATTCTAAGGCCCTTCACTGGTCCAATTAAGTAATCCTACAAGTTAGCACTGTTAAACCATAAGCACTACTTACTATTGGTCCGTCTTAAATTCAGTTTCCCTATATTACTCTAGCATGTCCAAAGGTCAGTCAATGGTTTCCTCTCCAGTCCACCTGGTGAATCTGGGAATTTTGAGGCAATGTTACAACTGTCTCATGTACACGGACAACCCTCTCCTCCTCCAAACAGGTTCAAATACATGTGGGAGATGCAACTATTTAGCCAAACTGGAGGCTGAGCTCTCTCATCTCAAAACTGGTGTAACCAGTCAGGAGGAGAAGGTAACCTCACACAACACAATTCCAGTATCACATAGTCCCACCACATCAGCGAACCAAACACATAAATACACAAAACATACTCGAGGCTTTAAATAAAAATCTACCTAAGCAACAGAGACCTCCAAAGCAGACATCCAAGCAAACGCTACCTCAAAACAAAACACGCACAACACATAACCCACAAAGTCAGTGTGCCAAGCAGCCACAGCCCTTAAGGCTGAATAACAAACCTGATACTCTTGTAATAGGTGACTCTATTGTCAGACACACTGACGTCCCGCTCACCAGGCTGAATAAAGAGAAGGTCACGGTGAGCTGCCTGTCGGGTGCTAGGATCCGCCACATAACGCAAGCACTCAGGTCACTCCAAAGCAAATACAAATATGACTCAGTCATTGTACATGCTGGTGTGAATGATCTGAGATGTACCTCCCTGGACTGCATGAAAAGAGACATAGAGGAGCTCTCTGATCATGTAGCCCAGGCTGGTATGACCCTGACCTTGAGCAGCATCTTACCCTCACCTAGAATGATGCCACAGTACAAAGACAAAATGATCGATTTTAACAATTGGCTAAAATTTTGGTGTCATTCAAAGGGGATCCAGTGTCCGTCAGCCTGGGACGACATGCTCGACAAGCCATGTTGCTTCGCTAGGGACGGCTTGCACCTGTCACCACTGGGCTTTCGGATATTGGCAAAGGCTCTTGCCACCCCATAGTGCCTTTTTTAGGCAAGGCTCAAAAGTCAAACCCACCCCCATAGACAGCACAAGGAACAAGAAACTAAGGGTAATGCTGCTAAACGCCAGAAGTCTTAACCTCAAGATGCACGCACTCGAAGCTCTCCTCAGTATGGAGAACATCGATATCTGTGCAGTGACAGAAACCTGGTTCAAGGCTCCAGAGAGCACCCCAGCACTACCAGGCTATACCTCATATCATGCTTTTCGGTCCCAAAACCCGGACCGAACCACAAAAGGAGGGGGAGTTTCCATATTGATCAAGGATATCCACACCTCCAGGTTAGTGGCATTGCACGAAGTATCTGAGACCATCCATGTGCAACTAACAGTGGGCAAGACTGCTTTTCAGTTTATAGCATCCTACAGACCACCCTCTCAAAGTCAGGAATCCCACTCGGCTTTCCTGAAAACATTGGAGAACATGAAGATCTCTCCGAACACCATTATATTGGGTGACTTCAACTACTCAAACATTGACTGGGCGCACTACTCAAGCCCCAGCACCTTAGCCCAAAGGTTCCTGGAAATTATAAACTCAAATGCTATGGAACAACTAGTCACCACTCCCACAAGAGGGGACAACATACTAGACCTGATCATTACCAACATGGGGACTCTATGTTCCACACCAGAAGTATATCCCTCATTGGTAAGATCAGACCATAAATTAATTTCACTGGATGTCCACATCCCGACCCACCCCCAGCCCAGAAAACCACAGTGAAAACCTTCTCAAAAGCGAACTTCTCACTTCTCAAAACCGAAGTGGAATCCTTCAAGGCCCCAGGGCCAGTGGAAACTATGGCCCAAACTGCAGAATCCTATATAAACGCATTCTACAGACATCTCCAGGAATGCATGGATCATGCTATCCCAAACAAAACCAAGACCCAATCATCCAAAGGCAGGCGTCCAGTCTGGTGGACCCCTGCCATAAATAAACTGTACAACAGAAGGAGGAAGCTACTACATGATAGAGCAAAATCCCTAATAGGGAAGGCATCTCTGATCAGTATTAGCAAAAAATTACGATCCCTCATAAAATCCTCCAAGGCCAGCTTCGAGAGAAAAATTGCACAGGACACCAAAGACAATCATAAGGCTTTTTTCAGTTATGTTAGAAACCTGGGATGCAACTCCCAGACTTGTTCTGAGTTGATTCTAAACGACAAAAAATACACTGAACCCACAGACATCGCCAATATCATGGCAGACAGGTTCAGTGCAAACTTCTCCACCCCCCCCCTCCCCAAAAGAGCAAGTATCTATCCCGGCAGAGGGCTGCCTCCCAAACATCTCTGATGCTCAGGTGAAGGCTGCCCTCTCCAAAGCAAAAAACACTGCTTCCATGGGACCAGATGGCATCCCAGGTTGCGTCCTACATGAACTCCAAGAGGAACTAATCCCTCAAATAAAACAGCTATACAATCTCAGCCTCACTACAGGATATGTGCCCACAGAATGGTGTACAGCAACAGTGGTCCCACTCCACAAAGGTGGAGCCTCTACGGACCCTGGAAACTAATCGCCCCATAAGCCTGACTAGCTTAGTCTGCATGGCTATGGAGAGGATCATCATGGAGCTCATAAACAAAGACACTGGGGACCTACAGACACTAGATCCTACCCAGTTCGGCTTTGTCAAGGGCAGATCCTGCCTTTTGAACCTGGTTGACTTCTTCAAAACAGTCACCAAAGCCATAGATGAAGGGAAGGTAGTCCACACAGCCTATCTGGACCTTGCAAAGGCATTTGACACAATACCCCACTCGGGCATCATAGATAAGCTATCCAGCTTAAATATAAACCCCTATGTCACAAGATAGGTCGCAAACTGGCTCAAAGACAGAACCCACAGAGTGAGAGTTGCTGGAGCCATGTTCGACTCAAAACCGGTCACAAGTGGCGTCCCACAGGGTTCTGTCCTGGAACCACTCTTGTTCGGTATATACTTTTCTGAGGTACAGGCAAACGTGGGAGGACTATGGCTCACCAAGTTCTGAGCGACTGCAAACTGGGCGCCATAATCAACTCTCCAGCTGACACAAACATCCTTCAAAAAGGTCTCACAGAGACAGATAACTGGTGCCAGCGCCATGGTTTAAAGCTAAATGCCAAAAAATTTATAGTCATACCCTTTGGCAAAAACAATGTGCCCACAAATTACCACATAGGTGGAATCCCATTAAGTACAGAGAAAGTTATTAGGGACCTGGGGACCCAAGTTGATAGCACTCTCTCCTTTGAAAACCACATTGCCAAAGTGGTTAGAAAGACCTTCTACATAGCCCACCTCATCACGAAGGGTTTCACATCTAGATCAAGAGAGGTAATCGTGCCCCTTTATTCATCCCTCATCAGGCCCATCATAGAATACAATGCCCCTTTTGCGATGTACCTTACCCGACACCTGCAGCAATTAGAAAGACCCCAAAAGTATCTCACCAAGAGGCTCAAGGGTCTCAAACAGATGCCATATGCTGCTCGGTTAAAAAACTCCAGCTCTACTCAGTTGCATACCGCCTACTTCTTAGGCGATCTATGACAGACATACAAAGCTATGTCAAATCCAGAATTAATGGACATGCTCCACCTCAATAAATCTAAATCCTTTAGAGCCACACGCTCGAGGGACTTGAACCTCAGCACAGAAATAAATAGAACTTGCTGGAAGGACAGGTTCATAACCCAGAGGCTCCCTTCGCTCTGGAATAGAATTCCAGTTCATGTGAGGCAGAGCACCTCACTGAATCTCTTCAAGAAGAATCTCGATAGGTGGATGGGGGATCGTAGGTTTGTCCCAGGGATTACTCCAGTGTCACTATTAGACAGAGGCACAGTAAATTAAACCTTAAAAAGGGCACAGTATACTCAAATCAAGGGGTGGCGTAAGCCATACAGAATTGGGCTAGGCTTATAATTGCCCCAGGGCAGATAGCCTAGTATGAACCTATGAACTTAATGTGCCACTAACACAGCACATGGATGACCTGGCCCTGCATCAGTATGCAGCACTTATGACCATTGTGCTCCTGCATCAATGTGCTACATTTGTTATCTAATTGTAGACCCAGCATAAGTATTAATCCAGAATGATAATGATGTGGTTGTCAGCAGACAAAATTGTCTTTTGCTTGGTAACCCCTGCACTCCCTCGAACAGAAACAGTTTACTGCTGCTTTGTAAATGGTTCTTTACATAAAAAAGAGAAAGTCTTGCATTGCTAATCAGGTAGATAAACATCTATACAAAGAGATAAATAGATCAGTAGGTATACCATTGTCCTCATCTTTGCACAGATAAATAAACAGAGGGATCCATGGGTTGAGTCATCATGAATTTATAGGCTAAGGGAGATGCCACCCTCCTTAATCTCCATGATTTAATTTCTTAGGATGCAAAGCTGGAGGTCGAGGGAGAACTAACCACCATTGCAAAAGGGATTAGCAAACAAACTAAAAACAATATATCAAGCTGTTTGTCTGTTTTGCTGGCTACAAACCGTATTACCATTTTCCAGCACCTGCAAAAACAAAGCCACAGTGGAAAAATATGTGACTGTAATTATCGGGTATGGAGAAACACTACAAGGGTCTAATGTTCTCCATTAAGACCTCTGGATCTTACTGGGAAGTTTTATAAAACTTGACCCAATACTTTCAAAGCTCCATCCAGGTCATTATTGGTAGTTATTCATGCAGACAAGGTAGTTCAGCAATCTTGGAGTGTAGGATATTAACTGTCAAAAAAGAATAAAGCAAGCTGTTGTGAAAAATACAGGAATAGTACGACAAAATAGGCAGAGATAATAATAGATACTAGCACAGATGTGGTCTCCTCTCACAGTGCCAGAGGTAAATGAAAAATGTAGAGATAAAAACCATCTCACAAAGGTAAAAGACTTGACGGAATGAACATTATTTAGGCACCAAATATAAAAATCAGGATCTGACAAATACCAAGACAGATACAGCTTCCAGTTTTAGAAAACACTCAGTAAGAGAGAGTTGCAATGCTTACAGGTTCATAGGAGATTACTAGGCTAATGGCTGAAGAGCCCTTGCAAGTCTAGCTAGTTTTACTCAGACTTTACCCAATTTTCTTTCCCTGGTGGAAAGATAACAAGGGTCAGCAATTAAGTTTTTACCCAATTTTCTTTCCCTAGTGGAAAGATAACAAGGGTCAACAATAGAGTTTTGACTATTTTTGCAGACTGTCCAAAAGGGGCATTGGTGTCACCCAGGAGTGAATTTGCGATTTCCCATCCATCAGTCTAGTCTGAGCTTGAAGATGGTCAGGGAAGGGCTCTGCTTCACACAAACAGGAAGCCTATTCCAGAGGAGAGGCAATCTTTGGGACACACGTCTGTCTCTGTAGTATGATCTATTCATGTCAGAGATCATAGGAAGTTACTAGACTATTGGCCATTTGGCCCTTTCAAGCCTGGCCAGAATTTTATGCCCATGTTTCCAAGGTCAGCATCTGTCCTCCCTGTCAAGCAGGGACAGAGGTGAGATCCCAGAAGTAAATTTTCTGTGTCCCATCCAGTCATCCAGGTTATGCTTAAGCAAGGACAGAGAAGTACTCTGCTTAACATGAAGAGGGAGTCTATTTCGCAGATGGGAGAGTCTCTGGGACACATCTGTCTCAAGAGAAGAACAGTCTATACTGTAACACTTTGAACAAGTAAAGATAAACCAAATGAATCCAATGTCAGAATGAACCAACAAGTTTTACTGCAAAGCTTTTGGGTCGCAAACACCCTTCCTCAGTGCTATTATTCTCACACTGAAAAACACAGTTTAAATAGGAGCTTTTCTAAAACGCATAACAGTCGGCCTATCACAAAACCCACTTATCCCCCACCCCCTTGTTAAAACTTTTAAGAATAATTCTTAGGAACAATTTTATAAACATGTAATACTTATAAAAAATATATACAAAACATATAAAAAAACAGTCTATTACATATAAGACTTAATAACATTGACTACAAATTCTCAACCTGCTTCCTAACTAATATCGGTTTCAAACAGCATAATTTAAACCAGGTAACAAATTTGCTTGTAACCTAACTATCCATTCATATTCTCTAGTTTCAATTATATTATTTATATTCCCACCCCTACTACTACTATATATTACATCAATAACTCTAAATTTAAATTGATGTTCCTGACCTTTATCTAAAATACATTTACTTAAAGCATTAGTACTCACACTTCTACTAATGTCTGCTTTGTGTTCTACTATATGCTCTCTTAGTTTTCTTGTAGTTTGTCCAACATAAAATGATACACAGGATAAATATATCACATTAGTAGTATTACAATTTGCTGAACAGTAAAAGGTGTATTCTTCATTAGTTAAAGGATATCTAAAAATATAATTTCCTGAATAAATATCTGCACAGCAGCTACAATTCAAACATTTTGAAGTACCTGATTTAGTTATATTTTTTATTATTAGCTTGTAAAAAATCTTTATAACATAACTTTCTTTTTAAATTTTTTTGTTTCTATAAGCAAAATGTGGTTTATCACCACAAATCTTTTGTAATTCAGGCATTGCCATCAAAATTATCCAGTTCTTCTCTACAATTCTTTGCTTCATTGGTCTTTACATTGAATGTAGTTACAGATCTTATTTTATCACTTTTATCAGTTTTCAGTAGAGAAGGGTTAATTTTACCATCTATAAATATAGGTTTGCTGTTAATACATCTCTCATTGCAAACTGTCTCACCAGCAGATTCTATTAATGTTGCAGGACAGCTTTAGGTCCCGGGTGCACATGACCCATGTGGTGTTTGATTTGCAGAGATGCAGCATTTCAATAGGGTGGGGTCCGACAAGGCTCTAAATGCCAGACAGAGGTCCCCTCTAAGCAGTCTATATGAGATTGAGTAAAGTGAGAGGGACTTTAGCCTATCCACATAGGATAGGTGTTGGAGACCCTGAATTCTTCTAGCCAGGAATCTTTGTGATCCTTCCAGCTGCCACAAGTGCCTAGTGAGGTACATACCAAAGGAGGCATTGCACTCGATTATAGGTCTGATTAGGGAACAGTACAGTGAGGTTATGATCTGTTTTTTTTTCCTGGATGATATGCCGTTACCTATGAGATGAGCCATACAGTATGCCCTACGCACTACTGAGGCTACATGTTGATCAAATGCTAAATTGCTATCTACCAAGGTGCCCAGATCCCTTACTACTGATTGTGTGCTTAGGACGTTGTTGTTGATGTGGTACTTTGTGGGTATATCATTCCTACTGAAGGGGATAACAATCTACTTTTTGGCATGGAGTTTGAAGCCATGTTTTATGCACCAGTCGTTTGTTTGGGAGACACCCTCCTGGAGAATGTTTACATCATTAGGGGAGTCAATGACCACCTCCAGTTTGCAGTCATCCGCAAATCTGGTCAGCCATAGACCTTTGGTTTTAGCCTGTACCTCGGAAAAGTATATTCCAAAAAGCAGGGGCCCTAAGACCGAACCATCAGTTTTAGATCTTTGAAGTGGGTAACCCTCATGCAGTTAGTTTTGTGAATATGCAACATTTCCATCCATAAGGGCTGGGTCAGAGACTGCCTTGTAGGTTAGACACAGATTACCCCTCAGTAATTAGGAAACTGAATACAGTGATAGCGCTTTTAATCAGTCCACATAGGACATGTTGATTATACCATGTATTTTTTTTGGTGAGAAACCTCAAGGACCCTCCAACTATTGTAGAGTACTGTTGAGGTGTTTGATTATTGGTCTGATTAGGCCCAAGTATAGTGGTACTATGACATCCTTATGTCTGGATGCCATGTCCTTACTTATAAGCTAAGCCACATAGAAGGATTTCCTCACCACAGTGGACATGTGGTGGTCAAAGTTCAGATTACTATCTACCTGAGTACCAAGATCTCTCACCACTGAGTCCAGTCTTGGGGGGGGGGGGGTTGCTATCAATGTTGTAATCTGCAGGGATATTTGATTTCCTAAAGTGTATTATCATGCACTTCTTTGTATATAGTTTTGTGCTATGGCTCTGACACCAATCATTAGTCTGCATTAGACTTTTCTGAAGGATATCAATGTCATTTGTGGAGTCAATGACTGCCCCAGTTTGCAGACATCAGCAAACTTAGTCAGCCAAAGGTCATCTATATTTGCCTAGGCATCTGAGAAGTATATTCCAAACAGGAGGGAGCCCAGCACTGAGACCTGTAGTACTCCACTGGTGACTAGACTCTTGCTAAATGTGGATTTCCCCACTCTAACAATTTATGTCCCATCCATGAGACAATTTGGCTAGCCATCTGGTGATGCAGAGGTTTATGCCCAATTTTGCGACTTTATCTATAATACCAGAGTTGAGTATTGTGTCAAATGCCTTGGCCAGGTCAAGCTAGGCAGTATGCACCATCTTAGCCTCATCCATGTCCTTGGTGACCTTCTCAAAGAATTCCACCAGACTGGGCAGGCAAGACCTGCCCTTAAAGAAAACAAACTGGGTTGTATCTACAGTCCGGAGATTTCCTATGTCGTTATTAATCATGGCCATGATTATCCTTTCCACAGTCTTGCATATGAGGCCAGTCAGACTTGTGGGTTAGTAGTTTCCTGGGTCAGTTGATGCCCCCCCCCCTCCACTCAGAGGGATGGCAGTTACTGTCCTGCACTCTACTGGGATAAAGCCTGTACGGAGACTGTGGTTAAATAGAGATCTGAGTGGGTCTACTAGTTCATGTTTCAAGCTATTTAATAAGCATCCTGGGATTCCATCAGGATCCACTGATGCCATGTTTCTAGCTTTGGACAGTGCAGTGACAAACTTTTCTTTTGTGATGACAGACACAGAAATGGTAGAGGGTATTTTATGGGGAGTGACCGGGGGTGAAATTTTAGCTGAATTTATCAGTCAGCAGGTTTGCTATTTCTTCTGGCTGAGTAAAGGTAGTGTTATCTCCAGCCAACTCAGCACATTTAGTGTTGCCCCTTAAGAGTTCAGACATAACTAAACATGCTTTGTGGTTATTCTTTGCTTGGGAAGCTATTTTAGTCTCGTATTTAGCTTTTGAAGTCTTGACTAATTCCCTGATTTGTTTGTTCAGACTAATATGGGATTTTTTTTCTCTGTTGTGCACCCTCCCACTTACTTCCAGACTGGAAGTTATTCCTTCTGTTGTACTCTATTTATGCCAGGGGTCCACCAGGGTGGCTTGTTTTTCCAGCTAGATCTGGGTTAGTTTAGTCAGCTACTGCCATTTCTATACAATGTACAGGGCATTCATGTACACTGCTGCATAGGCCTCCATGTTTTCGAGGTTAGGGGCAGCTTTAAAATTACCTATGCTATCACTTAATAGGAGGTAACTTACCTTGAAAAAAAATCTTTACGATTTTAGGGTTTGGGGTACTACCATTACACTTATTTCAAAGGAGACCAATTTCTGATACTATCTTGACATCGAGAACATTATGTTGGGGGGGTGCAATGCTCCTCCATGTTTGTGAGTACTATGTCAAGGATATTTGAGCCCCTAGTTGTAGTGAAGACCTGCTGTTCCAGAGCATTTGCTGTTCCAGAGCATTTGCACTGACAAACTCCAGGAATCTCTGAGGCTGCATGTTAGTGATGGTATATGTTTCTCATTTTATGGAGGGGTGATTAAAATCACCCATGAGTAGTGTATTGGCCTGAATGGCAAGTGTTTCTAGTAACGTCAGGTATACAGACTGGATTTCATGGTTCATGGTTGAGGATGTGTAGCTAGCAATAATATGGTGGGGGATTTTGCCTATGGGCAGCTGGACATGTATTAGTTCAAGTAAGTCATCCTGTTTGACCAATCTAGAAATGTGATTACTTTTTTTGTAATTGGAAATACCGCCTCCTTTTGTTTTTTTTTTCCTATTCAGAGAGTGGTCTGAATGTGTGATAGGCATTGCAGCCTTACATTGCTGGGGTGCTTTCCTCAGCCTTGAACCACATCTCTGTAACTGCACAGACGGGATGTACAGTTTGTGTGTTTGTTTTAAGTTAACAGAGATGTTAGTGTTCTAGAGATGACCCTACAACAGCATAAAAAAAAAAAAAACCTTCATTAAAACAGTCTTATAGAATGTGACACAGATTTAAATGCAGACGACAAGAAAGATCTATATAAAACATCAACTTGCCACCAAACATTAGTGGGTACATGTAACACAACAGCTGGAAATTCACATTTAAAAAAGCTATCTTATATAATAGGTGGAAATAACTTATCATAATGGGTACACTAAACACACCTTGAAATGTGAATAGCCTCACATGTATGGACAAAAATGTAAGAGTACTGAACTGTATTAAAAAATGCACAGTACAAATAATGCTACAGGGGAGACATTTGGAAAGAAGTGATCTTGTAAATTTCATAAAGAAAATATTTCACTGTGGATATTCAGCATAATATTGGGGACAAAGGAAAATGGGAGTACTTATAACAATTACTAGGAGCTTCAAAAGTGACAGAAGAGGAAATAAAGACTGTAATGGTAGATTTGTGGCAGTAAGGGGCTACTGACAAGGGAAGATGATCACATACATTTTAAATAAAGCTGCTATTATGGAACTTAAGTAAAAACAGGAAGAAATAATCAGCTTTCAACAGGGAATATTACTTATAGGTGGGGAATGGAACTTGATTCGCAACAATTAGGATGTACCTGGGGGAACTACAAGGTAACATACAGATTTCTTAAGAAATTTATGAAGATACTTGGTATGGAAGATGTGAATTCAGTAGTAAGAACTCCGAGAATGCACATAATATTCCTTAAAATACAATAACTGAGCTAGACTAGACAGACAGTATATTTCACAGGAACATGTGCATTTAACTGAAAGCTTCAACACACATCCAATAACTATTTCAGATCATGTACCAACAAATACCAAGGTAAAAATGCAAGACAATAAAGTACACTAAAACATTTGCACTTCCCCACCTACCTGTTAAAAAGACTGAATTTAAGGAATGGGTAGTGGAATTTATGAGAACTATTAGGGAAGATAGAAATTTCTTCCTAAGTTATAGCTAAAATGTTGGATAAAATGAAACTGAAGATTAAAAATAGAACAGAAGTAAAAACAAGAGACCTGTTTAAATAACACAAATTTAGAGGGTCTAACAAAGGTTAAAGTATTGCAGAATAAGGGGCATCCCAAAGAACAAGATGAGGTGCAACTGCAGAGTGCTTAAGAGAAAATAAGGGAGTATCTAGATAATAGGTATGAGTTTAGAGACATTGCAGTTAAGCCACTTTTTGATAATGACTCAAGAGCACAAAAAAATCATACACAATGACTTGGGGAACAGAAAGTAGAAAGGTTGTTGTCAAACATTCAAAGTCTGTATCAAGAAAAATAACCACAATCCTGTAGATGCATTAGATATATTTTGGAAATTTTATGAACACTTGTATAAAGGAGAGGAATGTGGAAATCAAGAAAAAGCATAAATGGAAATATTTATAGAAGATCTAAGTATACAGAGGTTAGAGGCAAATGAGGTAGGAGGTGAGATAAAAATTATAACGTATAATCAATTGGTGAGATAAAAACAGTGACATGAAAGTCTTCAGGAATAGATGGTAATCCTGTGGAAATCTGGAAGCTAGGAGGGAAGAAAGTGATAATCTAGAAGGTTTTATTTAATAATATATTAAAAAGAGGAGAAGCACCAACATCCTGGAAGAAAACTGTTGTGGCTATAATACCTAAATACAATAAAGACCCGTCAGACTCGGCTTCATATACACTCATTTCAATTTTAAACCAGGATAATGGTTAAAAGAATGGCAAACATGTCGCCAAAATTGATTAATATGGGTCAATGTGGTTTTGTGGAGTACATGTGAATATTTGACAACATTAAGAGACCAATGATAATCCAGGGGGAAGCAGAATGTAAGAAAATACCAATGTCGCTGGTTGGTCTTGATGCAAAGAAAGCATCTAAGAGTAAGTAGCTGGGATTTGAGCAGGGCAATTCCCTGATACAATAAATTATGAGGCTATACGAGGGGATCAGAGGCAATAATTAAAGTGGGAGGGGCTCCACTCTAAGTTGCCTCTAAACAGAGGAACCAGGCAGGAGTGTCCCCTTTCTCCTTTGTTATTTGTATTATATTTATAGCCATTGGCAAAGAAAATACGGGATATAATCTGTATGATAATCAAGAAAAGTTAACTTTATAGACAGATGGTATTATTTTAATAATTTTTAAAACCAGAAAAGAACATCTCAGTGCAGCAGAACATTATGAGACAGTTTTAGTTTGTTTTTTTCAGGATATAAAAACCAATGAAGACAAAACAAAGGCGATAGCTGTAAATTATGTATCCATACATGAAGTGGTCCAGCAATACTCATATTTACATGGACATGATAAAATGAAGCATTTAGGACTATTAGATTAAAGGGATTCTGATATAGCAGCTAAGGATATGTGGGAAGAGACCAAAAAGATAATACAACAACTGAGAAAGTCAAAGCTCTTATTTATGGGTATGGCTAGAAAGATACAAGCAGTGAAAATGTTTTTAGTCCCTTTAGTTTTATATACCGGTGAGAAAATTTTTTATCAAGCAGAGAAGAAGTCGTGGACAGTAATCAATAAAGAGATGAAAGAGTTTATCTGGGAGGGGGGAGAGGGCAAGGTTTGAGTTGGAAAAGTTCAACCTTCCAACAGAACTAGGAGGTTTAGGATTACCTGATTTGAAAGGATATTTTAGTGCTATATAGTTGAGGTTGACATACATAAAAAGCTATAATTCAAAGTGGATAGGGATGATGATAAAGCAGGGGGAATTTAAAGAGACTGAGATTTTAGATGCAGATCATTATGTGTGAATGACAATCATACTTTATGAATATAATATTCTGTATCAGAAGTATTCTAAGAACTAAGCCAACATGAGAATGGGGAAAGGAAATTCTGCCAACAGGAATGACTGCAATTAGGGGTACACAGAACTCACAAGAGTGGTCTGGAATTTACTGAAGAAACTGGCAAAGGGACTAAGGTATTGGCAGCAAATAACTAGAGAGAGAGAATTACCAGAATGGGAAGAAGCAAAGATGACACTTGGACTGCAGGCTACAGACTACCTTCCCTATCAGGCATTGATAGAGTATAGGCAAACAGAAAGAGATGTGAAAGAACTGCCCTTGTAGACTTTCTAATTGAATCTAGAACAGAAACTGCTGTTAAAAATGGATAATTAGTATGACGTATAAAATATTGCACAATGGCTAAAGGAATAGTACAGTTGTGTACACTTACCATAAATGTAGATGTTCGAGTGTATTCACTGTTGCAGTCATCACTTTTGGGTTATTTGCTTGTAGCAACCCTCAGTCGGCCTAATTATCAAAGTCTTGGATC
Organism: Protopterus annectens; assembly: GCF_019279795.1. Lineage (NCBI taxonomy): Eukaryota > Metazoa > Chordata > Ceratodontiformes > Protopteridae > Protopterus > Protopterus annectens. The sequence goes on along the minus strand of NC_056745.1, from coordinate 1,326,040,940 downwards.
CTGCGTCAGTTGCCGTCTCATCTTCCATGACTTCAGGTCATCAGGGGTATAAAGCATGTGGCCGATGCCATTATATCAGTTTTTCTTGTCCCAGGTGTCAGGTGCCCCCCTAATGGGAAGCAATTAAATATATGCATAAGGTTATATACCTCCAACAAAAAAGCAAATACACCAAAAAGCTTTTAAGCATAGTAAAAAGGAATAGCGGTACAGCCAAAAGAAGTCAGGGGGTTGGAGGGAGGGTAACCAGGACTGCAACAGTGAATACACTCGAACATCTACATTTATGGTAAGTGTACACAACTGTACTATGTTCTTCGTGTTTCACTGTTGCAGTCATCACTTTTGGGTAGATTTCCAAAGCTAAGGATGGGATGAGGAATTTAGATAGCATTAGGACTAGCAATAAGGCCCTGCAAGACTGCAGTGGCAAAACCAGCTCTGGATTTAGAGAAAATTGGCAAATGGTAATGCTTGGTGAAAGTATGTACAGAACTCTAGGTAGCAGCTTCAAGGATGTCCCTGGTAGGGACACCTCTGAGAAAGGCTGTAGAGGTAGATGCAGCCCTGGTAGAATGTGGTCTTATCCCCTGTGGGATAGGTTTTCCATGGTGCTTATAGCAGAAATTAATGCAATGGCCTATCCATTTAGAAATGGTTTGGTTTGAAATGGCCTTCTCCTCTGCCCCTGCAGCAAATGCCACCAGCAGCTGTTCAGATTTCCTGAAAGGTTTAGTCCTGTCCAAGTAAAATCTAAGTTGTCTATGCACATCTAAGGAGTGCAGTATCCATTCCCCTTTGTTCTGTGAATTAGAAAAGAAAGTTGGCAAATTAATGGATTAAGAGTCACACTGGATACTACCTTGGGCATGAAGGAGGGATTGGCCCTGAGGGACACCCTGTCCGCATGAAAGATGATGATAGGCTCCACTGCCATAAGGGCCTGTAATTCAGATACCCTTCTTGCTGAAGTGATGGCTAAAAGGAAGGCTGTTTTCCAAGAAAAGAATTTCAACTCTGCATTTGCAGCTGCCTCAAAAGGAGGTACAGTAAGTTTTTCCAATACAAAGTTAAGGTCCCAGGATGGAGTAGGGGCTCTCCTGGGTGGTCTTAAGTTTTTGGCCCCCTCTCAGGAACTGCATGAGCAGTGGATGAGAAAAGAGAAGTGGTTCTGTGTTGCAATGAGCTGAAATGGCTGAGGCATGAATTTTAATGGAGGAAAAGGAAAGGCCCTTGAAACATCTCAGTTGAGTATTGAAGAATCTAAGGTAAACTGGGCGCTGCTGTGCCCATCCCGAGTTTGGTCCTAGGAACAGAATCTTTTCCATTTTTCAGCATAAGATTTTCTAGTACTAGGCCTCCTTGCCTCCAGAATGATATCCAACACTTGTTTACTGAGGGATGGTAACAGAGAGATCAGGTAATTAGCCAGGCTGCCAGATTCAGGGTTTGAAGCTGAGAGTGCAGAATCTGGCCCCTCTGCTGGGACAGCAGGGTAGGGGTCTGAGGCAGGTGCCATGGTGCCAGCAGTGACACACTGCACAAGAGGGGGTACCAGCATTGGCGTGGCCGGTCTGGTACAATCAGTATCATCCTTGGTTTGTCCTGTTTGATTTTTAGTGGTACCTTGGAGAGGAGAGGCGAGGCAGAGAAGGAAAGGCAAAAACTGATAGATTTTTCCAGGTGAAGGACAGGGCATCCACTTTCCAAGCTTGTTTGCGGGGAGTCTTTGTGCAGAATTTGTCCAACTGGTAGTCCTGGGGGGAGACAAACAGGTCTATCTCTGGGCTCCCCCATTTGTTTAGCAACATGTTGAATGTCTTTGGTTCCAGTTTCCACTCGTGTGGGTCCATGAGATTTCTGCTTAGATCATCTGCCAGTGTATTTAGCTTTCCTGGCAGGAATTGAGCCTGTAGGTGCATTTGGTAGCTCAGGCTGTGTTCCACAGAGCCATGGCTAGTCTGCAGAGAGGGTATGAGTGGGTTCTCCCCTACGTGTTTATGTACCACATAACAGTGGTGTTGTCGGTCTTTACCATTAATTGTCCTGGAAGAATGTGGTCCTTGAAGGCTGTCAGAGCATTCTGTACAGCTAACATTTCTTTTTGATTGATATGCAGGTGCATTTGACTTGAGTTCCATTTGCCCTGAATGCACTTCCCTGCCAAGTGAGCCCCCCATGCATAATCTGATGCATCAGTTGTTAAGGTTTGGGCAGCAGGGGGTAGAGTGAATGGCAGTCCCTTTTGGTAGCGGGCTCTGCCCACATAAGGATGTCTAACTGTAGGCAAGGTATGATAGGAATTATTGCTTCTAGATCCAGAGAATGTTGACACCATAGGCTTTTTAGATACCATTGCAGTTTCCTCATATTCAGTCTTGTATATGGAATTAGGAGACTGCAGGAGGCCATGAACCCCAAGGCTTGCAGTGTTTGTCTTGCGGATAAGCAGGGTCTTTGTGGCCATTAGTTTGAAGTAAGCTGTCAAATAAACCTGTTTCTCTGGCATGAGGAAGGCCATCTGTGAAGTTGTGTTCAAACTTGCTCCCAGGAATACAATTTGTTGGCAGGGTACCAGATGTGATTTATTTTCGTTTATGGTGTACACCAAAGAAGTTAGCACTTTTTGGACAAATGACAGATGCTTCAATAGTATGCCCTGGCTTTCTGCCTGAATTAGACAATTGTACAGGTATGGGTATATATGAATATATCTCTGCCTGCAAAATACAATGACTGGAGCTAGGTACTCTGTGAATACCCTGGGTACAGTAGATAAGCCAAAGGGCAATGCAGAGAACTGATAGTGCATGAAGCCTGCTTTGAAGCGTAGACATCTTCTGCAAGATTCCCTGATTGGGATATGCAGGTAGGCTTTCTTTAAATCCAGTGTTGCCAACCAGGTATCCTTGCCTAGCATAGGAAGCAACTGGTGAAGAGTTAGCATCTTGAATTTTGGGATCACCAAAAATGTGTTTAGGATAGGGAGTTCCAGGATAGGACGCCAGGAGTTGTCTTTTCTGGGCACCAGGAAAAGTGTAGAAACCTCATCCCCTTTCCTCTTCTGGGACAGTTTGAATAGCCCTTATACTTAAAAAAGAGAGAAAGTACAGTTGTGTACCTACCATAAATGTAGATGTTCGAGTGTATTCACTGTTGCAGTCATTACAGCTGGGTTATCCTGCTAGCAGGCTACCCGCAGTCGGCCTTAATTCCAAAGTCTTGGTCCGGCGTTGGTTGCTGTCGCCTCTTCCCTGACGTCAGTGCACCAGGGGTATAAAAGATGCAGCCGACGCCATTTTCTTCAGTTTTTCTTGCCCCAGATGTCAGGTGCCCCCCAAATTGAAAATTATGCCAATAAATATGCATGCACTAAAATAAACACTTCCTTCATCTACAAGCAAATACACCACATAGGCTGTATAGGATAGTGGAGTACAGGTAAGTCCCAGCAAAGAAAAGGGGAATGGTGGGTGGGTAACCTGGACTGCAACAGTGAATACACTCGACACCTACATTTATGGTAGGTACACAACTGTACTATGTTCATCGTGTTTCACTGTTGTAGTCATTACAGTTGGGTTGAATCCCAAAGCTGAGGTTGGGTGGCTGGGTCTAAATAGGATTAGGAGAGGCTATAAGGCCCTGCAGAACTGCAGTGGCAAAACCTGCTCTGGATTTAGAGTAGAGAGGTAAATGGTAGTGCTTGGTAAAAGTGTGCACTGAACTCCAAGTTGCAGCCTCTAGAATGTCTTTGGTTGGTACTCCTCTGAGGAAGGCTGCTGCTCTGGTAGAATGTGGCCTAATGCCCTTAGGCACTGATTTGCCATGTTGTGAATAGCAGAAACGAATGCAGTGGCCTATCCATTTCAAAATAGTCTGCTTTGTGATAGCCTTTCCTTGTGATCCTGCAGCATATGCCACTAAGAGTTGCTCAGTCTTTCTGAAAGCTTTAGTTTTGTCCAAGTAGAAGCGTAGCTGTCTGTGTATGTCCAAAGAATGCAGAAGTCTCTCACCCTTATTCTGTGGGTTTGGATAAAAAGTAGGCAAATTAATGGTTTGGTTAAGGGCCACACTGGACACTACCTTAGGCATTAATGTCGGGTTTGTCCTCAGAGAAACCCTGTCTGGATGGAAAATGATAAAAGGTTCCACAGCCATGAGTGCCTGTAGCTCTGAGACTCGTCTTGCAGAGGTTATTGCTAGGAGCAGAGCTGTTTTCCAAGATAAGAATTTTATTTCAGCTGTATTGGCTGGCTCAAAAGGCGGCAGTGTGAGCTTCTCCCAAGACATAGTTGAGGTCCCATGCAGGTACTGGTGCTCTCCTTGGAGGTCTTATGTTTTAGCCCCTCTGAGGTACTGCCTTAGCAATGGATGAGAAAATACTGGTGGTTCCGTATTGTAATGAGCTGAAATGGCAGAGGCATGGATTTTAATTGATGAGAAGGATAGGCCTTTGTCCAGCATCTCAGTTAGGTATTGTAAAATCTGAGGAATATTTGGTACAAGCATGTCAATTCCTTGTGCCTGGTTCCAAGCACAGAATCTCTTCCATTTTTCTGCATAAGATTTTCTGGTACTGGGCCTCCTGGCCTCCAAAATAACATCCATCACTGCTTTAGAGAGAGGTGTGTTCTGAATAGCTACATTATCTGCCATGCTGCCTGATTTAGGGTCCTGAGCTGGCTGTGCAGGATCTGATTGTTTCGTTGGGTCAGTAGGTGAGGAATTAGAGGTAATGTCCAGGCTGGGCCTTGAGACATGCTCTTTAGGATTGGGTACCAGTGCTGGTGGGGCCAGTCTGTGGCAATCAGAATCATTTTTGGCTTCACTTGTCTGACCTTTAGGAGTACATTGGGAAGGAGAGGCAGACGAGCAAAGGCATATACTGTTAGGGTTTTCCAGCTGAATGACAGAGCATCCACTTTCCATGCTTGCTTGTGATAAGTCTTTGTGCAGAATCTCTGTAGTTGGCAGTTGTGAGGGGAGGCAAAAAGATCTATGTCTGGGCATCCCCATTTCTTTGTTATCATGCTGAAGACTTGTGGATCCAGTTTCCACTCGTGGGGATCCATAATGTTTCTGCTTAGTTCGTCTGCCAGAGTATTTTTCTTTCCTGGCATTAATTGTGCTTGCAGGTGTACTTGATAAGTCAATGCTGTGTCCCACAAAGTCATGGCTTGTCTGCAGAGGAGGTAGGAATGTGTGCCTCCCTGCTTGTTTATGTACCACATGACTGTAGTATTGTCCATCCTTATCAGTAGTTGTCTTGGATGAAGATGATCTTTGAAAGCTGTCAGGGTGCTTTGAACCGCTAGCATCTCTTTTTGATTGATATGAAGATGCATTTGGCTTGTGGGTCATGTGCCCTGAATACATTTTCCTGCCATGTGGGCCCCCCAGGCATAATCTGATGCATCTGTTGTTATGGATTGCCTGGCTGTGGGTAGGTTGAATGGCTGTCCCTTGTTGAGTTGACAGGCCTGTGCCCACCATCGAAACTCCTGTTGAAGGCAAGGAATGAGGGTAATTAATGTTTCCAGGCTGTGGCAATGTTGAATCCAAACACTTTTTAGATACCATTGTAGTTTCCTCATATGCAGTCTGGCATATGGAATTAGCAGAATGCAGGATGCCATGAAGCCCAAAGCCTGCAGAATTTTTCTTGCAGATAACTGGGTCTTTGCTGCCAACATTGTGAAGTAAGAAGTCAGTTGCCTTTGTTTGGCATGAGATAGGCCATCTGGGCAGTTGTATTTAAGCTTGCACCCAGGAATATTATCTCTAGAGAGGGTACTAGTTTTGATTTATTTTCGTTTACTGTGTACCCTAGGCAAATTAATAATCTTTTTACAACCGCCAGATGCTTTAGTAGAATGTCCTTGTTCTCTGCTTGAATAAGACAATCATCCAAGTAAGGATATATTTGAATTCCTCTGTCTGCAAAATGCAATTACTGGTGCCAGGCATTTTGTGAAGACCCTGGGCGCAGTAAATAAGCCAAAGGGCAGTGCAGAGAATTGGTAGTGCATTGAGCCAGCTATGAATCTGAGGTATCTTCTGCAAGATGGTCTGATTGGTACATGCAGGTAAGCCTCTTTTAGGTCCAAAGTTACAAGCCAAGCCTTCTTGCCCAGCATGGGCAGAAGCTGCTGCAAGGTCAGTATTTTGAATTTTGGAATGTCCTGAAATTTATTTAGAATTGACATGTCCAGTATTGGTCTCCAGGCTTTGTCCTTTCTGGGTACCAAGAAAAGTCTTGAGTAAAATCCTTGTCCCTGCTCTTGCTGTGGTACTCGCTGAATGGCCCTCATGTCCATGAGGGATGTAACTTGTTTCTGTGCCTCTGCCCACTGATTGTGTGGCAGGTCTGGCATACCTTTTGCCCTTGGCAGGGTGTGAAAGTGGAACCTGTAGCCCTGGGACACTATATTCAAGACCCATTTGTCCTGGGTGATCATGTGCCAATTTTGAGAAAAAAGTGCTAGTTTTCCCCCTAAGGGGGCTGCCAAAAGATAACTGTTTGGTGCTGGCAGAGGGAAGTCATTGGGACTGTTTCTTGTATGACTGTGATTTGTCTTCTCTGCTTTTGGAGGTAGAAGCGCCCCACTGTTTAGGCCTGTATGAGCCCTGGGGCTGGGATCTCCCTCTGGGGCGTCTGTATCTGCCTCTTTGTGGCCTTTCTGACACTGGAAAGGACCATTTCTTTGTAGGCCAGTTCCTGCTAAATCTGGGTGGCTGTGCCTGTAAGAAATCCTTTACTGTTTGCATAGATTTCGCTTTGTCCTCCATTTTCTTCAACACCTCCTCTGCTTTAACACCAAATAAAGTATCATGCTGTACTGGAGCATCTAGTAATTTTGCTTTAACATGATCAGGTAGACTCTGTTCCTTTAACCAAGCAGGCCTCCTAATGACAGAACCCGTAACTGCGGCCCTGCAAGAGGCCTCCAGAGAATCAAAACCACATTGCAATGTATGCTTTCCCACTTGCTCAGTTGCATGCAATAAATCCTGCATTTCCTTATTTTCTGCACAATTAGAATTTGCCAACATTTTCTGTTTTAGCAGTGACATTAAGTATTGCTGATATTTAAGCATATGAAATTGACAACTTAAAGCCCTCACAGCCAAAGTAGCAGAAGTGTAAACCTTTTTCCCCCATCTGTCTAGTGCCCTTGAATCCCTGTCAGAGGGGATAGGGTTTTTTGCAGTAGAAGCCTTGACCCCTTTGGGACCCTGAGAAATAATTTCTGGGTCAGCAGCAGGGTTTTTATAAAGAAATTTATGAGAATCTGGAACCCTGTAGTATCTGTCTGGTTTAACAGGGGCAGGGGGTAAAGAGTCAGGAGAAAGGCCGGACTCTGAAAATACATCATCTACAATGTCTAACACAGGGGGAATAGCAAGAGGCCTGTGCTGAGGTAGTAAAAGAAAATCTCTAAGTCTTTTCTTTGATTCTGAGTAGTCTTGGCTCTCCCAGTGGAAGTGCTCCCTCATGGTATGCAGGGTTTCCCCAAAAGAAAAATCCTCAGGAGGAGAGGCTGAAGGGATAGATTTTTCAGCATCAGAATCCTCATAGGGAGGAAGAGAGTATTCCTGTTCAGAAGAGGAGTCAGAGGAAATGGAAACCTGATCTGAATATTCATATTTTGTCTCTTGCCTAGGCCTCTTATCAGGAGGGGGATGGGAACCCCTGATCAAGATAATTAGATCTTCAGCCATTTTGAGCATCTGTTTTTTAGGCATGGAATTCTGTCCAGGAGAATGCTGTACTTGCTTCTTTGTCTTTAGAGCTGTTTTAGTCTTTGCTTTGAAAGCTGAGGTAGGCTTTACATATAACTGGGTAGGTCTGAAAACACCCTCAGAAGCCGATGCCTGCTCAGCGGCTCCGGACCCATCCGAGGGAATAATTTCCAAGTGTCCAATACCTTGAGTATCCAGAGGCCTAGCTGGCTCCACGTGGGCATCGGCAGAGGCCTGTGGCTCTGAGGTAGCAGGCATCAGGGGCTGCGAAAGCGCCTCACTGAGAACCGGCAAACCGGGGACTGGCTTAGCAGGAGCCTCGTCGTCAGTTTTGGACCTCGGATGTCTGTCCTTTTCTTCTTCCTTGTGCTTTTTAAAAACTCTGGTCGTCGGCTGTTCCGACGGCATTATATAATTGAATCTTCAGCCAAAGTAATGAAAGGCAAAATCGTACCGATGCTTAACAGTGCGTTGGTTAAATCTAGCACAAAACTGACAGCTAGCAACGTTGTGATCAGAGCCTAGGCAAGGAATACAGTAAGAATGAAAATCCTTATGAGGTATTTGCTTCCCACAAGAAATACAATGTTAACTTTTTCTGACATCGGTCTGGAGCAAGAAAAAAGTTTCCCCAATGGGGTATTTAGCTTTAATGAAGACTTCGGATCTGAAATTCATCTTTGAAAATCTCAGGAGTTGGCCGACTGTCACTTGCGAACTGCTTTTGCTTCGGGCACCGCGCGGCAAGAAAGACTGAAGAAAATGGCGTCGGCTGCATCTTTTATACCCCTGGCGAACTGACGTCAGGGAAGAGGTGACAGCAACCGACGCCAGACCAAGACTTTGGAATTCAGGCCGACTGCGGGTAGCCTGCAAGCAGGATAACCCAACTGTAATGACTGCAACAGTGAAACACAATGAACATCTTGCTTTTGAGCCTCTGCCCACTGATTTAGGGGTAGATCTGGCAAACCGTTTGGGGTTGGTAAAGTGTAGAAGTGGAATTTGTATCCTTGGGGAAACTATATTTAAAACCCATTTGTCCTGGGTAATGAGTTCCCAGTTTTTTGCCTGCAGAGCAATCTTTCCCCCTAAAGGAGCAGTCAGTTGAGAAGGGCTTGAAAGTTTTAAAGTTAAGTCATTGAGACAGTTTACCATAGGGGGAAGTCTTACAACTCCCTGCTTTGGAAGTGGGAGCCCCCCACTGCTTAGTCCTGTGTGTATCTTGGGACTGAAGCCTGAGTGTTCTGCTGGTTCTGGGTTTGGACTGAGAAGGCCTGGTAGAGGCAGGAAAGGACTAATTCTTAGCGGGCCAATGCCTTCTAAATCTTGGAGGCTGGACTTGCAAGAAATCTTTAACAGTTTGCTTAGATTTAGCTTTTTCCTCCATCTTTTTAAGTACTACTTCTGTTTTGTTGCCAAACAGGTGGTCCCGGTTTAAGGGAGCATCCAGCAATTTAGCTTTAACATGATCTGTTAAAGATTGCTCCTTAAGCCAAGCATGCCTTCGAAGTACAGACCCAGTAACAGCCGTCCTGCAAGATGCCTCTAGTGAATCAAAAACACATTGCAAAGTATGTTTTCCAACTTGTTCAGCAGAATGCATTAAATCCTGTAAATCCTTATTTTCAGCATAGTCAGGAATCAACATCATTTTCTGTTTAAGCAATCCAATAATATGCTGCTGATACTTTAACATATAAAGCTGTCAGTTTAAGGCCCTAATGGCCAAGGTTGCAGAAGTGTATACCTTCTTACCCCATCTATCCAGCGCCCTGGAATCTCTAACAGAGGGGGTAGGATTTTTGGCAGTACTAGCCTTAATGCCCTTGGGTTCCTGTGAAATGGTCTCAGGATCTGCAGTAGGATATTTAAAGAGGAACTTGCGAGAGTCAGGAACCCTGTAATATCTATCTGGTTTTCTGGGAGCAGGAGGTAAGGAGTCAGGGGCCAAGCTAGACTCCGAAAAGGCATCATCAACAATGTCCAGTACAGGGGGAATAGCTAAAGGCCAGTGTTGGGGAAGGAGTAAGAAATCCCCAAGCCTCTTTTTAGAATCAGAGTAATCCTGGCTTTCCCAGGGAAAATACTCCCTAAGAGTATGCAAGGTTTCACCAAAAGAGAAATCCTCTGGAGGGGAAGCAGAGGGAATAGAGTCCTCTGCATCAGAATCCTCATAGGTAGATAAGGGTAAATCCTGGTCATCAGATGAAACAGAAATTTCAGAAACCTGACCAGAAGAATCATAAGCAAATTCAGTCCTAGGTCTCTTAGAGGGGGAAGGCCGGCTTCCCCGGATTAAAGTAATAAGGTCTTCAGCCATTCTTATTTGTTTTCTGGGCATAGAGGCCTGACCACGTGGTTGGAGAGTCAGTTTTCTAGGCATGGATCGAGTTTTAGGCCTTGAAGAAGAAGATGGCGTCGGTTTAATATCCAAGTCAGTACGCCTGAATACACCCTTAGAAGCCGGTGTCTGCACAGCGGCTCCGGACCCATCCAAGGTAGAGACATCTGCAGGTTCCACAGTTGAAGCATCTCGTGGCATACCGGACTCTGAATGGGTCTCAGTAGAGGCCTCTGAATCTGAAGTAGCGAGTATCAGGGGCTGCGAAAGCACTTCACTGAGTACCGGCAAACTGGCGACTAGCCTAGGAGAAGCATCGTTGGCAGCTTTGGACCTAGGCAGCCTGTCTCTGTCTTTATCGTTGCGTTTTTTCAGAATGTCGGTAGTCGGGTGGCTTACCAAAGCCATATCTGGATAATTGAACAGAGTACCAAAATATTTAGAAGCGTAAATATACCGATGATGAATAGTTCGTTGTTTAAATAAGGCACAAGACTGACAGCGAGGTACGTCATGGTCAGGGCCTAGGCAAGGAATACAGTACGAATGAAAATCTTTATAAGGTATTTGCTTTCCACAAGAAATACAATTATTGACTTTTATTGACATCGGTTTAGAGCAAGAAAAAGTTTCCCCAACAGGGTACTTAGCTTTAGTTGAAGACTTTGGTTCTGAAACTCAAAAACGAAAATTTCAGGAGTCGGCCGACCGGCACTTGTGAACTGCTTCGGCTTCGGGCACAGCACAGCAAGAAAGACTGATGTAATGGCATTGGCTGCATACTTTACACCCCTGACATCATGGAAGATGAGACAGCAACAGACACAGGACCCAAGACTTTGATAATCAGGCCAACTGAGGGCTACAGCAAGCAGATAACCCAAAAGTGATGACTGCAACAATGAAACATGAAGAACATCAATCAAGCGAAGTTAGAAAAGACTGCGAAGAGAAACTGGATAAGCAATTCACAACGAAAATGAGAAGAGATTTGTATGGCTCCAAATATGCAGTCTAGAAGATTTAGGAATTTTGTCTGTAAGTATTTGCATAGGTGTTTTAATACCTCAAGCAGACTTCAAAGAATTTTTCCTCAGGTATATGGCAAATAATGGATGTGTGATGGAGGAAAAAAAAAAAAGAAAGAGATAATAGGAGGTTACTAGGCTAATGACCCTAGGGCCCTTATACACCTAGCCAAGTACAACCTCTGTTTCCATGAACATCAAGGTATTAAGTGGAACCAAGTCAACAACTACTGTCCCTGTGCAAGAGGGAGACAGGTGACATTCCTGGTGTGAATGTGTGCAATCATCCACATTACACTTAAATAGGGTCAGTGAGGGGCTCTGTTTCACCTGAATTGGAAGTTTGTTCCAGAGTAGAGGTAACCTCTGTGAGACATATCTATCTCTCCAACAAGTCCTGTTGATACAGAGTTCCCTAGAGCGAGTTCATGTTATACCATTTGCTTTATGAATGTGTAGCACTTCCATTACAGCAGGAAGTGAGACTGCTTTATATGTAAGGCAAATGTAACCTCTGAGTAGTTTGCAAGACACAGAGTATAGTGACAGTTATTTCAGTCTGTCAACATATGACTGACTTTTTTTGTAAGAAACCTTTGAGGTCTTCCCAGTTGCTGCAGGTGCCTGGTAAGGTACATACCAAAGGTAGCATTATACCCTATTAATGGCCCGATGAGTGAGGAGTACAGAGGGGTTATAGCCTTTTTTGTTCTGGATGCAATGCCCTTACTTAAGAGGTGGGCGATGTAAAAAGTCTCTTACCACTGCGGAGATGTGGTAGTCAAAGGAAAGGTTGCTGCCAACCTGTCTGCCCAAATCTCTCACCATTGACTGAGTGCTTAGGGTGTTATTAATGTGAGTGCTTAGGTGGTAATCTGTAGGGACATCACCCTTGCGAAAGGGGATGATGCTGCATTTTTTGCATTGAATTTTAGCCCATGACTTTGGTACCAGTCGTTTGTGTAATTCCCTTTTGTAGTATGTTGACATTGTTTTTGGACTCTGACTGCCCCCAGTATGCAATAATAAGCAGTCAGCCATAGGCCTTTTGTTTAAGCTTGCACATCCGAGAAGTTGACTCGGAACAATAGGAGCCCCAGCACAGATCCCTGTGGAATACCATTGGTCAAAGTTCTGCTGGTGGAGGTAGTCACCTTTTTTGGCTGTATGCATTCTAGCTGTGAGCCACTTTGCAACCCACCTTACAATATATTAGTTTATCTCCATCTGGATTAGTTTATCAATAATGCCTTAGTGGAGAATAATGTCAAAGGCCTTGGCCAGGTCCAGGTAGGCCATATACACAGATTCGCCTTCCTCCAGGGCTTTGGTGACTGTCTCAAAGACGTTCACCAAGTTCAAGAGGCAGGATCTCCCATTAACGAAGCCAAACTGGGCCAGGTCAAGTGTTTGGAGATCTCCTATATCTTTGTTGACAAGGTCCATAATTACTCTTTCCATAGCCTTGCAGATTAGGCTAGTCAGGATTATGGGTCTATAGTTGCTAGGGTGTGTGAAGGCCCTCCTTTATGTAGCAGGATGACAGTTGCTGAGAAAAATAAAAAATGTATGTACTCACCATAACATTCCATCTATGTTGTCTATCTTCATTTATCCGTGATAGATGGGTTCAGTTCTGATACTGGAACTGACTCAGCCGTTACTATAGCTCGCACCAGCGAAAAACTCTCAAGCTTCACCTCTACCCACAATCCCTCTCTCTCAATTACCTCAGATTGAGTTTGCAGAAAGGATATAAACATATAAAAACAAGTATATACACATATAAACATAACAGGTCTAAGGATATATGATCTGCTCCACCAAAAATTCTTTAAGGTTGGGGGATGGGAGGGAAGTCAAGGATAAATGAAGATAAGACAACACAGATGGAACATTATGGTGAGTACTTAACTTTATCTAATGTTGGCAATTTTCATTTTATCCTTGACAGAGTGCACAGCTACATAAAATCTTGGGTGGACTCATAGGATATTCCTGAGCACCATTGAGCCAAAGGATGATCTTCCCCTAGAGATCAAGTCCAGTTTGTAATGAGTAATAAAGATATGGGGAGAAGCCCAAGTACCTGCTGCACAAATATCATCCACTGAAGCTCTAGACTGGAAAACTGCTGTGGCTATAGATCTTGTCAAATGTACTTTTATGGGCTTAGGCAAGGTTAATTTATTCTTGTCATAAATAAATGAAATGCAGTTTTTCAACCATTTAGCGAGAGTACTGCTTTACCCAACTTTGTACTGGAAAAGGAAACAAACAAACAACTGACGATTTTCTAATGTCTTTAGTTCTGTGAAGGTCGAAACATAACTATGAATGTCTAGTAAATGTAAGGCATATTCTCCTTTGTTGGAATGATTTGGGAAGAAAACTGGCAAATTAATCGCCCAATTGATGTTGGCCTCTGATACTACATTGGGTAGAAAGGAGGGGTTTGTTCGTAAGGAGACCCTATCCTTATGGAAAATTAGACAAGGAGGTTCAGACGAGAAGGCCTGGATCACTGAAAATCTCCTGGCAGAAGTAATGTCTATCAAAATAGTGTCTTCCAACATAAAAACTGCAGATCACATTCCACAGAGGGGTCGAAGGGGGAATGTATTAAGGCCTGTAGTACTAAGTTCAGATCCCAAGGAGTAGTGGGATGTTTGAACTGGGGTTTTAACAAAAGTGTGCCTCTTAGGAATAATTGACAAAGTCTATATGAGGCTAAAGAACATTCTTCTAAACCATTGTAAAAATTAGAGATTGCAGCCAATTGTAATCTGATGGTGGAAGGGGAAGCTCCAGCACTGAAAAGAGATGCTAATAAGTCTAAAATATGCTCTATGGAAGCAGAAAAGGGATCAATTTGCCTTTCATCAGCAAAAATGGTAAATCCCTTCCATTTACGGAACTATAGTTTTTGAGTGGAAGGTTTCTGAGCCGAAAAGAGGATGTGGCGTACTGGAGATGAAATATTAGGACGCCTGGCAACTAATGGAATTGGAGAACTATACAGTCAGCCTGAGGTTCAAAATATCTGGGTGAACAAGACTGTGCAGATGGACAAAAGTTCTGAAACTGGGTCCGGAATCCAAGTTGTCAAATCAGATAAGGCCAAAGAAAGAGGAACCAAATCTGTTAAAGACAAAAGGTTGCAATGAGGATTACTGTGTTTTTCAACCCGAGTGCTTTCTGCAAAAATTCTGGAATTAAAGGTATTGGGGGAAAGGCATACACAAGACCGGGGGGGGGGCAATTGTGGAGGACAGTGTCCTTGGGTGACTTACCAGGAGGGGGAAAATAATTGCTGCACTTGTTAGGAGGGACAAAAAGAGGTTGAAACAAGGTTAGCCCCAGTGATGGAATATCACTTTCATCACTTCTAGACGGAGAGACCACTCATGAGGCTGAAGGATGCAACTGCTCAGCCTGTCTACAATCACAGTGGAACTCCCCAGAATGTGCGTTGCTATTCAAAAGTGGTTGAAAGATATCACCCACTGCCACACACCTGAGGGCTTCTTGATAAAGGGGGTAAGACTTTGTTACTCCTTGCTTGCTGATATACCAAACCACTGACATATTGTCTGAATTGCAATAGTCCCCTGAGGAAGAGCAGTCTGAAAGGTCTGCAATGCAAGAAGCAATACTCTTGGCTCCAAGACACTGATGTGCAAGTTGGCCTCTAACGGGGACCAAGTAAGTTGGACCATCTTGCCCCAGATAACACCCCCCGCCACCCCATCTGAGAGACATCCATTGTCACTATGGCCATGGGCTCTGGAAGAACAGAGGGACGACTGTGGAGAACTTGTTCAGAATGTACCCACCAAAGATCCATTTTGTAACAATTGGTGATCAGGATTCAATCAGACAAGGCTTGGTGGAGGACAGACCACTGGGAAGCAAGTAGCCATTGCAGAATTCTCATATGTAACCTGGCTAAAGATAGAATTACTGAAGCTGTGACTGACCCTAAAGCTTGCAAGACTAGCTGGGCCAGAACCCTCTTTCTGTGAACTAGCTTTTGAATTTGTACCACTATTCTCTGTAGTCTTTTTGGAGGAAGGGATGCTATTGTTCTTTGAGTATTCAAGTACAGCCCCTATAAATTCAAAATTTTGCACTGGCGTTAAATGTGATTTTGAGATTTACCATAATCTCCAGATGGGTGCAGATATTGAGAGTGTAATTTCTAGCTGCCATTAAATGATGCCTGGTTGAAGCGGTTATGAGCTAGTCGTACAAGTACAGAAAACACTCAGAATCCTTGCAGTCTCAAGTGAGCTGCTACTACTGCCATGCATTTGGTGAACACCCTAGGGGCTTTGGTGAGATCAAAGGGCAGTACTCTGAATTTATAATGACTGGCTTCCAGCCAGAAGCGGAGGAACTTTCAGGAGTGTTTGTCCATCTTTATATGGTAGTATACACCCTGAAGGTTTGAGTACATCCAATCTTCTTTCTTCAGAAAGGGAAGAATAGATTGTACCATGACCATCTGAAACTTTGCTTGCCAAACAGATTTGTTCAGCACACTGAGATCCAAACTGGGTCTCCAATCCTCTTGGATGACTCTTCTGTCCACCTGTTTTTGGATTTTTTTCAATGCTGAATCCCTCTGATTGGGTGGAACATCGGGGATTTTCTTGAGTAGAGGGGGGAGGGTGGGAAAAATGAATGATATAGCCTCTGGAAATGATATGTTGCACCTAGGAATCTGTTGTTAAATTTAGCCAGGTGTTTAAGTGTAAGGATAAGTGTCCCCCAACTGCCTCCAGATGAAGACAATTGGGCCTCCTTTCAGGAATGCTGAAAGGGCTTCTCTATGAAGGAATCCCTGAAGCCCTGGTTTTGTGGACTACCTCTGCCATGGGGGCGGCGTCTTCCATTTTGGTTCCCCCTCTGCCCCTGGTGGAACTCCCTCCATGTGTCTTGAAAAGGCCTTTGGAATTTTTTGAATCACATTTTCCACCCCTCCTCTGGCCCCTGGAAAAGGACCTCTGGGGGGGTGGAGAAAAGTATGCCCACAACAGAAAGGGTCTTACCATCCTTCTCACACCTGGATAAAGTGTCTTTTACTTTAGGAACAAACAAAGATTGGAGCACTGACGAAAGAAGACTTTAATGGTTCTGCAAAGACACACACGGACATCTAGATGTGTCTCCTTATAGCTACACCTGCACCTACTGCTCTGGACATCCCCTCACCTATATGAGTGATCAGCCTCATGAACAAATTGGACACAGACTCCAGCGTGGCTAACTGGGATGCCACTTTGTCTTGGACTTCCTCAGCTACAACTCCCACTGGGGGGGGGGGGGGGGCTGACAATTCTTTAATCAGATCCCGTTGGAGTCTCAAGAAATATACCAAAAATTCAAGGACCTTATAGCGAAGGTCGATGAAGCATAGATCTGATTCCCAAATCTGTCCATAACCAGAGACTCCCTGTTGGGCTGATGGACAGAGAAACTGAAGATTGACTGAGCACATCCAATTGTCTTTTCCCAGAAAGGGAAGTATAGACTGCAGTGTCACCATCTCGAACTTTGATTTTTTCACAGACTTGTTCAGCCTGCTGAGATCCAAGATGGGTCTCCAGTCCCCTGTTTTTTTGGAACTAAAAAGAACCTCGAGTAAGTTCCGGATCCGGTTTGGTCTGCGGGGACTTCTTGGATGACTCTTTTTCTTAGTAAACTTTTATCTTTAGAGTTGCTTGATCCCTTTGAGAGGGTGGAATGTCTGAAAATGATCTTGTTTTTGGGGGTGGGGTGGAGAAGAGTATGTTGTATTCCCTGAATATTGACGGTACCCATTTGTCTTGAGTGATACTTAGCCAGGCTTTTGGGTACAGTGAAAGTCTGCCCCAGACTGCCTCCAGAGGTGGACAGGTAGGCCTCCTTTCAGGATCACTGAAAGGGTCTGCCAGAGACCATAACTCTGTCACCCTGATTTTGCAGACCCCCCTCTGCTGTGAGGTCGGTGTCTTCCATTGTTATTTCCCCCTCTGCCTCTGGGGGAAGATTCATGACTTGCGTCTGGTGAAGCTCTATGAGATTTTCAGAACCACATTTTCCCCCCTTCTGGCCTTTGTGGTAAGGCCTGGTAGGATTTTCAGAACCACATTTTTCCACCCTTCTGGCCTTTGGGGTAAGGTCTGGTAAGGAGGGAAAAAATGTACTCCCATGGCAGATAGAGTGTTCGCACCTGGTCAGAGTCTATAACTTTTGGCCCGAACAAGGATGAGCAGTCAAAAGGGGAGTTAGCGAAGAAAGATTTGAAGGGCTCAGCGAACTCGCAAAGGCGCATCCAAGAATGCCTTCCTCAGAGCAATTCCTGTACCACCTGCCCTACTAGCACCATCAGCAGCATAAGAAATAAGTCGCATAGAGGAGTCGACTACTGAATTTAAGGTAGCAAGCTGGGCCATCACCTTGTCTAGAAACCCTCCAGCTGTGGAACCTTGGAGGGCATCATCTAGCTCCTTTAGGAGATCCCTCTGAAGTCTGGTAAAATGGGTCAAATAGTTCAGTGATCTGAGTGTAAATGCTGCTGACGAGAATGTCCACTTCCCATACCTGTCCATCATTCGAGACCCCTTATTTCGGCAGATGGACAGATGAAGAAATCTCAGCTAGCTCCTTTTTGGTGGCTGCTGCTACCACCATAGCATCTATTGGGACACATTTGATTAAAAAGTCCTTGTCTGATGGAGCTGTTATAAATCTGTTGGGCCTCCTCGGAACAGGTTCCACAGATTCTGGATAGCCGTGCGCCTTTCGACTAATAACGTTGAGATGCTGGTCAAAGGGCAAAGAGACCCAAGAGGTCGAGAACGAAATGCCTCCAGATATACGGACTTATCTTCAGAAGGGGTGAGGGTCTTCCAGCCACCTCTCAGCTTCAGGATCTCTACAATATCTAAGAAGGAGACATCCTCAGAGGGTGACCGTGGGGACACTTCTGAATCATCCAAGTCCGTATCTGAAGTGACGTACTCCTCAGAGGAGTCTAGATGTTTTTTCTTACACGTTTTCTTCCGAGGGACCCTCCCGGAGGGATCCTCTTGGGAACTTTCAGAAGACAGGGACTCACCCAACGGGGCAACCTGGGGCATCGGTTCTCTATGCCTAGGGAAGGATGGTGGAGAGGCAGACACCACCACTTTTGGGGGGAGATTGCTTGGATCAGAGAGTGGAGCCGTCAAGGGTGACGGCACACTCATCACCTTGAAGGCACCACAACCTGGGCCTGAGAAAGCCTTGGGCTGCAAAGAGCCAGGAAACTCCTCTCGCACCAAGGAGGTAGGCTCCAAGGCCGATGTAGGCGCTGAGCTCACCCGCGCCGATGCCCCCCCCCTCCCGAAAGGTAAATTCAGATCCAACAAGGGTCTGATCCAACTCTGCACCCCAGACCAGACAGGGGAGTGTCGGCTCCCAGACCCTTCAACCGAAGATGGTACCGAAGAGGTTGGAGCAGAAGACGGGACCACAAACTCTGGGTGAGTCTTGGCCCCAACGGTTCCACCACAAACACATCCAGGCACTCCAGCTCCGAAACCATTCTGGTCAGAGGAGGAATAGAAGGGGCAGTAGCAGAATTCAGTTACAATTCCTTTTGGGCTGGATGCAAAAGGATCTTGGCTAGAGCAGGAGTCCGAAGCAACCTCCTGACCACCCGCTCCACATCATCATCCGACAGACTCCTGGATGATTGAGAGGATGAGGATTTTACACTGCCAGCCACAGACTGTAAAATAGGTGACTGAAGAACTGAGGAGACCGGCTCCAAGGTTGGGAAATGGCTCCGTATATGGCTCCTAGTCAGTTCCGACAAAACTGGTGGAACCGAAGGAGTAGTCTTTACTGGCCCGAAAGCCTTCAGGTCCGACGTCGTATCCTTAGATAGCTTTTTAGCCAGTTCAGAGGCAGGAGCTGAAGCAGCAGCTCTTTTTGTAGACTTGTCAGACTTTGGGGATTGAGATCATTTGGAAGAGGTCTGGTTCCCTTCTACTGCTTCAGCAAAAGGATACAATCCCTTGATCATAAGTTTATTTCTACATTCCTGCAGTTCTGTAGAACTGAACCCATGACAAATGGAACATGAATCTTGAAGGTGTACTGGACCTAAACAGTCGACATAACTAGTGTGTCTGTCAGTTAAAGACATTTTCTGAGAACAGGAATCACACTTTTTGAATCCTGACTGTTTCACTTCTTTTGCTTCCTTGGACATAGTGAAAAAACCACAGCAAAAACAATGAACACTGCCTAGGAAAACTAGGTTAAAGACAGAGATAACACGGCTAGCAAAACACTATAAAGCTATAAAACACCTCACTATGACAAAAGGTAATCATATAACTGCTACTCTACTTTTTTTTTTTTTTTCAACTAAAACAACAATGTCTCTAACTTAAACGACAAAACCTCTTAGGAAGGGATGAAATTAGAAGGAAAGAAACTGGCTCAACAATGGACAGAAAGGGGAAAAAGATGAACCCTTTAACTTAAACGGGTTCGTTAAAGGTAAAGTAAAGTTTTAAAGATGGGATAGGGAGTTGTAGGCCTAACGAAAGTGACGGCCAGCCACAAAAAGGTAAATCAGGTATTCACCACAGCCAAGACCTAAAACCACCGTCAATTAGCAAAACACAATATATGCACAAATTATTTGGAAATAAATCGAATAAGATCCATAAAAGTATTTCACTTAGCCTGAGCCTAGTGAGAAGCACCCGATCTAGTTTAACAACAAATGAGATCTGGGTTATCTTCCCTAAGCATGATGGGATAGGGTATAGCCTTGAGCCAGTAGAAGCTCTCAAGCTTTAATATTAGGCCGAGACGGAACCGATGCTCGGTTCTGAACCCAACCAGCAAGAATGAAGGTGAGATAGGACAACATAACATCAACTGGTGCCAGAGTAGATGTCACCAGCAGAAACTTCAGAACAGAGGGTTTAAATTTTTTTACTTTCAGAACTGACGGGGAGGTCAGAAAAGAGAGACTTCTTTTCTTGCCTTTATCCACTGAGGATGAAGACAAAGGCGATGAAATGTCTGTTTTCGCTTTGTCTCCAGAAGATAAGGCTTCGCACTAAAAGCTGAGGGACGCAAACTTAAGCTCATTTCACCTTTCCACAACAGCTCTGTGGCTAAAGGCATGACAAAAGCTACAGTCTTCTTGTAAATTGAGGGGGTCCAGACAATATACTCAGACAGAATGAAAATCCAACAAGGGTATTTTATAGCCATACTTCTTGCATTTTTTTTAAACCAGAGGGGCCCTTACTCTTCTCAGTCATGTCAACAAAAGAAGAAGAAGCTAGAAATAGTGACTTACACTCACATTCACACTATAGATAGAGAAAGAACTGACAGAGGAAAGACAAAATTAATTTTTATATATACATACAAACACACACACACACACACACACACACACACACACACATATATATCAGCAACGACAGCCGGAGAAGTACGCAAGTGTATACAGGGAGGGGATAAAAGCTACAAGAGAGAGAGGGGAAGGGAACTATCAACAATGATAGTGGGAAATACCTTTTCCCTTACACTTCTGTGTATCAACAATGATACTTAATGATTACACCAAGTGTAAGAAGAAATATTAAAGGAGATGGAAGTAGTTTTCCTGAGAAAAGGACAAAAAGAATTTACCTAAAACCAATACAGCTCAAAGCAGAGCTAATTACAACCATTTCAGAAAGCAGCAAATGAGATCTGAGGTAACAGAGAGAAAGGGATTGTTGGTACAGGTGAAGCAAGAGAGTTTTTGGCTGGTGCAAGCTGTAGTAATGGCAGAGTCAGTTCCAATATAAAAACTAAACCCATATGTCAAAGATAAAATGAAGACTGACAAAATCAGATCATATGTTTTGGAGTGTAAAGAGTTGGAATGCACAGTCTGAACTGCCTAGACATAGTAAGGCCTTGTTAAGTTGGTGGCTGCCAAAAAAGACATTACTAGAAAATGGAAATCAAAGTCTAAACCAGCTGTATCTGAAGTTGTGAACATTGTAACAGAGATAAAAGAACTAGAAGTGGGATCTTTTGAAAAGTTTAGGAGCAAACTACATATGAAAAAAAGGAAATTGTGGGAGCAATGCATGCAGAATAACGTTTTGGAGGAGGAGTGAGGTTTAAGGGAAGGCAGGTATGGTGCAATTTATTTAATGTTGGACTGATGACAATTGTATAAAAAATGTATGTAATGTACGTCTGTAACTGTGAACATGTTAACTTTGGTATGTGGTGTTCTTTTATATAAATACATGTTTGCCTATCTCAATAAAACTGTTAACAAAAAATATATAAAAGACTGATAGATGGCTTGATGGTTGGAAAGCACAGAGGAGAGAAAGCATATAGAAAAAACACTAGTCACAGCATCATCACTGGGTCTTAAATAAACAAACAAAGGGCTGAAAAATTTTAGTTCATCCCTATCTTTAGAATCCCCCTTTCTGTCATCTACTGCCTCAATCTTGCATTTCTGCTTCTCTCTACTTCTATGGTTATTACAGCTGAAGAAAGATGAGATCTGCAAGAACCTTTCCTTTTCTCTGCATCTCAAGAGGACTTGCTTTCTATAACCATTAGAAACACATACATTTATTTATTTTTAGTCCCCAGCCCAGTCCCAGTGCCCTGTGTCCATGCTGGGTCTACAAGCCCATTTCTTATGCCCAGACTTGCACTGTTTTTTGTTGCGACCACTCGTGGATGCTAAGGGCGTACTGGGTTCTCAACCATCTCTGCATCTATCCTGGGGGGGGGTCTTTATATGTCCTACCCACATCCTGCCCTGCCTCCCATGTTTGTTGATTACATCTGAGGACAACTTTCTTCTTTGCATAATGTCTCCCCCAAGGAAGCATTATTGACAAACTCCATTCCTACCAGGGATGGGCAGTCGCCAGCACCGCTTTGAACATGGGTCGACTAGTCCACACTTGGGGTTTTATTCCTATGTACCATTGGTGCAGCTATTATTGTTAAAAAGCTTGACCAAAAATTAATATTACAGATGGAGGCACTGCAATGGCTACAAGCAGTAGGCTTATGCCTACAGCAGAACTCAAGTGCCAGTATGAGGTGAAATTTAGCAAAAAGACACCGTTCAAATTTACAAGCATGGTGTCACTCCCAAAATACATAGACACAAAACAAGCTTTAGAAAATAAAATTGAAAATCTGGAAAAATACAAAACAGAGAGATTTTGTAAGTACAAGAATGGACATCGATCCTGTTCATGTGGAACCCAATAATAGAATATTTAATATATACAATAAAACATCAGCAATAATTTTATGTAAATTTGTTTACTGGTGTAGAACACTGATCAAACAATAACCGATTACAATCTCAGTCCAGGTATGAGGAAGTCCCAGCAGGTATGTGCAGAAGAAAATCTACAAACCTTACAGTACTAGTGCACACTATTATAAATATCCTGCTACACACAATGTATGATCAGTGTGTGTACACATTTACTAGAACAAAAATAACTAGATATAACAAAGCTGGGCTAGGGAGCTTCTGAAAAAACATTAAGACAGCACTACTTCTAGCAGCCGTCTGACCAAAAATAACTCAAGGCTATACAGAATAAGCATACTGCGATGGCTGGGCAAGGTAAAGTACTGCTGCAGATGAAGTTGAGCTTGCAGGTACTACCATATGAAAGGAACATACACAGATTAGGAAGAACAAGCCACCACTTAGTAAGCAGGACAAAGCTTTACTCATGGTCCAAGCTACAGAGCCCCACAACCGGTCGTGAAAGATTAATGTGCAATCATAACAAAACACACATGAAAATTAATTACACTGCAGAAATATTTTTAAGTCACACAAAACTATCATACACATGCAGTTACTCAAGATTTTTAGTAACACGTGGACCACTGTTTATTACTTAAATAACATAAAAAGATGCATTTATCAATCTTGATAATTTATCAATCATTTTGGATGAAGAAAAAGTCATGCTGCAAAGTTCAGCCATACAGGAATGTTGTGGCTCATTCATCGCATGTCTTCTGCACTGAACATGCCTTTTGCTCTGCGCAGGATCGAATCCTTAGAAGGATCATAAGGGTGTTCTTTAGATGGGATCTCCAACACTGCTGGGATGGAAAGGCTGTGAGCGTCGATTGCATGCCGTATCATCTCAGCAATGAACTGATTAATGAGAATAATTCCTATATCTTCCCGTGTCAGAAAACTCCTGAAACACAGAATAAAAGAGAGAAATGGAATAAAACAACAATTCAAAAGAGGGAACATCAGCAGGGATACACTACTGTACTCCTGACTGTTTAACATTGTATCTAAACTTCTTACCATCTTGTTTTTTTTTCCTATCTTCTCTCTAAACAAGTGGAAAGGAATAACATTTCATACAACACCCATAAAACAAATAAATGAACAGTGATGAAAATAACCCAAAAATTATTTTCACTCATTCACAAGAGTGACAATAAAACAGGTCCTTTCACTTTTCACTCCAATATTAACTTTCATGCCTATGAATGAGTGACACTAACCTGGTAATTTCAACAAATCTCACAATGACCAAGTTTAAGATGGATAGCTACTGGTTACAGAATTTTATGGCATGTATTCTTCGTCTCATGTTCAGAGATCATCACGATTCATTAAAGTTATGCTCCTTCGTCTAGGCTTTACTCTTAAAAAAAATTCAAAAAAAATGCCCTTCCCTTACCAGACTTCCAATAGGTGCTTGTTCAGCAGTGCAGTCAGTTAATCTGCAAGGAAGTTTCAATTCAGTAATCTCTTGCTAAACTATAATCAGTGATTTCACAAACATACCATGCTACCTTTAGTGTGTGTGTGTGTATGTATGTAATATATACAGTATCGAACGTACAGTTTCCCAACACCCTACAGATAGACATCCTAATGTCGAATGCACAGAGAATGACATGATCTGTGCATGTTCTAGGGATTACCCCAGAGAACAGTAAACCAAAGGCAAGTGTTTTTGCAAAGGGGCAAAGCCTTCTGCACCCCCCCCCACACGCCCTGCTAATTATGAAATCACACAATCCCTGGGGAATTGAAATATTCCCCTACTAGGGAACAGTCAATCTCACACACCTGTCAACCAAGTGTCAACCATTTGGCGTTAACCTACTGCATGTCAGAACATTGTGCGACTGATACAGTGACACCATTACATACCTACTCCCCACAGTGTTTCAGTCAGCCTTCAGCATAGAGGTCTCAACTACAACCAAATAACTGGTCAGCAAGAGCTCTGTGTATCGAATAAAAACAAAAATCAGTCTGTAATACCACCTTCTTTCTAATTCAGGCACTGTTTATGATCAGGACTCTAAAACCAGTGCAAGTTGCTGGATAAAAGATATTCCACATTCACTGCACACCAAGCATTCAGTTTCTACAATAACTTTTTAATAAGAGTTTTCAGACTACGTTTGCACAACTGTGCATTCTTAAGCATGTCTGTTTACCTCAGTTAGCATAACATTTACGTTTGAGGTAAAACTGAGAGGATTACACTTACTAATCAATTCTAGCTATTGCAGTTAGACATGTTTTTAAAAATACCTACAAATAGACATTCTCAGCACTGGTTTATAATGTATCATATATGCATAACTTGTATTCTATTATTCCCACATCAAATATATGCATACAAGTTATGCTTACATGATATAACACCAACACCATTATTTTCACATTAAATATAGAACTGTCAATCTTAAAGGCAAAAACTCCTGCACAACAAAACATATTTGTATAACTACAAAAACCATAAAACACAACTGAGAAGAAATCTTTGAAATAGGGCAAACCATTAAAAACAATAAACAGTTAAAATGAAATCCATAAAACAGCAAACCCTAAATTCCAAATACAGCCCGCTAAAACGATGCACTTATTCAAACAAAAATCAAAATATGAAATAAAGCCACAGAAAGCAAGTGATATCAAATACTAAGCTAAAAACATACTTCAAGTAATGAAAATAAAAAGTAAACAGATTGTAAATGACAAAAAGGCCAAGTATAAAATCATAAAACACATTAAATGCACAGAATGCTCCACAAGAATTAAAAAAAAAAAAAATAGTAATAAATGGCCAAGTATAAAATCATAAAACACATTAAATGCACAGAATGCTCCACAAGAATTAAAAAAAAAAAAAAAAATAGTAATAAATGAAAATCCAATCCAAAACATGCAGCAACACCCAGCATAACACATGGAATAAGAAAAGATGATCCAAACACAAACAATGCAGTTGAAACAATTGTAACAAAGAAAAGGAAAGAACAGTCTTTGCTCTGCTCTCTAAGAGAATGTCTTGACATCCATGTTTCCCAATCCTACTTCTGTATCTTTTCTCCAAATCTGGAGCATTACCCAAGGCACATACAAGAAAATTATACCTAGAATAACATCTTCAAGATGATCCATCTTCAGTAACCACTAGGACTTAAACCTCAGTGCTGCTAACAGGCCCTCTTTCCATCAAGCTCAGAGCAAACATTTCTTTACAGTTTAGAGGGCACTGGAAAGGCTGACGAAAATCAAACAAGGAAAAGGGCAAAGAAGAGGTAAAAGTGAAAAAATTATGACAGAGGGGTGTTTGCTACCAAAGCCGGGCGTTCTTTTTACAAACCTAAAATTATAAGTGTCCATGACGTCCATCTTTGATAAGAGGAGGTCCATTTTTGGCAAATTTTAGTACAGAAATTCTAGCTGTTCCTTGTATGGGAACATACCCTGACAACAGTGACTCACGGCACCTTAAAATGATATTCAGTTTGTATGGTTTTGAAAATGTGTTTTAAGAGAAGGTTGATCCTGCATAACTACTATCATTTAGAAAAGCATTAAGGAAGTAGGCTGTGGAGTTGGCCACTGTTCATGAACTCTCAGGGTTGTGGGTAAAGTTTCATCATGTTAATCATTCCAAAAGTGATCTAGTTTGTTAACTGTTTGGAAAGGGCAAACTATATAATATTCTAGTCCAACCAGGGCT
This sequence comes from Protopterus annectens, assembly GCF_019279795.1. NCBI lineage: Eukaryota > Metazoa > Chordata > Ceratodontiformes > Protopteridae > Protopterus > Protopterus annectens. The sequence continues at coordinate 1,326,014,748 of NC_056745.1, read as the reverse complement.
TGGCAAATGTGTCTTTCCTAATCAACCTGGTTCTGCCCAGGTAATAATCTAAGTTATCTGTGGACATACGAACTGACATATTACCTGTGGTTGGAATACTATAGGAAGAACCAAGGTGAACTGAAGACTGGTTCAAAATTAGCTTACACAGCAATCCTGGGCATACAGATGAGCTAGTCTTAAAATGTCACTATTCTCCTTACGGAAGATCAGATCCAGAGGCTTGACAGAAAGAACACGTAGATCAGATATCCTCTTAGGAGTAGAAAATATACATAGTTACTAGAAAGTTGTTTTTTTCAGGATAACTTCAACTTAGACAAAGGTGAAGGCTTGAAGAGAGAAGGATCATAAAAAAAAAAAACTCCAAGGTGGAACTATGTACCTCAATTAGAGATGTGGTCAAAGCTGCAATCCCCCCTTGCAATAAAGGCATGCAATCTTTCAAAAATTTTGAATCTTGCCATGAATGAAAAAGCTGGAGACACCAACTGAACCATGATGGAATAAAACTAAAGTTGATGTTGACAAATAATGCAGTACGTTACTTTTCCGTTGAACCCCTACCATGCATTTTAGGAGCTGTATTGCCCGATTCCGGCTTATTTCTTGAACGACTTCCTACTCCGTCGTACACAATTGATGATGAATACTCACTTTTTCCTCTGTCTTGCCTGCCTTCTTGGGTCATACCTACGTTTGCCTTTTCAGTGATAGCTGCCACACACCTGCAGTGGGGTGTCTGACTAGGGAGTGTGAGAAGGGTCCGGAGGCATGTTAAATGATGACTCCAAAGTCCAGAGGGAACACACAGCAGTGGCCATTCATCTGTAATAATCAGTATTGAGTGGTCATAGGCAGAACATGTGTCAGCTGAGGTGATTAGCTGTTGAATCTGACCTGGGTTACTGGTCATCGGGTCGATGCAGTGGGACTGCGGGTCGTGAATAGAAATATGGCAGAAAATGTCGACCTGGCACCTGCACACAAGAGTAGGCTGTCATTGCAAAGGTTCAGTACTATTTAATACACGACTTGAAAGCCATGTCATCTGTCTGATTTGCAGATGACCTACACTTTACGTTGAAAGCAGCTGAGATCGTAACTGTCATATCCATGGGGACTGGGTGACAGCCTCTCTTAATAACTGTAAGCGGGAGTCAATCACAAACAGAGATTTATGGCAAGGGGGACAACACTTGAGAGAAGATAACACTAAACAGTTTGGGAAAAAGAACATGTAGTATCGGGGAAGAAATAAGCCAAAAGCCACCAATACAGCTCCTAAAATGCGTGGTAGGGGTTTAACGGAAAAATACCTGCAGTACTTATGCAACTGGGGAAGAAAAGCCCATCTGCTTTCAGGACAGGAAAAAAATACAAATCTGGAGCCTACAGGGGTTCTAGAGGTAGGGCTGAAGAGGGGGGAGACAGTTTGCCCAAGACAAAAGGTAGTAATGAAAAAGACTAACCTTTCAAAGCTTGGCTTTATGAATGAATCTAATCATTACAGTAAACTGGTGGAAGCAAAAAGGAGTACTTCTGGTTATTGGAGAGCGAAGGCACCCTTTGGTTGTCCTCCCACAAGGCAGGCTGGAAAGAAAACAGGAGAGCCAAGCAGTCACAGTGGCTGAATCTAGGGAAACTGCCTCTCTAGGATGATAGTATGCCACCACTAGGAAGCATTCTGGTTGGATCACCCACTGTCACATACTCATGGCCTTGCAGCACAATAGATAAAAGTAAATCCTCTTTTCAGCAGTGTAGCAAACAACTGTCATTTTATCTCTCTGAATAGAGACCGTCCTAAAAGTTTAGAAGAGATCTCACTTCCAGGACAATGGTGTAAAGACGAGACTCATGAAATAAATAGTTAATTAGATACTCTTGTCTTTTAACACCCTCACCACAGTGTAAATACTTTGGTGTTCACTGTCACTTGATCTGCAACTGGAAGAGACTCTCTAGCTGGTGGGCAACATAAAAGTCTGTCCACCATAGAAGGGTAAATGCTACATACCTTAGATTGCGAATGAGGTGGAGAGAAGAGACAGAATGACAAGTCCATTGAACTCAGAGTCCAATGAAAGATACTCATGTGAAGTATGATGTTAGGAACCACAGAGGTAGATTCTGCCATTGATTAAGCTTCAAAGCAGGATTCTGACAATGTTGTTTTGGAGGGAAAAAAAAAAAAAAAAAAAGAGATGTTGCTATGCTGAAGGACAACTTAAAAGCCTGGTAACTCCTCTTACTGAGGGACTAACTCATGAGAGCATCTTAACAGGGTGCAGAGGTGAGATTTAGAGATGCACATTTATTCTAATGGAGGAAAATACGTAATCAGAGAACTCCTCTGCAGAATAAGATGCTCCTGTGTTGGATCAGCAAATACCTGGTTGTCCAGGCTGGGAAAATCCTGCCATCGCAGCGGTCTGTGGTGGGCTGCAAATATGGACATGCATTTTAGGTGAGCCCAAACGGAAAGGTCCAAAAATGGTATTGGCCGACTCTTACCCAGAACAAAGAAACCATCTTATCTCTACACCAAGACTGCAAGGAGTTAAATATGTCGAAGTTCCAGAATGGATGGAATGCACCATGACATTATGAAAAAACTTTGGGAACAAAGGTTTTTATGCCAGAGATATTTAGAATGGGCGTGAGCTACTTTGTTTTGGTAGACACCAAAAAGAATCTGTAACAAATGCATTAGCTCTCTTTAGGGGTTTTAGCACCTCCTGCACTGCTAACATATTTGACTTTGAGTGGGACTTCAGGCAAGGATAAGACAGGCTTCAGAGTTGTGCTGACCAAGGGGAAATCCCTCAATAATTACTTATTCCCTGATCCAGTAGTTCTATGAAATCTGTTTCCACTTTGCAACATGAAGTGAGAAAATCTGCTGCTATTTCCTGTAGATGGGCAATGAGTCAATGCTGTTCCACTCTGCCCTGAGAGCCGACCACAGCCTCCTGATAAGGTCACTGGAAATCTATTTTGAAAGTTCACAGCCTTGCTGGGAAGATAATCTGAGATCACTAACTACTACCAATGTCCTTTTGTTGTGGCTGCAGGCCACGCAAGAACCACATCTGAGTTGGGCTCCTCTGCATTCAGGAGAATGAATGTTGCAGGGTATGAAACTTAATTATTTGTTTTATTTTACAGTTGTTTACCAGGAAAGTCTGACCAAGCAAAATGCTCTTTTTCAGAGGCGGCCCAGGGAGAAAAGCTCCACATTTATAAATAAACGTAAAATAGATTGTATATACAACATACGGATACAAATATTGGTTCGATCTCGGATACAAGAACAAAATGAAAATACATGTTATACATGTCACTGATACAATCATAGTCTGGGCAGGATACAAAGAATAGCAGTATTGTGAATGTAGGTAGAAAACAAGCCAGTTAAATATACATATGCTTAGTAGGTGTATATTACTCAAATACAAAAATAACAGACAGTGTTCCTTTAGCTGCCTTAAGACATCAATTTCCTAATCTGGGATTGTGCAACAGCAGGGCCATGATTCTGATGGGTGTGATTTGAGAAGATTTTTTTGAAGTTGGAAGTGTTAGTAGTTCTGATATTTAATGGTAGGGAATTCCAAGTTTTGGCTATGCAGTTGGGAGTAAAGGGAAATTCCAGCTGCATTATTAGTTTTGGATATATTTAGGAAGGGATTTGTTACTGGAATGCAATACCCTGCTACTGGAGTAGTGTATTAGTAGATTTTGAAGAAGTACTGGTATTTTTTTCTGGCCGAGTTAGTCGATGGGTGAAGGCGAGTTGATTATAAGCAAGTAGATTTGGTAGTTTGAGCCAGGATAGTTGTTTTAAAGGCAAACAATGATGGGATCTGAAATTTCTTACTGTGGCAAACATTGTGATTTTATTATAGCAAGCTTTCAGTTTTGCTAGGTTAGATTTCTTAATGTTTGTAAGAATTTATGAGACATACAGTAGCATAGAGATAAAGATGCATTCTTGCTATACTGGCCTTTGAAGACTAAGTGTCGATTTCTGTAAAGGGTTCTTATTTTTTTTTGTGAACTTATTTTTTGCTCTGTGATAAATGCATGCTGAATTTTATATTATGGTCAAGACTACTCCCAAGTAATTTTGTTTGGGAAATGAGAAATAATTTTATGCTTCAATGATAAGATATTGAATGGTGGGTGGGGGTCTCAGCTCTAGCTGGATAGAAGGGCATGAGTTTTGTTTTGATAGGGTTAAGTATAAGTTGTGCACGGTTTAGTCAAGATTCCATAGCAATAAAATGACTGCTGGGTGATTTTTTTTTGGAGTTTCTGTAGTGTCGGGGCAGCATAAATCAGTGTGGATTCATCCGCATATTGAACTACTGAGGCAAGTGGGGTGGCAGTATGAAGATTGTTAGTAAAGATAATAAAAAGGAGAGGGCCCAGAATAGATCCCTCTGGAACTCCCAAGGTTGCAGGCAGTAATGGAGAGATTTTGTTGCCATTTTACAGCTTGCTGGCATCCAGTGAGATATTGCTGGAACCAAGAAAGTGCAGAATGGCCAAGTTTAAGTTCCAAGATTGTAGTTAAGAGTTTAGAATGGGAGACAGTATCAAAAGCTTTAGACAGATCAATAAAGATGGAAGAAATTAAATTGCCATCGTTGTGATGGTGGTTAATAATGTTATTAAAGTTAACAAGGGTGGTGGTAGGCTATGATTAAGATGGAAACCATGACGAGTGCTAGACAGAAGACTGTTTGTTATTAAACAGTTCAAGATTTGTGAACGGATGCAACTCAAGGATTTTTAATAATGGTGAAAAGTATAGCTTCTTCTTTCAGCTTTTCCCCGGTTAGGGGTCACAACAGCGGATCACCTGTCTGCTCTTGACTGGCAGTGGAGTTTTATGGTATCGAGTTGCCAGCCTGGCACCCAACCTTCCACCGAAGGCACACACACGCACACACTCACACCTAGGGCCAATTGAATGTGTCCAATCCACCTACAGCAGGTCTTTGGGATGTGGGAGGAAACCGAAGCACCCAGAGGAAACCCACGTGACCACAAGGAGGACATGCAGACTCCACACAGAAGGCACCCCAGCCGAGGATCGAACCAGAGAACCTCTTGCTGTGAGGAGGCAACGCTAACAGCTGCACCACCGCGGCCGCCCAGTGGTGATAAGTATAGCTATTGGTCGGTAATTTGATAATTCTTTACAGTTCCACCTTTATGTAGTTGGACGATATGTGATACCTTCCATATTTTAGGGACTGTTGTGCTGAGATGGATCGATTTACTAATATGGATACTGGATAGGATATTGCTTCTGCAGCAATTTTTTAGATATTCGGCAGGTAGATAGTCAGCAGTAAGTGCAATAGCTTTAAGCTTTTTGAGATATTAAACTATGGTGTTTACTGGGACAGGTTAGAAAGAGAAGTTATTGGGATCTAGTCTGGGTAGGGGAAGAACAATTAATGTATGAGAGGGCTAGTATGGATTCAGTGAAGAATATATTAAATTCTGAGGCTATGCTGTTTTTAGTATCAGTAAGTGTTGGGGAGGGAGTACTAGCTTGTCCTGGTGTAGGATATATTTGACGGCAGGCCAGAATTTTTGTGGGTTTCTTTGATTTTTTGATTGGACACTGCTATAGTAATTTATTTTGTCCTGTCTAACATTTTTTTTTTGTTAGTTGTAGTTTTGTCGTTGAGCCATTTCTCCCAGGCCTTATCTCTAGTTTGTAACAGTGATCTTGTTTCTTTGGTTAGCCAAGGCGCATAACTGGATTTTATCCTTATTGTTAAGGGGGGGGGGGGGCAAGATGTTTAATTCAACCTTTTGTCAATATCCTGAAGTATTCAACTGCAGTATCTAAAAGGGAGATCTTTGAGTGGTGCCCAGTTGCACTTTTTTAAACTAGTTATGAAGTCTTGAGGAATATTTTTTTTTCTTACCTCAGATTTGGTAGTAGGTGGCAAGTTTATGTGGATTTGTTCAGCGTCTGAGAATGCAAGTTGAAATATGGTCACTGAGGATGACTGGGAGACAGTGTAGATTTAAATTTGGCCTGTTTTTAAGAATCTAGTCAAAGACTAAATGTTTACTTGATGTTTTGTCTACTCTAGAAGAAGTCTGCATTGTTTGTGGGAAACCATGTAGGTTAATGTGGTAAGAGGGATTTTGAGAGTTGCAGGAGAGCCAGTTCACATTAAAGTCACCCACTATACTTTTTTTCCCGAAGGAGGGATGTTGTCCAATTTAAGAGGTGTTCTAAAGTGGTCAGATTGTTCCCAGGTGGGATGTAGGCTGCCACTATGTTCAGATGTTTATTTGGATTAATTGTTAGTTTAGTAAACAGTATTTCGGCGTTGTTAAAGTTTGGGATGATTAGGTCTAGAGTTTCTAAACTGAGATTGTTTATGTGTAGAAATGCAATCCAGCTCTTTTCTGTTGTCTATCTAGCCTATGTATGTTGCATCCTGAAGGAAGTATTTCTTTGTTAGGGATGTCTGGTTTTAGCCAGGTTTCTATTATAAGAGATATATCTGGAGTACATAGAGCAAGGGTAGCATGCAATTCTTGTATTTTGTTCATGATGCTCCTGGGATTTATATTAAGTACAGTAGATCTATATCTTTTCTGGAGAGAGTTAATAGTTGTTGGGGATGAGTTAGGGTATGAAGCTCTAGATGGGTTGAATCTGTTTGGGTGCCAGGTTTGGGGTGAATGCCCCCACTAAGTAAGAGCTGCGATGGAATGTGTATACATTTTAAGTATTTTGATATAAACATTGTATTTCTAAGCCTAAGCCTAGTACTTATTATACAGCAGGAACTTCATTGTTACATTTGTTAATGCCCGTTATGTACTTCACAGATAAAGATTCTAGTTGTCTACTGATGTACTATGTTCTTCATCTGTAAATATGTTGTAAGTAATTTCTATGTTAAATTGTTAATCGCTATGTAATCCAATGTAACTACTGTCTGTTTATTTTACTGTGGAGCTTTTCTCCCCGGGCCTCCACTGAAAATGGACCCACGTCCAGTCGGACACTCCCGGTCAACAAATTTAAATAAATAAATAAATAAAATAAATTTCTGTGTAAAATTATGATTAAGATTGTTATGCGAGTAAGGTAAATGGTGCATGGTTTATGTTTGTGTGTTTATATATAGCTGGTGTTATTATTACATTTTTATTTGCTTTAATTGTAATGGGTCTGGGAAAGGGGTAGTGTACATAGATTGTGTTTTTTTAAGTTATGTATGGTTAATGCCTACAGCCACAAGTGCTTGCCCGGTTTCCTTCATACTTACGAGCGGTTCCATTATCCTCCAGACCAAATAGGAGAGGGCCTTGAAGGTAAAATCCAAAAAGGTCCTTTGTGTCCTTAGCATACTCAAACAGATCAGATCATAGTACTGGTGAATGGTAGTACTAGATCCTGCTCATTTAATAGCCCATTTCACAGCTCCGTATGCCCACTTGAACCTTGATAATGTTACTGAGACTGGATGAACTTAGGCCTTGATTTTTTTCCTTTGGAGCAACCTTTAGTCACCTCTTTGGGATTATACTGCAATTCATCTGTTACATCATGCAAACTACAGCATACACATAAGATAGTTTAGGGACTACAAGATAGGGTGGCGGACATGAACAGCTATCCCAAATCTGTTCACATCACGGGACTCTTATTCTGAGGTATGGACAGCTGGACTCTGTGAAGGAGGACATGATAGTTGTATCTAGCTTGTGAGACTCCACACAAATTATATTATTCTCTGAAGGTCAGAAAATCAAGTCTGCCATCTTCAGAGTTCTTCCACACTATCCTTGTGCCTTCCTGGAGGATATCAAGGATATTCACAAAAGATGGGATCATCCAGAAGGACCTGGGTGAGAGACTGCATGCTTTCTGGAGTCTTCTCTGGGAGGGGGAATACAATGGCTCAGCTGGCCAACCCCCCCCCCCCTCAAAGCAGTAACTGTAGGCATTTTTTTTATCCATTTAACTGAATACACTGGGCAAAATATCCCTTTTCAAAAGGTGTCAGAAGCATTACCTGGTTAAGCAACTCATTCCATGAATTTAGGATCACTGAGGGGGGAAAGGGGGGGCTGCCCATTTCACCATCATTAAGGTCCTCTGTAGGAAGATACAACACCAGGTCCAAAAGCTTGCATTTATAGGAGCACTTATTATGCCTCTAAAGAGAGGGGCTCAGATTCAAAAAATTCAAGAAGCCTCTTAGGGACTGGGATAGGGAGGAACATTTGAAAGGAGTTTAAGGAGTGTTGTAAATAAACAGAAGGGAGGGAGGGAATAACAGCCAAGCAAAAAAATCTTCAGAAGTACGGAGGACTGGGGAAGAGGCCCTAATAAATATGACACAAACTGCTATCAACAAACAAGACAGTATTAGTGGAGTTGTCATCATTAGGATTAGTGGTGATTTCATCATTAGGTTAGCAATGGAAATGCAGACACTGAAGGGTTAAGATTTTACTTCATAAGAGGAAATTTTCCTACATCATTTTGTAATTTCAATAACATTAAAAAGACACTTGCAGATTTCATATTGAGGACCTAAATAGTACACGCATTTTATGTGCTCAACACAAGATGGACTGGACTTGCCACAAGGACATTGGGAAAAAGTGATGCAAGGATGTTAATAGTCTAAAAAATAGCAATACTGACCAAGAGAGATTTAATTTTCTGCAAACTGGAAAACTTGTGACTACAAAAATAGAAATAAAGAATAGGTAAAAATATACTTATCACACCAGAGACACTCAAAATCTATTTAAAATAATTAAAGCAGCTTGGCGACATTTCTCTCTGTACAGAACCACACACAAGCAAGACAGAACAGGAGAGACATGGCTGCAACATTCATAATGGGAAGGGGAAACGTATTCATGTTGACTCTCTAAAAGGTAGTTTCTGAGAATGCAAACAATTTGAAAAATGTTTCTGAAAATACTCTGGCCACTTTTTGCGCAGATGGCAAGTCACCTTTTACTCCCACATGGGAAAAGAATCACCCACACCCCTCAAACTTATGGGGAGGTTGGCATATTGGTTAAGGTGTCTACTTTACTGACATAAGGTGCAAGGCTTGATTCTCATATGGAGTAATTGGCTAGGCTTCAAATGGCCCAAGAGGTCAGTTAGCCTAGTACTAATCTATGAACCTATATATACCACTTCTGAAAACCACCAACCCCCTCCACTTCTGAAAACCACCAACCACCCCCCCCCCAAACTTATAAAAACTGCAATCATACAGAAGTGGAGAAAGAGACAAACACTACTTTTGATGAAACTAGTTTTGTTGAAGCTACTTCAATCCTTTTACATTTGCCAAACTACTTTCAGTGAATCAACAGGAATCTAGGGGAAGCATATGTCAGCAGTCTGGGAAAGTTATTTGTTGAGTGTTTCTAGCACCTGTGGCCATGTCTTAGAGGATATCAGACATGATATTTTTATATAGATACACGTGTGTGTGTTTTCTTAATGCAGGAAGATTTCTTATTCGTGCAATTTTACAGTACAGACCACAATTTCTCTAAGTGCAAAAGGCTCTTTTAAGTGCATCATCAAAATTAACTGTTTATTGGGGTTTCCTACCTTGTTCTAGTGTAAACAGAATGAGCTTAATCACGCTTTGCATAGGAAATCGCTGCCAGTACAATTTCAATACATGCACCTGTAGCGATTCCAAGTGTGCAACTGTGATGATTCCACATGACTTGTTTTTTCTTTTTTTCTAAATGGTTGTGCAACTACAAAGTTATACTATGTAAGTAAGGATAATGGGAGGGGCAAAGGTCTCACCTGCCCCTCCCCCATTTTTTTAAAAATAATTTGAATCCGTGACAGGTTTGTTTCATCCAGTTAAAGTTTCAGCAAATTAATTTTAATCAAAACATTGAACGTGTGGCTGCTCAATAATAAATTCCATATAGTGTAAAAAAATTAAACTGTTTTATCCATGTTTACCATTTATTTTACAATGCAGAGTAGCCCAAATTGCGACTACCTTTCTAAAATACGTAAAGTAACAAAATATCTTTAGCTTTGAAGTCCTAACAAGTTAACCTTAAGTCTGTCATGCTGCAAGCACAGCTATCTGGAATTTTGTAAATAATTCTGTCATTTGTGAACATCGATTCGATTTACACAGAACTGTTATGTTATGTACTGAGCTTCAAAGATATATCCACAATGTACTCTACTGGTACATAAAACGGTCAACTTGCAATAGCCGAGATTAAATTACTTTATAGCTGGGCCATAAACAAGAGAAGATATCCCTCCGTTTCAGTGTAGCAGACACAATGTCTAGAGCTAGAAGTTTTTTGTATTGTCTTGGAGAGAAGTAATTACTAGATTTAAAATGTAAAAGTGACTTACTGCTTTATGACTTCCTAGCAGCTGCAAAGATCCGAGAGATACATATTTTTCACAGAGATGTTAAATGATGGACACTAGGGGTTTCGCTTGGGAACTAAAGTCAGGTGACAAAAAGCAATGTCATTTAAGCTACCCCAGCACTAATATTTGGTATTAATTTAAGAACTCTTTCAGAGAGAGAATGGGCATTCTGCATTGTATTTGACCTGGAAACATCCACTCATCATCATCATCATCATTGCATCTGCACTTGCCTTGCTCTGTAATTAAGATTTTAGGGCATAGTATCTCTTTTAAATATAGGTATGACTATAGTTAAAGATTAGTTTAGATGTTTTCTGCTTCTATTTCAGACTGTCCTGCATTGTTGTTTTAAATACTTCATTTGATTTTGAACTCTGAAGTAGCTGTGTTGATTTACTGAATAATGTCTTGTTCTTTTATTATTTTATTATGAAATATATTTAAACCTTTGTGGCTGACATTTGTGAGACATATTCCAGCCCTTAAGAGTCCTTGCACATCTATTTGGTGACATTGTACAGGCCACTCCAATAGCCTTGCTTGGTCAGACTACCATTTGGAAAATAGTAACATCACACAGTAGGATTGAACACCCTTTGTAAGGGCCTTATAGTAGCTGATAAGCAGAGGTTGGTGGCAGTGGAAACTACCTTATAGTCTGGGCAGAAGGGGGCAAAAGCTAGAAAACCTGTGCTAGCCTTCCCAGTGTGTGTGTGTGTGTGTGTGTGTGTGTGTGTGTGTGTGTGTGTATGCGCGCGTGTATGTATGTGTCAGCTACTTGGGCAGGAACATGAAGCATTGTTTGGACAGAGAAGGTGCTGGAGGTCTTGGCTTGGCCCTTCAGCTGAGATCTTAACCCTACAGCTGTGCCACTGGGAAGTCTTATTGGGGATCTGGAGAAAGAGGAAGAAACCAGTCCCAGACTGACTGTAATCTCTGTGTGTTCTTAAGGGAAATTGCACTTTACTGTGTGTGTACTTATCATCCTACCATTGTGTACGGGTCTATATTAGATAAACAAACTTTTGAAAGTCCGACTGTCATATGGTTGACACCATATGATGGAACTTTCAAAAGTTCGAATACCTAATAAAAAATAAATAAATAAACTAAACAAAACACCTACCTGAACGTTTTAAGCAGGGGGGCAAGCACCATGTACCCCCACCCCCACCCTTTAAAGATACCAACTCCGAGATCACATTAGTGCAGAAAAGAGAAATATTTCCATTCTGCACTGCATGGAGATCTCCGTTACAACATTTGAACATTAAAAAATCTGATCATATGGTGTCGACCATATGACACTTGATTTTTGAATGTTCGAACATTCAGTATAGACCCTTGTGCATTTCCCTCACTGTTGCCAGGGGTGAGGATCAAGGCTTCTTGATTACTGAGCCAGTGCAAAAGCGTGACACTCTCCTCCAATTCATTTTCCTATATTTACTGTAAGACATGAAGAGTACCAGGCACTGTGGTACAAAGCCCTAACTGTACCCCAGATGACCATGTCTAACTAGTGGCACAGGTGCTGGAAGGGCCAAGTGGGGGCAGGATGGAAGTGAGTGGCCAATGCCATCTTATCCCTCCTTGGGAGGGAGGCAGCTTGGCTTGCTGAATTTGCAACTACTGCAGCATTAAGAGCAAAGCGAGCCCAGTGCTGCAAGTGCTGTATCACTTGGACTGGAGGTTGCACATTGCAGGAAGTGAGTATGCACCTTCCAAGGAAGCTATAGTAGAGCTACAAATAGGGTAGGGACAGGACAGTCTGCAGGATCTGCAGACTGGCCCACACACTAAAGGCCGACTCTTACCTCTGTCAGGAAATGACTGGGCTAGACGACTCTGGCCCTGCAGGAGGAATGAACTGGTCAAGAGGCGCCACTGTGCTGAATAAGGACAATAAAAAGACCTGCTGAAGTCTCAAAGTATTTTAGTTCCTACAGTGTCCTAGTTGCCCCCATCCCTCCTCATTTCCTAGCAAGCTGGTCTGAAAGTGCTGCAGTGTCTGCAATGCCACATACCAAGAGGTTTTTCAGTTCAAGTCTTGGATGGAGTTCCTTCTGTGGAGTCTGGCTATTCTCCCTATGTTCATGTGGATTTCTCTCAGGTTACTCCTATTTCTTCCCACAGCCCAAAGACAAGCATTAGTTGGGCTGGTGTACATAGGTGTGTGTATCCAGTGCGTACGTGATGCAGAAAAAAAAAGGTTTGCCTAGTATACTCTATGAGGTCACAAGAGCTGGATGTGACTGACATTGAAAGGATGGGCTCTTTTACTTATATCATTCCAGGCATCTCCTACCAATCTAGACACGTCAACAAAAAAACTACCAGCACAAGGTCAATTTTTATACATCTTCAAATAAAAAAGTTATTCACTTAGTAATCCAGTAGTTTAGTAAAATACAAATAGAATTATAATAATTTTAATAAGGTATTCACAGGAATTACTTAGTCTTCTTACTCCCCCTTGCTCTTGCAGACCCTTTTCTACATCTACTGCTTTTCAAATGCAATCTTTAAAACCTTTCCAGAGATACAGCAGTAGTTCTTCAGCCATATTTTTCATTGTATAAAAAGTAGAAAGTCTCGATGTCTGGGAGCACTGCGTCGGCTTTAAGCATTTACCATCTTACCTTGTATAGCTGACATTCATTTGCAGTGTTATTGTACAATGTCAATCTGGCACATTATTAAACCTTAGCCAATTAATCTAACTATAGCCAATAAACCAAATTCTCACACTGTTGTCCTTAGCAGCTGCTGAAAAAATGCTGTCTGGAATAGGAGCACTACATATGTAGCCCTTCCAAAGTGTTTCCATAGCGATTTCCCAGTGAACATGTGAAAGAGAAGCAATCATGGGGACCATAAGACACACAGACACATACATCTTTAAGTAGATGCACTTAAAAGTTCTTACTGCCCTTTTCAAGCACTTAATAATGATCACCTACCAAACTGAGCAGGGCCATACATGATTACCTTGGTTTAAGTTTGTGTCTGCTTATCCAATCAGGACTAGCCTTAAAGGTAATCAAAGCAGTACTCCATTTGACCTGCAGTAGTAACTTATTCCACAGGTGGGGAACACATTCAGTTAGGAATCTTTCCCTCCAGCAGATTTGTTGGTGTAAATTTGTCCCTAGTGCAGGAGTTTGTACAGCTACCACTTTCATGAAATAGAAGCAAGACACAGTTCACCTTTCAGCAGCCAGTAGGCTACCAGGCATAAGGAAAGCCATACTAATTTACTGAGAAAGTTGAAGTATATAAAGTTTGTTGGAAATTATTGGGGCCTGTCTAGCTGAATGATACACTTGGCTATGTACATACCAATGAAGATCATGTATTCAATTATGGGTTTGATAGGGGATGAATGCAGCGGTAGGAGAACTTCTTTGGATCTTGAAGATATTCTGTTTAAATTAACTGAGACAGACAGAAGGGTTTCCTTACTATGGTAAAAATATGATGATCGAATGAGAAAGAAAGAGATGTTCAAATAAATACCCTGGCCTGACTGAAGAGCAGTATCATTTACAACATAAGACTTGGGAGCTTTTCTACCAAATGCTCCTACACTGCTCTTTTTTGCTTTTAGCTTGAGACCATTTTTGGCACACTGGACATGTGCATATTCCTGCCCTTACCGAAGCTGTTCTGCATCAGTGAATGAGCGGATGTCAGTGCCCAGCTTGCAGTTGCCACCAAACTTGGTACTGGCTTGGGTCTCTGCAAAATAAATGCCAAATAGGAGAAAATCCAGCTCTTTATATTTTTGCATTTCTGTTATGCATACCTCAACTGGATTGTATAGAATTCTTGTAATTTTCACTGTAGATGAAAACGCTCCATTACGATCAGTATTCTAGAACAGTTAAATGTATAAGAAAAGAAAACAAAGATGAACAGCAATGACTAAAATGGTGTTGCAGCAAAGTGACATAAAAAGGGAACAAAAAATAATAATTAAAAAAAAACTTTCTAAATTAGCACTGCACCTTAATCTTGTAATGAAGCCAGATGGAGTAAAAATAAAAAAGGATGAGAGAAAAAAAAAAAGCAGAAGAAAACAAAAAGATGAAGGCTCTGTAGGTTTCATTAGCCTTGAATTGTAGACAGAATACCTTCCAAAGATACTAAAATTCTATCATCCTGACTGACACATTAAGAACTATAAATAGCAATTCCACAAATACAGACATACCTCTCAACCTCTGACTAAACAAGTATAGCACTGACCCTTAAAAATCACAACAGATGGTCAGAAAGAGGAGCTCTTTTTTTTTTTTTTTTCAAAACAGAAGTTCTAATACTACACTATATATAGTACATGGGAGGGAATTGTTGCATAAGCTTTGTTTATTTTATAAGCTAACCCCCCATAACAATGAGGTGTGTGACTTTATGAGGAAATTAATAAATCTAGTTGGACCAAGGCTAAAACTGTAAGCCAAAATTATTGTTCTATGCCGAAATCATGGCAGCTGAAAGGTATGCCTACAGTTACTTACTATTCTCTTTTGTAGGATTCACCTTCTGTGCAGTCCCTTTTTTGCTCAGGACTATGTCCAGCTTACAGACACATGCTTTCCACTGGCATATTCTGAGCAGTCATAAGACATGCAGGATTAGCTCCAGGCATTAAAGGAAATGTTACTGTTCTATAGGAATGCAGCACATGCAACACACAGTTGTATAAGCCAATGTAAAGTTGAACCAGTAGCTTTCAAAAGGGGCTAAAACACATTCTAAATGCACAGCTGTCTACCCCTTGAAAATGACAAAAATTCAAGGGGCATTCATATACTACTTCTCCAGCAAGTGGCCAGTCTTTTTTCTCAAACCTAGAGTACCCCACAAACTTCCCTTAGATGCACAAAAGGCTGCATTACTTATTGCCACAAGACAAAACTCCCAAGCTGTTTTAGCATATTTATGCTTAACATTCTACGGCAGTACAATGTCAGATAGCAACATTTCTGCAATGATTTGGGAAGCGTTGCTTCTACCTCTCCAGCTTCAAGTAATTTGCATACATATGTAAAGATTATGAATGCTAATGCAAGCAGACGCAGGCAATTCTTGACTAGAAGTCCCTCTGCTGCTTTTTCTTCATCCTGACCTGCTGAAATACACTTGGGTTAACCACAAGTGTTATCTTTATAAAAATAAGACATCCCACTGACTTTTTAGTGCTCTTTATAGGGATTTTTGAAAACAGCTTTGTAATCACAAAGGTGAGAGATGTGATTTAAGGTCACTACAAGGAAGAATGTAAGTCACCCATCTGTATATTCTGGTACAATCAAGAAGTAGGTAGCAAAGTATTTCATGTAAATTTTGCTCAAGCATATAATTGTGCATATCCAGTTACAGCAATAAGTCTACTTCTGTGACAACCGACTGTGCGTTAATGCAGACTGTTCCAACGGTAGGGGCAAAGGACAATGAACTTACAATCATAATTAGATAGGCTACAAATACATGCCCCCACATGAATTAAAAGAGGAGACAATTCTAGTGTGGGTGCCAAGAAGAGAACTCTTACTAACAAACACTAATAACTCTGTGAACCCTAATCATAGTTTAACCTAGGAATGTGATCCATTCCAGTATGGGATTAAAATGCAAAACACTGGAGAAATTAAACCATGGATGGTTGAAAATGCACAGCAACTAACTGAGATCACTGCCGGGGTATGCTGTTTTTGTCTCAAGACACAGCAACCTCAGTTGAGATTACATTACGTGGGGATAAAAGAGGGGGGTGCAGCTTCATCCATGTGTTAATTGGGAAACCTTTTTTAGTCACAGAAAACTCTTAACTGAAATGCTGTTCTTAAAATATGCTTTACTTCAAACTACATTTTAAATTATTGGCACCAAGAATGGTAAGCAGTGGGGTAACTTCCAAGTCTTGGGCAACATTATCTAACCACAACTTTCCATTTGTCTGTTCAGTGTACCTGCTATGCCAGACATCTATTACAACTGACAACAAACGGGACTCATCTGGACAGCTAGCCTGCCCATTTCCTTAACTAACGGATAAGCAAATTGCACAATTCTTGAGTTAGGGTATTATGAAGCTTGCCACTCCATTCCACTATACCTCGAGGTAGGGCATTACGAAGCTTGCCACCCCATTCCACTGTACCTCGAGGTAGGGCATTATGAAGCTTGCCACCCCATTCCACTGTACCTCTCTTTACCTTATACCCACACAGGGAGACAAACCACGGAATGTGGATGCAGTTATGCAAATGGCACATGAACACCACATACACTAGCTAATAATAGAGCTTGCGATTAATGCTTAGAAATTCAGAGAGATGGAAGTGAGGGAAGGAACTCTGGAGGGCAGAAATCATTAATACAATAATAAAGAGGTGGGGTATTAAGCAGGTTCAGAGACTCTTATATGGCTAACATAAGGTTTACATTAGACATATAGAGGTGGGGTGGTAAGTAGTATATAGCTGGGAGGCGATTCGGGTGTTAGTGAAGACTAGTTGTGCGGCATATAATTGTGAGTGAAGAGAAATGGTTTGAAAGTATGACAAGCTGAAGAAAACTGCAGCATTTATCCTGGAGATGTATGGGAGCAGAACCATTGATTTAACATGTGAAGTTTTAGTTCCGTTTTAAAATGAGTTTGCATTCTGAAATGATTTCACATGTAGTGGGATGTTGTTCCATAGTTTGCCTACACTATATGAATACAAAAAGTCACTTGCAGTATTAGATGGTTTTAGTTATAGTAACTAGGGAGTCTTCTCCAGAGTGTAAAATTCTGTTGGGGGAGTAATGCTGTATTAAACTTGTTAAGGTCTGAGCAAACTTCCTGACTTAGACAAGTCTGTGTATGTATTGTAGTTCACTGAGAAAAGTCTAAGTGATGTGGTAGCTCTAACCAGTTTAATTTTCTAAGTGCTAAGCAACAGTGTGATTTACTGTTATAGTGTGCTACAAATGTGTCTACTTTATTATAACATGGCTCATGTTTGGACAGTTCTGACACTTGAAGGTTACTGAAGACTGGGGCAGCATTGAGGAGAGAGGACAGTAGAGTAGGACAGTAGAGGCTATAAAGGCTTTTGGCTGTGTCAGTGAGGTAGGCTTTTACTTTGCATATTGTACCCAGTTTTGACCATCTGTTTTCTTTTTTTAACCAGGTGTGACACTTGCCTGAATTTCAACTATCCTTCCCACATTGTGACAAACACACTGCTACAATTCCTACCACAAAAGTAGCACTGAAGATGAAACACAGTTATACTTTTGCCATAACCACCCATTTTCACACATTTTAGGGCATTACTTCTGGTTCTAATGTTATTACAGAAAAATGTAAACAGTGAAGGCTTATATGTTAGCATTTTTGCCACTATTTTTTTTTTTACTTTAATCATTACTAGTATCTAGTGTTAAAACTAGAGAGAGAAAAATAGCTGTAGTCCATGTTTGGACATACATACATACTGTTACTAAGCAAAACAGGTGGATCACTAAACCAGTTTAACGTCTGCCTTTATCACAGACGAAACAAGACTGAACTGCTCCTTTCCAGGAATACAGCAGGAAGATTCAGTACAAACAAGAGGCCTGCTGTATAAACTGTATTTGCCCAACCTTCAGCAATATTTACATATCACAAGAGTAATTTGTTTCTCCTTACTTTTGTTATGTTTATACTCCAGTATTCCATCCTCCAGGTTTAAAGATGCAACAATTTAATTTCACATTGCCTCATTAGCAAAAACATTGTCCCTGATGTCTAACACGTATACAAATTTTTATAGACCTCCTCAAATTTACAACTGTACCTTACATGAGCTTAAAACATGTACCAGCTTCTTCAGGAACACAGAGACCTCTTAAATACAATTACTATTACAGACACTGTTCATTCATTCTTATTCTAATTAATGGGCAACACAGTAATGCAGGGGCTAGCATTGCTGTACCACATTACTTGGTTCTTCAGTTTGGCTCTTGGTTATGATGCCTTTTACATGGAGTCGAAATATCCTCCCAGCTCCTATTTCATCCTACCTCCAAAAAGTAGTATCGACACTACATATAGCTTGTTTTTGTTTCTCCTCAGCTTAGTGTTGGTGCTTAAATATTTTAGCAAAAAAAAAATGCTAGAGAAATCCAATGCAATTATGCTACAGGCAGTGATATTTTTCAGATTTTCTCTCTTATTTTTCCCTTTTGATTATCCAACCTATTCGGTGATTGCCTGTTTGTTCCCATCAATACAAAAAGAATTGGTCATTGTATGGGGGCGATCCAGGTAGTCACAAGTTTTTTTTTTTCACTCGGAGAGTGATGTGTATACCTGCAGGTGTGAGGGGTTGTAATCCTTCCCTTGTTAAGTGTGTGCATTCTCACAGCAACACACAAAGGCTACCAAAGCATGCCCCTGGCCTACACATACATGTTATAATCTTCTCTTTCTAGTTCATGTCAGCAGTGCAGCTGACAGTACTACCTCCCTGCCCCAGACAGGCAAACTGACAGTCTCATTCCCACTTTCCCCTATGTGTTACTGTAAAGCCACAGTCACTATCCAGTTCCATGTCATTTGCATCACAGTATTAAGGGCTTTATCCCTTAAAGCATCATGGACCAAGTTTTAAACAGCAGTTTAAAGGGAATCCAAAACTCCCTCCGTTTTCCATTTTTCTTCTCTTGAAAGTAATGTGAAAATAAGTTTTAGCAGACGAAGAACTTACAACAGCTAGGACAATATAACATGCACTGCTACAGCACATGCACAACTAGTTAATCATGTTCCTCAATATAAATCTTTATAACTTCACACAACTTATTAACTCCCCAACCAGACCCTCCAAAGACCTCTTACCTGGCAGCACCTTAGACTGGATTCTAGTTTCCCACCCACACTGCTACTCCAGATCCAGGCTCACTCTTGCTAACACTTACCTAGCCCCATCCCTACTATATGGAGCCTCTATCCTTACCACCTGCACTCCCTCCCTCCAATCTAAACTCTCCTGTTACTATAAGATCGCAAAATTCGCAACTGGCCACAGATCCAACACCCATCACTGTACCTCCCTACACCAATTGAAATGGCTTGAACTCCCCAATTATCTCATCTATACACAACTCATCCAAGCACATAAACTTATATTTAACTCTTCTCTCTGCCCCTCCCTCATCTCAACCTTTAAAATGCATCTTCCTAACAGATGCCTATGATCCAGCCAACAAAATCTAATCGAACTGCATAAACCCTCCCGCCCACCTGGCAAACATCTTCTTTTCTTCTGCCTCGCACGCCACTGGAACTCCCTCCCACCTCTCATCCACACCACCAACAGTCTCTCTATCTTTAAATCTCTTCTCCACTCTCACCTAACATCACTGTGGGAATGCTCTTGCTCCCATCCTACATAATATCTCTATCTATATCCCTTCCTACTTCAAACACTCCTGCTGACACCTTCTTAGTAACTATCTCTCTTTATTCCTCCTTAAAACATTTATATTGGGGTACTTTGCACTACCTTTTACAACTGGAACAAACTCAATTATTAACACTGTGATTCTTTTTCTACCCTGACATTTGATTATTGCTAAAACTGTGATACTTTTCTACTCTGACATTTAACACTGGGATACTGCATCGACCCTGTTATTGATCATTGTTAAAGATACTTTATCTACTCTGACATTTTATTTTCTATATTCTCTTAACCTCTGCATCAGTATCTAGTAGATTCACAGTTATGTCTTCTTAGTACTCTGTGTAACTTAGAATTATTTTTAATATTTTTTGTAATACTGTTATTATAACTAATTGTATTTTTTGTAATGCTGTTATTATAACTAGTTGTATCTTTGGAGCTTTTCTCCCCAGGATTCCATTGAAAACGGGCTCCTCAAGGCCCAATGGACCACCCTGGTAAACAAACTGCAAATAAATAAATAAATGTTCCAGAACTGGCTGACTAAAAATCAACATAACACGATTCAGAGAAAAGTTTTCTTTTTTCCCTGCAAAGTACCTGCTACTTCCCCAGCTGCTCTCACTAATGGGAGATGCTGTGTAAATAAACTTGTTGGTCTACATGAGAGCTTGGTACCTTAGTCGTGTACCAACTCTAACCCTGCCCCTACACATTAAACTTATGAAAACACTTCTTCTTAAGAGTACGTTCAGACAAGTTATGTCTAAAAGTTTGTTTTTCCTTTTTTTTTTCTAACAACTTGAAAAGAATCTTGTGGGTATTTTGCAAGGTTTTTTTTTTTTGAACTGCAGGTTTGGACATAAACGGATGGCATCATAGTATGGAAATCTGCATGAGCGGCCACATGCACAGTGTACGATTCAGAAAAAAAAGGCTGCAATGTGGCCAAGCCAAGCAACATGGTAAGGCTCAGCATATGCTAATACCTTTTGTTAAGTGTTTTTCAAAGTGCAGGTTTCAGCATAAGTGCTGGCTTCTGAAACTTGCTGCATCATGGACCTGTACGATGAGCAGTCAAGAGGAAGATGTGCGAAATTCAGAACAAAAAAAAAAAAAAAAAAAACACAAGCTAGCAATGTGGCCAGGCCAAGCAAAATGATAAAGGAATGATGATTGTATAACGACATTGTAATGAGGAGCATTATGAAAATTAGGTTTTCCGTGTATGCTACTGAGGCAAAAACAAGATGGTGGAGAGATTCAGCAATGTACACATGCCTATGTAAAGGAGCAGCACCCATTAATTATTTGAACTCAGCCAAATGCTCATGTTCAGATTAAACAGATCACCAAGTAACATTAGAGGTTGATATATCATTAGTAAATGTGTATATGCAAGAGGCTCTTATTTTCACTGTGTGCCCAATGCTGTACGATGGCTCATCCAAAGGCCGTGTTTAACATTTTGTGGATTCCACACCACCACCATTGTGGACTAGTACTGTGTAGATAGGGACACTATACAAGGCAGTGTGGACATATGTTGGCCTCGTCTGCAGTCTCATGAGGGTTGTGCAGTACCTATCCCAGTGGATACCAAGGTATGCATGCCTTTATGTATACTGGGGTACCTTTGGCATCTGCCTTGAGAATACTATATCAGTTTCTCAATGCCATACTTCAACACATGGGGAGCATATGTGGCTCCCTATAGTGGAGAGGGACAACACCAAGTGAGAATGTGTTTTTTTTAATTTGGGTACACTCCCCCCACCCCCAACAACTGCTCTTTTAATGCACATAAAGCTGATACATATTTTGTGAAGTCCACGCATGGTACACTCAGTTTCACCTTGGTGGCTGAATCAGACTTTAAATACCTTGATACAAAAGGTGTAACAACCATTAACAATCTTTACATTTTATACAGCAGATTTACATAGAATAATTCTCCTTTTTTATATAGGATTGTTTCTTTTCTCTCGTTCAAATTCTAACAGTCATCCCACTAACGAGCATACAATCAAAAATCGTAGAAAACTATTTACAGTTCAGCAAACAATAAAACTAAACAATCCTACCCACCCACAACCATTTACATACACATGTATCCACTTGGCGACCCCTTCTGTGCCACAGCAATTCAATTACAAGCTAAAGTACTTACCCATCTCTGGTTTTCCATGTCTGGTTTCCCTAATCTTAGCAAGGATTTCTTCAGCCAGGTCACAATGCCGGTTCTCACTTATTCAATTTACCCACTAAAAGGAGTATTTGCTTCCCTTTACTAGCTCTAATTTTCATCTCTCCAGTTTCCCACAATGTTTTCTTCAGGTCCTGTATATGGGACTTGTCTTTTTCCCCCCAGTAAAGAGATTTCCAGTCCTGTTCTCATAACTAGGTCAGTCCTTTTGAATGGCAACCCAAAAGATAACAATGGGACAGAATACAGAAAGAAGAAAGAATTAAGGAACTGATATGGAAGGGTAAGAGAGCAAGAATCCATTGGGATAAGCTTATTAATAGCAGTATGGCTATTTTAGGCTACTTTTTGAACATGAACCTCTGGTCTACTTTAACATCATAGTCATGCTTAAGTTTGCTTGATCTCTCAAATTTGCATGTTGCAGTTTTTGCAGACATTGTCTACAGTCTTGTAGTTCTTCACATTCCCAGAAAATAAGTTCCAAAGTTTCCCACTTCTATCTTGACACATCTCCAGCACCCCTACCCCCACCAACGTACTGAAGGGAACATGCTTTAGCATATCTAGTCTACAAAAATATCCACAGACGCACTTCCATGCAAATATCCCAAACTTCCTGGCTTTGTTAGCTGTCGAGGCACAAGACAAATTTCTTTCTAGTCTTGAGTCTTAATTTGCACCTGTATTTTTTTTAGTTGATCTATTAATCCCAAACAGTTTAAATAACATAATAATTTAAACCAAACTTTAGATTCCACCAAGTTGAACACCTTATCCCTTATTATTTTCCCAGAACCTTGGTTCTTTGTTTTTCCTTTTCCAAATGCTTACAATTTCTTTATGTATAGTTGCACCAGTTTTAGTATCATAGTTGCAAATCATGTTATCCAATCGCCCTCTCCCTTCACTGCTTTCTGTTTTAATATCTTCTGTGTTCTGACTCAAGTACTCCGACACATACCATATTCCTTTGCCTGTACTTCTCAGAGTACCATCCTCTCACACACTTGTTGCAGCTTTTCTTATTCTAGCTAGAATAATCTGCTACCATTTTACATTATACTTACAATAAATAAGCCACATTTGGGTTGCTTTAAAACAGCCATCCAGATCTGGTAGCTTTAACCTTCCTGTTCTACCATCTGTATCCCCTTATCTCAATGCTCTCTTAACTTCTCAAACAAATTCCTGTAGTTCTTGCTGGATTCTGCTCCATAGTTATCATGGGGAGTGTAACAAAAGGATTGACCTACATACAAGGTCAGGAGGACTATAAACATCTTGATTGCCTGGACTTTTTACTCAAATCCATTGTTAGCATCTTGCATTGAATTAACATTTTGAGAACTTCAACCTCTGCCTTCTCTGGGATTCTATTACTGCTTTTCTTCTGGAATTCTATTTCAACACTGTTCATATCCTAGAGAAAAGTACCAAAAACAACCACACGAAGGAATGAAGTCCAGCCGAACTCGCTGCCAAGCACTCCGGATACACTGAAAGCGTTGCAATGATTTAAAATTTTATTTAAGTGTTCTTTTTTAAAAATCCTTGGAGTTTTTTATCTGAGGAATTGAAGCTAGAGTAGCTCGACGAAAAGTGGATTTTTAAAAACGAACGCTTAAATAAAATTTTAAATCATTGCAACGTGCTTTCATTGTATCCAGAGTGCTTGGCAGCGAGTTTGGGTTCACTGTTCATATCCTGTCAACCAGATGATCAAATATCCCATCTTCCTGTGACTCAAAAGAAACTGGAATTCCTGCACTAACCTATACTTGGGAACATGATTACTTACTATTACCTTTGCTTTAGCCTCAATTTTATACCCCACCCCAGTTGTCCATCTCTTTTTGGTACATTGAATAAGGTTTTCATATCCTACTCTGGTTCAGTAATAAACATGATGTCACCAAGAAAATACAAAATTTTCCCATAGACTGTGCCCATTTATACCCAGTATGTGGCTTGTTTAATCTGCATTACCAAAGGTCCAAGACAGAGGACAAACCATAGTAGGGAAAGATGGCAACCCTGCCTAATGCCTCTTGTAAATCTGAGAACCTTATATTACATTTCACTTGTTCATAGGTAGGTACTAGGCTATCGGCTCAATGGCCTAAGTAAGCCTAGCCAACAAGGTTCCTTGGCTTACGCCACCCAAGAAAGTTATTTTCCTGTGCCCCTGTCTAGCAGAGCCATAGAAGTGATCTCTGGGGTCTACTTCCCATTTCTCATCAACTCAAGATTTTTCTTGAAGAGTGCTAATGAGGAATTTTGCTTAACATAGATGGGTAGTTTGTTCCAGAGTATGGGTAGTCTCTGGGGCAGGAATCTATTCCTCCAGCATGTCCTGTTTATTGTGGTGATCAGGTTTAGGTCCCTAGAGCATGTAGCTCGGAGGGATTGGGATTTCTTTAAGTGTAGCATGTCCAACAGCTCTGGGTTTGACAAAGCTTTATATGTTAGGCAGACATCACCTCGGAGTAGGCGATATGCTATGGAGTAAAGCTGGAGTTTTTTGATACTGTCAGTGTAGGGCATCTGTTTGAGGCCAGTAATCCTCTTTGTGAGGTACTTCTGTGGCCTTTCTAGCTGCTGCAGATGTCTTGTGAGGTACATTCCAAAAGGGGCATTGTACTCTATAATGGGTCTAATGATTGTTGAGTAGAGGGGAACAATGACCTCTCTTTTTCCTGGATGAGAACCCTTTTGTGATAAGGTTGCCAAGTAGGATTTCCTGACTACTGTGGAGATGTGATTATCAAAGGAGACTACTGTCCACCTGGGTCCCAAGGTCTCGTATCACACATTTGGCGTTAAGCAGACTGCCGCCTATGTGGTAGTTCATGGGTACAGAGTTTTTACCAAAGGGGATGACGATGCACTTTTTGGCATTGAGCTTGAGGCCATTGCTCTGACACCAGGCATCTGTCTCCATGAAGCCCTTCTGTATGATGTCCACATCATTTGGGGACTTGACTATGGCTCCTAGTTTGCAGTCATCTGCAAACTTCATCAGCCAAAGGCCTTACTCCACTTGTCACTGGTTTGAAGTCAGATTTGGAGTCTGCAACTTTTACAGTGTGGGTACTGTCAGTGAGCCAGTTGGCAACCCATCTTGTGACATAGGGATTTATACCTAGTTTAGTGTGTTTAGCTATAATTCCAGAATGGGGGATGGTGTCGAAAGCCTTAGCGAGATCAAGATAGGCTGTGTGAACCACCTTACCCTAGTCTACAGCTTTGGTGACTGCCTCAAAGATGTCAATCAGGTTCAGGAGGCATGATCTGCCTTTCACAAACCCGAACTGGGTGGAGTCCAGAATTTGGAGGTTACCAATGTCTTTGTTTGAGTTCCATGATGATAGGTTCCATGGCCTTACAGACCAGGCTCGTTAGGCTAATAGGGTGATAGTTCCCAGGATCAGTGGTAGCTCCCCTTTTGTGGAGTGGGATAACTGTTGCTGTGCGACATTCAGTGGGCAGAAAGCCTAACGTGAGGCTATGATTGAACATGGTGCTTAGTTGGGGAGCCAGTTCGTTCTGAAGTTTGTGTAAAACGCAGCCTGGGATGTTGTCCGGTCCCATAGAGGTTGTGTTTTTCGCTTTAGAGAGTGCAGCTTTTACCTGCATAGCTGTGATTACAGGGACTCTGCATTCTTCCTGTCTAGATATGGGCCCTTTACCGGGGGGGGGGGGGTAAAGTTAGCACTGAACCTATCTGCCAGGATGTTGGCAATATTAGTTGGTTCTGTAATTTTCATGCTGTTGTGCTGCAACTCAGAACCGATCTGGGTGTTGCCATTGAGATTCTTGACATAGCTATAGAATGCTTTGTGACTGTCCCTAGAATCAGTGTCGATTTTGTTTTCATAGCTAGCTTTGGATGATCTTATAAGGGATCTCGGCTTATTACAGAGGCTGACCAGGGAGCTCCTCCACTCATTGGATTTTACTCTTTTGCAACAGTTTCTTCCTTCTGTTGTAGAGTTTGTTTATGGCAGGGGGCCACCAGATTGGTTTCCTTTTTTTTTTTTTTTTTTTTTTTTTTTTAGGAGGATAGCGTCTTGGTTCTGTTTGGGATAGCACGATCCATGCACTCGTTAAGTGCATATAGAGTGCATGCGTGTAGGATTCAGCAGTTGTAACTGTATTGTCCATCTGCATGGATGTCATGAAGTTCGCAACTTCTGTCTTAAGAAGCATGAAATTGGATTTGGAGAATTTATTACCATGGTTTCCTTAATGGGGGCGGGATGTGGATATCTAGGGTGATTAGCTTATGGTCAGATATGACAGAGGAGTGGACTTCAGGTGTGGAACATCGGTCACGTATGTTGGTAATTACTAGGTCTAGGATACTGTTGCCCCTGGTGGGGGTGTGAATAAGTTGAGCCAGGGCACTGGAATTTATGAATTCCAGTAAGCATTGAGTGAAGGAGTTGGTACAGGAGTAGTTTTCACAGTTAATGGTGGGTTAGTTGAAATCACTTATTACAATGTTTGGTTGAACCCTAATATTTTCCAGTATATCAAGAAAAGAGGAGTGGAAATCCTGGGGCATGGTGGGGGATCTGCAGCAAGCTACAACTTGGATTGCAGTTTTACCCAGAGTTAGTTGCACTTGGATAACCTCAGATGCATTATGCTAAGTAACTAGCCTGGAGGTGTGGATATCCTTAAGGAATATGGGCACACCTCCGTCTTTGGTGTTCAGGTCCAGGTTAGATGGTCAGAAAGTGTCGTATGAGTTATGGCCTGGTAATGCAGGGGTGCTCTCTGGAGCCTTGAACCAGGTCTCAGTCATTGCACAGGTATCGATGTTATCCATTTTAAGGAGTGCCTCGAGGGAGTGCATTTTGAGATTTAGACTTCTAGCATAGAGTAGCATTACCCTCAGTTTTTGCTTGCCTGTTCCTGTTACGCAGTGGTGAATTCATCATTTGAACCTTGCCTAAAAAGGCACTATAGAGGTGGCAAGAACCTTAGCCAGTATCAGGAATCCCAGGGGTGACAGGTGCAGGTCCCCTTAGAATGACTCCAGAAGCTTAGCCAATTGAAGTCAATCATTTTGTCCTTGTACTGTGGTATCATTCTGGGCGATGGCAGGGATGCTACTCAGGGCTAGGGTGATGCCTGCTGGGGCTAGACGATCGGACAGCTACAGCTATTCCATGTCTCTTTTCATGTAGTGCAGGGAGGTACGTCTCGGTCATTCACACCAACATAGACAATGACAAAGTCAGATTTGTACTTATTGTAGAGTGATGCGAGTGTGTGGGTTATTTGGCGGATCCTGGCACCCGACAGGCAGCGGACAGTAACCTTCTCTTTGTTTAGCCTGGTGAGTGGGACATCAGTGTGCCTGACTATAGAGTCACCTATGACTAGTGTGTTGGGCACTTTGTTTTGCTTTATGCACTGTGGTACCTCTGCCTCTGCATACGAGACCACAATGATCAAGGGCCATGATCTCCAGGTGCACTCTAGTCAAACATTTAGCCAGTATTGTCATAAATATTTTATACTCAGGATTCAGTACTGACAATAGATCTGCAAGACCTAGGGTCAGATAGATCCTTCCCCTCCTTGATTATGGGTCATCACCACCCTATTCCAAAAAAGAGGTTTGTTGCCACTCCTCTATTACTAAGCAGCCTTCCCCATAATTCTGTTAGTACTTTTTCATTTTCCAGATCTCTACTGGAATGCCATCTAAGCCTGGTGTTTTACCAACATTTTTCTTAAGAGCATCTTTTCATTTCCATTTTAGCAATCCTAAATAACTCTTTACCCACATTTCCAACTTGTGATAAATCTAAATCCAGGCATGCTTTTCTTTCCTCGTCTGCTTCCTAGTCCAGTATTCTAGTTGTACATGTCCCATAACAGTTGCATAAGATTTTTAAGTAGTCAGGCCCCATGCTTTTCTCCCTTGTTCTACTGTCTTCAATTTTAATTATACTCCTCTCTGATTTTTGCCGTCTACATTTCTGTGTGAGGAGCTCGGTATTTTAAGGTTAACATCAAAGAGGAGACATTTTATCTGCATAGCTCTACATTCATTAACAGTATCCAGATAATCCCTCATTTCACTCTTTGCTGAATCCAGTTACATTCTGACTTTATCTCGCCTTGCAACTCTTTCTACATCTCCTTTATTTTTGTTATGGCTCAAATACTTTCTCTGAATATTTTCTCAGATCTCTGCAGATTATATTGACACTCTATTGCATATTTTCAACTTAATGCCACCCCACCTTATTGATAAAAATTGTCCACACTATCATTCATTAGACTTTAGCATGCTTTCCTCAATAATGGTTAGCATCTCATTTAAGATAGGAGTCCTTCTTAAGCAGATTGAGAGGGATTGGCACTTCCCTATCCAAGTATTCTACACTAGACTTCTTAATCTTAGTTTGTATTGGCAGATGATCCAATACAAATACTGTATAGGTGATAATATTCATAACTAAGGTCATATGCTCCCTTGTGATACAGCACCTATCCAGCCATGCCCATGTGTTGTTATTGTGCCTTCCTGAATACTAAGTATAATAATGACGCCATGCACTCTTAACACCATGCAAAAATTCTATGATACAGCCCATTACCCTGTGGTATTGGGGACTACGGACTGCACCCACCTGGAAACTAGCTCATGAGACCCATAACTAATCCACAAAATCAAACAGGCCATGGCTACAACCGTGCCCAACTGCGCACAAAAAAGACTACTGAGCAGGGAGCTGCTTAAGCCCTGCTTTCACTATCTATATTCATCCAGTGATGCCCTACAGTATGACTTTGGCACAGTGTCAGTGTGTGCAGTTACACAATCTCATACTTAGGGAGCAGTTAAAGCAGGGTGGGCACATGCAGAAGTTGCCAGCACACTATGCAGTGGAGGTTGAGTAAGATGAGAAGTCACTGAAAAAGCCAGAATTAGGGGATGCTCATGACAGATGATGGTGGGCATTGAAAAGAGGCAATGGCTTGAACATAGCTTCGGAGCACAAGAGTAAAGCAGCTACACTACAAGTAATACAAGCAAAACCAACAAAAGGCTACACTTACCCATGCATAAGTTGTTGTGTGCATGTCCATGTGTGTGTGTGTGTGTTGCTTAAGAGCCACTGTTGGTCTGTGGATGTACTGGAGTCTGTGGTAGTCTGAGCATGGGTCTGCACAGACTCTGCCTCCACAGTAGTTGCAACACTGTAGCTTGGTCTACTGTACAGGTCCAGGGCATGCAAGGCAGAGGGTTCATCAACCCATGTTTGCCCTCACCCATAAGAGCTACCTCTACTGGGAATTGCATTGGATGTCTCACAGTTCTAGCCAGATGCTGGTGTGCTGTGTGACCTTGACAGAGGTCTGCTACAAGATGCGTCACTGTGCTGATGACTACGACCATAAGGTCATCTTTTTTCCTGGGTGCATACAACTTCATAACACGTTACAAAGAAAGCACTACCACTAGGGAATGGGATCTTGGTCATCCACAGCCAAGCTGGCTATCTGTGGGAGTAGCAGTTAACTGGCTCTGGGAATGGCCCCTTGCCCCTGGCAGTCCAAACAGAGAAGATATTCCACGTTCCAATGACGGAGTCTATTCAGGCTACAATCACATATATGGGACATGCCCACCCACAGGTCATTCTCGCATCAACATATATTCCCTGTCTTTGACTGCACTATGGGCATGCTGGCCATGCACATATGCTGCAATGCGACAACGGACACAAACATCAGGGAAGAGCAGCAACTGTCTGTGCTGAAGAAGCAGTGGTCACATTTCCAGTGTCCAACACATATTTTATACTCCCTGGCTGTGCCAACTCATCCCTGCCATCATTAACAGAGGCTACAGATCCTCCAACACGGGGGGGGGGGCAATTCCTCATTGCTGGTGCCAGACATAGAATCATCATAATTAAACAATAAACACATCATTGAATCATAGGAAGTTATTAGGCTAACAGCCCTAGAGCACTTACAAGCCTAGCCAAATTATTACCCTTATTTTCACGATCAGCACCTACTGCCCCTGTCCAAGAGGGGTACAGGTAGAACCCTGGGGTGTATTTATGGTCACCCATCCAATCGTCCAGATTGTGTTTGAAGAGGGCCAAACGGCTTCTCTGTTTGACATGAAGTGGGAGTTGGTTCGACATGAAGTGGGAGTCGGTTCCAAGGGTGAGGTAACCTCTGGGAGACAAATATGTCCCCTCCAGCAGGATTTTATTAATGTCACATGCCAGGTTACGTCCTTTAGAATGAGTAACCAGTGTACCATTTGACTTATGGATATGCAGCATTTCCAATAAAGCAGGGTCACAGATTGCCTTGTATGCAAGGCAGAGATCACCTCTGAGTAGTCTGTATGAAAAAGAATAAAGTGACAGTGATTTCAGACGGTCCCCATAAGACAGATACTGACGATCTTGAATTTTCCTTGTGCGGTGCCTTTGGGGTTTTTCCAATTGCTGCGAGTGTTTTGTCATGAATATTTCCAAAGGGGTGTTGTACTCAATTATTTGTCTGATGAGGGAAGAGTACAGAAAGGTTATAACTTCTTTTTTGCAAGAGGCAATGCCCTTATTTATGAGATGAGCAATATAGAATTCTCTTCCTACCACTGTGGAGACATGGTGGTCAAAGGAGAGGTTACTGTCAACCTGTGTCCAAGTGCCTCACCACTAGGGGCGTACTTAAGGTGTTGCTATTGATGTGGTAGTTGGCAGGAAAATCACATTTACTGAAAGGAATGATAATATATTTTTTTGCATTGTGTTTAAGGCCATGACTTTGCACCAATTATTTTTTTTGTGTAAGACCCTCGTGTAGTATGTTGACATCATTTGGAGATTCTATGACCACTCCCAGTTTGCAGTGGTTCAGCAAACTTTATCAGCCACAGACCTATAGTTTTTGCTTGTACTTCAGAGAAATAGATTCTAAACAGTAGAGGTCCCAGGACTGATCCCTGTGGAACACCACTGATTACAAGTCTGCTGCTGGAGGTGGATTCACTCATTTTGACTATATGAGTTCAATCAGTGAGCCAGTTAGCGACCCATCTAACTATATAAGGGTTGATGCCTAGTTGGGCGGGTTTGTCAATGATGCCCAAGTGGGGGATAGTGTCAAATTCTTGGCAAAGTTCAGGTAGGCTGTATGCACAGATTTCCTTTCATTTAGGGCCTTGGTGACAGTCTCAAAGAAGTCCACCAGGTTTAACAGGAATGACCCCCTTTGACAAATCCAAACCGAGTAGGATCAAGTGCTTGGAGATCATCTATATCTTTGTTGACAAGGTCCACAATGATCGCTCCATGGCCTTGCAGATAAGGCTAGTCAGGCTAACAACTATAGAATGCTTTGTGGTTGTCCTTTGTTAAAGAAGCTAATTTGGACTTGTAGTTCGCTTTGGAAGACTTCACATGAAGTCTTATTTGCTTGTTTAAGCTGGGGAGGGAGTGCTTCCAGTTTAGAAGGGCTCGCTCCCTCTTACTCTTAGCAATTTCTTCCTCTTACTGTAAAGCCTGTTAATTGCAGCTGTCCACTAGACTAGTTTGCTCTTCCTTGAGGAGCTTGTTTTGGTCCTATCAGGTATGGCCAAGTCAGTGCAGGTATACAGATGTTTGTATAAAGCACTGGTGTAGAGCTCCGCATAGTTGCCAGTTTCATCTGAGGGAGAAGGTGCAATGAAGCTATTTATACCATCCTGTAAGAGATTATAATCTGCTTTAGAGAAGTTTTTTAGTTTAGTTGCTGCTGGGGGGGGGGGGGGGGGTCAGGTGGGATAGTTACTTCAAATGGGACCGGTTTGTGGTCAGATCTCACCAGGGAGGACCTCACAGTGGGGGGTGCTACAGTGGTCTGCCAAACTGGTAAACCCCATATCCAGGATGTTGGCACCCCTTGTGGGGTTGTCCAGGGTACTGGAGTTAACTAAGTCGAGGACCCTTTGGGAAAGTGAGTTTGAGCACAAATAATTTAACCAATCAATGGATGGGTAATTAGTTGCCCAAAACCATGGTGTTTGGATGTATCCTGATAGGCTCAAGCAAATCCATACAGGCAGAGTGGGTGTCCTGATTCATGGAGTGGGTCCTGTACCTGGCAAGTGCTCCTCAAATGTCTCCAGGTAATCATACTATTTAACTAATCTGTAGGTGTAGTGATCTTTAATGAATACTGATACACCGCCTCCTTTAGTTTTCATGCCTTCAGTTTGAGATCTGAACGTGTGGAAGGAGGTCTAACTCTGTATGGCTGGGATGCTCTCCACAGCCTTGAGCCATGTCTCCGTGCCTGCATAAATGTCTGCGTCTTCCAAGGTGAGGACAGCTTCCAGTAAGTGCAGTTTTGTGTTCAGACTCCAAGCGTTTAGCAACATACACAACCTTAAGGTTGTTTTTAGATGGAGTTAGAGAACAAAATATCCAGTGTAAATAGGACCCAGCACCAGAATTAAAATGCAACCAATCTTTTACAGGTATAAAAATGATATAAAGTAGTGCTTTATTCGCATACCTTGTGCAGTTGGCTGTGGATGTTGAAACCTTGATGTACCTGTTTATCGCAAGACAGCTTTAACAAGTGATACTGACTAAGGGGTACAGACGACTACAGAGAAGTTAGCCCACATACCAGGTTCATCTCCCAGCAATTGCTTTACCATTGCAATAATCAATACACCTTCCCAAAACACTTCAGAAGTACTAAAAAACATGCAACTGGTTGAACAGCAGCTAAAGTGGTACAAATAAATGGACTTGTATCAGCAATTACCTTATAAAAACAGAGATACTTTTCCTGAAGGTTCCAAACTATGTAATCTGCAGTATTCTTCTTTATTACAGTGATTTTCTCTGACTGCCATTATGCTTCTACTGCGTAAAGTCACCTGGCTGGGTGAGATAGGTTTGCTAATTAGGGGTCAACTCATTACAGTTTCTCAACTGCTCAGTTTGTGCGACACAAACACTCACTAACCATTGTGCTCAGTTGGACTTCTCATGAACACACCTGGATCCTTGTTGGCAGCACTGTGCATGTACTGTCCAGGCTATGCATCCAGGGTGGGGGTGGGGCGGGACTGTAATTCCACATATAACCCTCTGAAGATGAAGTCACTACAGTGTCTAATTTTTTACCAGCATACACAGGCATCCAAGACCGCCATGTTTCATACCTTAAAGTGCTTTGCTACTGTGAACCACAATAACACAATATCTGTATATTCTGAGCCAGCCATGGATTCAGAAAAGGAAGTGTCCACTGATAGCCTAGTATGAACCTATCTGCCCTAGGGCATTTATAAGCCTAGCCAGAGTGTATTTGGCTTTCGCCACCCATTTTAAATTAATTTTGCTATGCCCTTTTTCGAGGTTAGTATACTGTGCCTCTGTCTAGCAGTGACACAGAAGTGATACCCGGGGTAAACCTACTATCTCCCATCCACTCATCAAGATTCCTCTTGGAGAGTCAATGAGGGACTCTGCCTAACCTGGACTGGGATTTTATTCCAGAGTGAAGGGAGCCTCTGGGTTATGAATCTGTCCCTCCAGCATGTCCTATTTATTTCAGTGCTGAGGTTCAAGTCTCTCGAGCGAGTTAGCTCGATGGGATTTGGATTTTCTGAGGTGCAGCATGTCCATTAATTCTGGGTTGGACATGGCTTTATACGTCAGGCACAGATCGCCTCTGAGCAGGTGGTATGCCACTGAATAGAGCTGGAGTTTCTTTAACCGGGCAGCATATGGCATCTGTTTGAGCCCTTTGATCCTCTTGGTGAGGTACTTTTGGGGTCTTTCCAGTTGCTACAGGTGTCTGGTAAGGTACATCCCAAAAGGGGCATTGTACTCAATTATGGGCCTGGTGAGGGATGAGTAAAGAGGCACGATGACCTCCCCTGATCTAGATGTGAATCCCTTCATGATTAGGTGGGCTATATAAAATGTTTTTCTAACCACTTTGGCCATGTGGTTGTCAAATGAGAGACTGCTATCAACTTGGGTCCCCAGGTCCCTAATTACTTCTTCCATACTTAATGGATTACTACCTGTGTGGTAATTTGTGGGCACTTTGTTTTTGCCAAAGGGGGTGACTAGTCAGTGTGAGCAGATGGGATATACAAGACCTGATGTAAGAGTAAATTTTCTGCCACTTTCTACTGTGAAACATCAAGAGAGTAGTGCTTATTTTAGAGTGCAGGGATGGAGTGAGGAAGAGCCCAAAATATTACTGGACCTCCTGCATAAGCATTATACCCAGAGGCACCTAGAGGAGGACTAAAAAGGACCTCAGTATAAGAGTAAAATCCGGAATTTGTTTATCCTAGGTTAAAACTTGGGCAAATGGCATTCCATACATGGGATAATGGTGCCGTCAACATTGCAGTGACGGCATCACCACTGTACTGTAAGCTATAACTTATGTTAGCCACCCATGTAACCTGTCATTGTGTACCATCCACAAATATTACACAGTCCTCTTATTTCTACAGGCACTGAAAAAAATTAAGTGAATAAGCAGCTGTTCACAAGTCTGGAGTGCCCAAGAGTGTGCCAGGGTGATACTTCACACTGAACAAATCTTTATATTAATGTAAGTAGAAATTCAGTCCCAAACATTTCATACATCACTACCAATTCTATGATACCTGACGCAAGTCAAAGATACCAATATGACTGTTAGTGTGTTTGTGCAAGCTTCCTGTCATACACCTGGCCAACAGGGTCAGAATATTAAGGCCGTGCTCCCACATTGTGAGGATGCTTGGGGGTTTGACTATTCCCACCACATTATCACAAAATATTTCAGCTGAAGCCTTTGTCTCATTATCCCAATTACAACATTGGGGGAGGGATATGCAAGAGCAATACTTTGGGTGGATGGACATCTGTGTTATGGGCAATTTTTGTCAAGACATTTGTTTCCTTTGCTTTCAACATGTGAGTGAAGTGTATAACTAAGCAGAGTGATTTCTTGCACCTATACATTTGTCTCAGATATTACTTCATCTTGAACTACAGAATCCCACTGGTTTGTCCAACATAGCTTACCACGTTAATCCTCTGTTTATCAAAATACAGGTGATAACAGTTGTTGATTCTCATCTGTGTAAGCCAACAGCCTTGCTAAATTGAGAAGGACATTAGACTCAAAAGTATCACAGTTGAATTATATATCAGCTTCGTTTTTTCATTGTATTTGTACTCTCCACTACCTTCTTTGATGCTATTATTTTAGTGTTTTGTTTCTCTTCGTTTACTGTACTAGTATATGCAGTGGCATCACGACCTGCACCAATCCCTTTAGCAGGGTCTGTCAGCCTCCCACAGGTGGAAGTAGCAGCACCAATACCACCACCAAAAGCACCCAGCACATCTGGGTTCCAGCCTGCCACAGTTTCCTCCGCACATCCTGCACTACCCAGTTCAGGTAGTGTTGAACAATATGCTGTGACACCTGCACCCACCAGTAGCAGTGCCAGTGTCACCCACTGGCCATTACAGACATTGTGGGAGATTACGGACAGGAAGTGCAATGCATGAGTTGGTCAGATGGAATTCCTCTTCCAACAAACTGTTGAACTGCATCCCCGTGCAGCAGGAGACAATAAATGGGGCTCAGTGGTGACTGCAACTGGGACAGAGTAATTTCTCACTGGGTCACAGAAGGCAGAAACTGCAACTACAGACATCCCATTCCATCCCCATCCTTGTGTTCCCTCCCTTTTGTGTTGAGCCCTCCCTTCACCACCCTCTTTCCTCCACTTGTCAGAAGTATACTTTACCACTGTGGTCTCCCCTCACTGTGTTACCACGTGTGATGCCCGTGCCCTGGCCCAGCAATCAAGGAGCCTCAACCCTCACCACTAACACCAGAGAGGGCATCTCATATAGGAGAAAGGATAACAAATACACACGGTAAAGTGCAATTTCCCTTAAGAGCACACACATTCAATCTGGGGCTGGTTGCTCCCTTCCTCTCCAGGTCTCCAATAAGACTCTCCAGTGGCACAGCTATAGGGTCCAGATCACAGCCTAGCTGGCAAGCTAACCTCCAGTACCCTCTCTGTCCAACCAGTGCTTTGTGTCCCTGCCAAAGTAGCTGAAACACACACCGAGATAAGTATTTATACAACTTCACAGACACTCTTGGGAAAGGCCAACACAGATTCTCCAGCTGTGCCCCTATACCCAGACTATACGGTAGTAATTCCTGCCCCCACCACCTAATAATTATCAGCTACCCAAAGGCCCATAAAAGGGTGTCCAATTATTACTGTGCAATATTATTATCCAATAGTAGTGTAACTTAAGCAATCAAGGCTTATTGGAAGGGCTTAGTACAGGATCACTTATAAGCATGCAATGCACTCTAGAGCTTAAATTATCTCTACGTAAACCAGCCACAGTTGAAAAGGGTTTAAAAGTATTTAATAATGCTAAAAACACAACACAATACTACTACACCACAGTGCTATTCAAGAGTTCAAAGATCACACCAAAACTAATAATTCAGTGGTACAATTCTGACATAACAGAAAAACACTTACTCTAATCTTTTCCAATTCCTAGCTATTGCTACAAGAAAACATACTTCTAAAGTAACTTACTTGCACAAAGCATAAGGCAGTGCCGAGTTGGATAGTCAGACAAAAATGCTTAATAATCTCTGGTTCTCACTGTTTAAATTGCTATTACATTTCTGATACACATTACATCATCTTTTACATTTTCCTGGTGTTCCCAGGCTGATAGATTAAACATCTCCCTTTTGTCACCTTGCAGCTGGTCAGGAACAGAGCAATAAAAATACATTTGCATGTTTAAATCTTGCAATTTAACTCTTAGTTAAAACAAAAGAATGAATGTGCTAGTCCAGACAGAATGACCAAAGGATATATTTGAAATCATTTTAACTTCAAAAGAAAGATTTGAAATGCTTGACTTAGTTTTCCTTATAGCAGATGGCAATGTTGCTACAATCTTGAAGTTCAACATTTTAGTATTTTCTTTCATTTAAGAAACAAGCCTGTATTTTACACTTATATTTACAAATGCCAGAATTGTGTGTCAAATTCTATTTGGCTAGGCTGGCAGCCTTCACCCATCTCTACCAGTCTTCACATTTCTTCACCCATCTCTACCCAATCTTCATACCACATACCCTGTCAATCATGCCTGTTTGTCTGTCTTCTGCTACCTAATCTAACCCTCTTACCTTCTTTATTTTCTTTCCCAACTTACCCTCTTTTTATGCATGAACAATGTGTACCTGTTCCATAAAAAATATTTAGCCCACCTCCTCCGCCTCCATCCTGCTCATTCCTTACTTTACGTCCCTTCTTTTTTACCTTCTGCTTACTTCTTTTTGTCTTATACTCCTATTTCCATTCCTTAATGTGGTCAAAAAAAAAAAAAAAAAAAAAAAAAAGAAACACAAGGCTTCCAAATCACTATCTTTTGTGATTGTACTGGTGCGCGAAGGTTTGGGAAGAGCACCATTGATGCTCACATACAACCAACAAGAACAGGCACTGCTCACTGTGCGCTGCTATGTTCTACACGTCCAACTACAGTCATATATAATGACCTCAGCTGGCATTGGCAATGCAAATGAGGATGGCATTGCTGAGGGGCAGCCGGCAAATACAACACAAGTGTCAGCATCTGAGCAGTTCCCTTTGCAAAGACTTAAAATAACAACTACGTGTGTAGATGATAGATTCGCCCCAAAAGTGGTACCATGACATTGGACTAGTTGCACATGAAGAGTAAACAGAAAAGGGCTGGCCAAAATTGCGACAACAAAGTTTCTGAATCCCAGGGAAAGTGTGCTGATATTTCTGCACGTCGAGTTTTACCATACAGTACTGTGCACTCACTCTCACCATTTTCATATCCACTTAAGAGCAGTTTTTATCATGCTGTTACTACTATATCATTTTAATCATACCCTACTGACAGAGGGCATGGTCACAGGGAAGCAAAGCAATAATGACAACCCCCCAGTGCCCCATTCCCCCGGCTGTAAATTGTACCAGTGAATACGATGGTCAGAAAACTGAGGTACAAAAAGAAAGATGCAGAAGCATCTACCCGTTGAAGAGAAGGTCTGTACAGCACTTTAACGGGTCTATGGTGAAAAGGTTGGGAGGAGTGAATGAGACCCGATTGAAAATGTCAAAGGTGGCAAATAGTAATGTAGGGTGGTTGCTTGGTTGCCGAGATCAGACTGAAACTGCACTGGTGGGCCTCATTTTCAGAACTATGGCAGAATAATGCTCATCAGCCCCCATGGGAAAGCCTACATCAGAGTACTGAAAAGGAGACTTGATCTGATAAGCAAGTCAATGTGAAGACACTCCCAACCTTAATAAACTTTGCTGTCTCTTCTTGCCTTCCCTTTACAGGTAGTTTGAATCATTACTTACCCCCACTGAGGCCTTCACTGATAGATCTCCACCGACTGCCTCTCTGGTTTCTTTGCATTCCGCCTGGTTTACACCCCTTGTGCTATCCCCCTCCCCCAACACTAAGTCTTTATTAGAATCCTGCTGAGCATGGAGCCATCTTTAAATTTCTAGTCTCCCACCAGGACACAAGTGCTCTTCAGCAATTGCATTCTGCTTGCTGGTAAGCCACTAGACCTCAGCAATTTGTTTAAAGTGTTCAGACTTGTAAAGTAATACTTAACTTTTTACTCGTCTTGGTGGGCTCTGCCATGCTCTGTTGGCTCCCCTGCCCCCACTACCTCTACATTTGTAGTAATCACAGCCACACCTACACCTCACCCATGCATCACCTCCACCAATCACAGCTCCTCAAGTCAGATCACATTATACCACACCAGCTTGTTCCACCACAAAATACTCCCAACCACTCTCATTCCCACTAGACGTTACTTACATCACCCACACTACTTCCCCAGCCACAACTAATGCAATCCCATAATTCCTACCCAGACCCCCACCTAGAACCAACTTAAATTTTATAACCATGACTATCCCACAACTAAGTTAAGTCTGTCTTCGCATAATTCTTTTATAACACCACAAGTTATCACTCTAGCAATATCCCTAAACTTAGCAGCATAACACTGCATTATGCACTCTCATATACAGACACCGTACATTATAATATCTGCCCACAATTGTTCAAGAACTACATAACGGACCAATTCAGAACTAAAACATATATGCTGTCATTCCTACTCCAAAAAAACAATACGTTCTCACACTCATCACCAAACTCAAACATCTGTATCACCATTTTAACACCAGGCTCACCATAAGTGGGGATATCCACCCCAACCGAGGCCCAAATCCATCCTGTCCAACAGAAACTGCTCCATCACAAATGTCTGAACATAACACCCCCACTATCTTCATCCCTGGGTAAATCAACAGCAGCAAAACCAACCATCATTTAATGCTAAATATTAATATTAGAAGTATCAAAAATAAAATACCTAAACTCCAGACCACAATAGCACACTACTCCCCAGACATAGTTGCTTTATCAGAAACCTGGCTAAATAAAAACATAACCAACTCTTCTGAGTTCTAAGTCCTCCCTACCGGCTACAATATCATTAGACAAGACAGACCACTTCGTAAAGGGGGTGGAACTGCCTTGAAGACTTCTTATCCTGGTGTTCTTCCACATACTCACAAGAAACCCTTATTCTGGGGGATTTCAACCTAGATTGTTCACCTGCATATCAGAACCACCAAGTAATCTAATAAATCTCCATGGCTACCAGCAGCTAGTCCAAATTCCAACTAGATGTGATAAAAAAAATCTAAAATGGAATCCATCCTTGACTGGGTCATAACTAAAAACCCCACATTGTACCCCCACGCAGGCAGTCTCCCAGACACCTTAAGTGACCACAACATAATATACCTTATACGTAGAACAAGCATATGCAAAACTACTAACTATATATCCACTAGAAACAATTCTCTCCTGACATCCTCAATACTTGACTCTAACTGTGACTGGACCCTCCTAAAAACCCTCCCACTTGACCAGGCTGTAGCATATTTCAACAAAATATTTCTACAACACCTAGACACTCTCTCCATTGCGCAAAATCAAGGTTAGAACCTCTACAAACCCATGGCTCAGTAAAGAAACCAGGCTGTAGCATATTTCAACAAAATATTTCTACAACACCTAGACACTCTCTCCATTGCGCAAAATCAAGGTTAGAACCTCTACAAACCCATGGCTCAGTAAAGAAACCAAACAAATCTTCAGGTCCAGAGACGCTGCCTGGCTTTACTATAAAAAAAAAAAAAACAAAGAAACACAAAGCCTAAGTACAAAGAACTGCGCAACCATGCAAAAAAATCCATTAGGCTGGACAACAAATCCTACTACATGACATTACAAATGAAATACCAACACAACCCCCAAAAATTTTGGAAAAATGTAAACCAGCTACTAAAACCCACCCAAAAGGCTACCCCCAAACCAAAACTGAGATCACTCTACCATATCAAACCATTTCTTACCAACAACACGAGATCAGCCATTGCTCGCTCCCAACTTCTATCCACCCTACTCTATGCATCTCCCATTCTGACTAATCTCAACAAAACTGAACCAAGCAAAATGGAAGACTGCTATAACAGAATTGCCCACTTTGCTGCAACGTGCTCATATAGAACTCATCACTGTACTGCTTTGAGACAGCTCCACTGGCTTGAACTGCCCAGCTTCCTAAACTACAATCAGCTCTGCCTCTGTTATTCGATCTATTACCTCCCCAATAAGTGTCCTGCCCTCAAAAACCTAGTACAACATCACTCAGCCAAAAGGCCTCTTAGATCATCAAGCAAACTACTACTAGAAGTCACCAACAGCTACAATAGCTTTGGAGATGCAATATATAGTAGTTCAGTGGCTAAAAAATGGAACTCTGTCCCCACTAGCATTCAAAACACATCATCTAAAGCCTCCTTTAAAGACCTCATCAGGCAACATCCCAAGCAAAGTTGGCAGTGCCATGACTGCTTCCCAGGCTAGTGAAAGCAGATAAGGTACAGATACTAAACCTAGAGTACTTGATAATAGTTTTCAATCTTACCCACAAAACACTAGCTAATCTACAATGTATGTACTGTGCCTGTATACTATGTATGTATTCTACCTATGTTTCAAATTTCAGCTCTACACCACAAATCTATTAAAATTACCTTTATTTTTAAATTAATATTTGTTTGTTCTCTCCACTGTAACCGTTGACGTGCTGCATACCACTGTAAAAACATGTATTTTGTAATTTGTGTGTATACTAATCATGTCTAAATAATAAATATATCTGTAATTTTTCTATGTGTAGCTTTTCTCCCCGGGCCTCTGCTGAAAAAGGG
Source organism: Protopterus annectens (assembly GCF_019279795.1). Classification (NCBI taxonomy): domain Eukaryota; kingdom Metazoa; phylum Chordata; order Ceratodontiformes; family Protopteridae; genus Protopterus; species Protopterus annectens. Next base: position 1,325,973,223 of record NC_056745.1, on the reverse strand, counting down.
CCTTTTCGGCTCAGACACCCCCGGTTAACAAATGTAAAATAAAATAAATAATTGAGTCTTTCTAATTCATGAGCAGTAATACCAATTCTGACCTGCAATGTCTTGTTGGTGGAAGGGTGACACTGCAAAAGTTTATGATCCCAGGTCTATGCTGCTTGCCATCTAGTCCCTTTACTTGTGGAGCAAGAGCTGTGTTCCTGTTCTCTGCTTTAAGATGAGCACATTTAAAATGAGTGCATCTTCCCAGCATGTGTTCTGTGCGCTCTCCTGTTTATGATTTTCAAGGACAAGATGACAATACACGGTACAGGTCTGGAAACAATATCCAGTTTGGGGATATCATGCATGCATCTCTGCTGCTTGCAGACTATGTTGCTCCCTTGGTCTCAAATGACCTATCTCTGGCATCTGCTGGGTAGTTCACTGCTAAGTTTGAAGTGGCTTCAATAAAAATAAGCACCTCAGAATCAAAGGTCATGCACTGCTCTTGAAAAAAATAAAAAGGTGTACTTGACAGGGAGCAGCTACCTCAAGTGATCAAATGTATGCATTCTGGGGTCTTGCTGATTTGTTAGGGCACAATATAAATGGGGAGATGGTACTGTACTAGACACTGGTGGTGAAGTGACAGCTAAGTCACAGGAAGAAACTTTCAGCTTACCTGTGATTCTGCATCTCGGTTCGTACCCATTGTTATAAGCCTTGCATAGTGACTAATGTGGTTAGATCGTAGGTACAAGTAGTGGAAATGAGTTTCATTCATGGGGAGGATGAACTCAGTATGTGATACACTGCAAAGCTGAGAAATCGGTGAGGATCTAAGATTATAGCCACTGCTTCACCAGATTAAAAAAATGTCTGTTAAGATGGTTTGGACACCATGAAGATTTCCCCTGGACACCTTTTGAAGAAGTTGTGTTAAACACAAATCACTGAAAGGATACCCAAGGGCAGAACAAAGACACAATTACAACAGAATATTTGGACCTGGTATAGTATGAGATGGGGACTTTTAAATGGATCTGGAAGCCTGGCCTGGCCCACTCACTTTATTACCAATAAACCTCACTAAGACGAGCAGTTTAGAAAATACATGAACGGATGGATGAACTAAGCATGCTTGTCAGGACAGGCTCCAGCCCAGTAACCCTGAGTAAGATAATGAAGGTAACAAATAATGAATGAATCAGCCAAGGCATAAGTGTACCCAAAACATGCAGAAAAAGGTAGAAGTACCTTTTTGTCTTCAGAATAGGAGAAACACGACAATCAAATTTAATATCATACTACAAGAGGCAGAAATTTAACAAGTATCCCATAGCCAGATTGGGGGGGGGGTTGGTTAAACAACTTGGGTCTGACTTCATTTAAGAAAGTCCTAGACAATCAAAATATGGAACTGCACACTTCTAGAAATACTGTCAACCCTAAAAGTGGTTATTTTATCTATGAAAATATGAAACAGGTTTAACTGTAACCCTCTCACAGATTCTTCCTAATTACCAGTGCATCATATTCAAACTGCTCTAGTTGCTTACGATGCCAGTTTTCACACATCTGGGACAATGTTTAGCAGAGTATGGAGATTGTAGCGTATTATAGCATGTTCCTAACTCTTCTCACACAGGCATGGTTTGTAATTACGTTACAGTACTGACATGGTCACAAGACATTTATACTCTTACTCTCCATATGAAGGCCGCCTAATTGCTTATACTTTTCTCTTCTATCAACCAAGGACCACAAACCAGTCTCAGGACTGCAAGCTGCCATTTGGATGTTCAAGTACTTTGCTTTCTTGGAACCCACAGTGGATTCTGATCAAATCACTGAACATGCATCAGAAATGCAGATGAAAGCTCAACTACTCCATCAGTAGAGATGGTATGCTGTGTGTTACTTTTACTGCTGATTTTTTTTTCCATTTTCTGTTCAAAAACAGTCAAACTAAATTTAAAAGGAAGTGGCCAATGGCTCCTAAAAATGACAACTGACATTTCAAATGACATCATCTTTCTGTCACTGCAAAATTTAAATAATTCATTCACCTACTACTCACTTGATCCAGATGAGGGCAGTGGAGTGTGACAACTGTAGAATATCTTGACAATCATACAATATAAAGGATCGCCAAGTCACCTGTAACTATTAGTAAATTAGTCAAATATTTAAAGTAGCACAGATATCAAACTCATGAGAAAGAGATACCAACTCACTGGAGGGCAGAACCATTGCCAGCTACCTTGTAATATGAGGTTCTACAACTGTACACAAAACTAACAAAACCAAACAATATTAATCATAAAGCAAAGGGAAACTAAACCATATCACACAATGTTCCTCAGATAATGAATTGAAGAGCACGGAAGAAGCAAAGAAACTCAAAGGAAGACAATGCCAGAAAAAACAACAGACTTGAGAACAACAATCCATATTCTAGCACTGCCTATGGCTACAAAGACCACTGATCATGTTTACTGGCATCAGAAAAAATATTTTGTAATAAGTGAATCAACTTCTTAATCAAAGAATCTCAGTACTAAACCATTCTTTTGCTTTGTAATAAATATTTCACCCACAATTTACTAACTGTAGATAAAGCAGACTACCGCGCAAAGGAGAACATAAGGAGACACATTGGGTTGAAAATACCCTGAAAGGGCAAGTAAAGTGCACCTGGTGCTCATAGAGATCAGCTCTTAGCACCATACAGATGAAAGAGTCTTACTTAAACACTGGAAACTTTAATAATACCCACTTTGAGGGGGAAAAATATGAAAGGGTAAGTAAGCTGTATACAATCTTTCTACTTTGGTGCTTGTCTAGAACAGCTTCTAGAGTCTCATTCCAAATGTTCATTTGAGGTTTACTGTTCTCTAAACAGCCTGACAATTTCCTCATCTTAAATGCCCAGTCTAATATATTCTTCAAACATTACTGTATTCAGTTTTATTATCTTTGTGGGGTTAACATACCACTCAGCTTCTTAAGAGGTTTCTTTTAGATCCTCATGGTGTCAAAGATATGCACAATGTGCAAACAAACTACACTAGGTGGTGGTGGTGTGTTCTGCCCAGCAATGATTTTGTAAAAATGAATACTGCTTTGTGCCTAGTGTTTCTGTAACAGTACTACAACCCTAAACTGGCTTAGGCTATGGAATTACAGTGCTTTATATCAGCCTGCTACATAAAGACTTTACAAACATGTTTGGACTTGGAAGGATACAACTGCATTTTTAACTTAGAATTCACCCTAATGTTCTGCTTTTCAGCTTCCTGCTCCTCCAAGGTCAGCACTGAAAGGAGACCACATGTGCTCAAGAGAACTACTCTGCGACCAAATAAATTAATGAAATAAAAATCACCAACAATGTAGTGTTATTTATTGTTAAAGTCTTACTAGATAAAGGCTTTTCAACCAACATCAAGTCTCAAAATGTTTCTTACTTTTATCAGTAAATTTAAACAAATGCTTAAAATGCACACAACGGGGTCTACGATAACAGCATGGTCTCTTGCAGGCTTCCATTGCACAAAATTAACATATCTATCTAAAATAAATGCTGCCGTCATAGTCCAGTTGCTACACTCATATCCCTACTGACATCCAATCCACACCAGAAGGGATCTCCTCCTTATCCCATACACACTTTTCACACATCATACTCGTCCAGACGTCATATCCCATATAACCTGGAATGTTTCACGTCCAATCGTCCATCAGTCTATACCAGAACTCCCTCCCTTCCAACTACACCTCACTACATGTATACAATATTTCAAAAACTTAAGGTTTACGCTGACCTTTTTAGAGAAGGCTATTATTGTACCAACTTGCCCTTTCCTATGAAAAGGATGCTTTTGTTTTAGGCTATCTTTTCAATGTTAGTAGCCTTTAGTGAATCATATTTCTATCCACCGTTCTTTCATCTTCTCTTTCTGAAATGGAGTCTAAGAATAACAATCAAGCTGTATTATTGACAGTTCCTCATTTTTCCTAGGTCAAGCATCACTCTCACCTGAAGGTCTCCTCGATCTCAGTTACACTTGTGTCTTTCTCAACTACAAGAAAATTAGGCTTTCGGTTTTTGTTCAATTCACCTACTCCTCCAAGCAAAAAGCCAGTGCACGTATCTTCATCACCAATAACAGCAATTAATTTACCACGGCCTGCCATAGCTCCAAACACTTCCAAAATGAATAATCTTCTCTAAAGTCACAATCAAATAACAGCGACTGTCACCGGTAAAAGCATGCGCAGTGAAAGGCTTAAACTACTTCCCCCATTTCAGTCAGGTGATAACAGTGACCGTCAACATCTAGATCACGTGCAGATATCCCCCTCCCCTTTACGTTTGTGACGCCAAAAAGTAGGCCGTATACTTCTGATAAGTGAGGGTGGTACAATCCTAAGTGGAAACAATGTTAATAGGAAGAATGTATGTGTGTGCACATTGCTGAAAAACAACAAAAAAATGATTGTGTTTGCAAATAAGGAAGTGTGCAATCTTGTGTATAAAAGTGGTGGTTGCTGTCCTAATGACGCATGCTTCTCGTGTCTTTTGGATTCCATTAAGTGAAACTAGTGGCTGTTTATTTTTTCTCCGAGGCCTTCCTTCTGTTAGGAGGAGATTTCAAAAAACAGAAAATACTTCCCAGTGTTTATTAAAAAGAATACTAGTTTGCCTCACAGCAAGAGGTTCTCCGGTTCGATCCTCGGCTGAGGTGCCTTCTGTGCGGAGTCTGCATGTCCTTCCTCCTACATCCCAAAGACATGCTGTAGGGGGATTGGACATTCTAAATTGACCCTATGTGTGAGTGAGTGTCGAAGGTTGGACGCCGGGCTGGCAACTCGACGCCGTAGAACTCAACAGCCAATCATTAGCGGAGAGCTGATCCAGTGTGGCGACCCCTAACTAGGAAAAGTCGAAAGAATAAGTTAGCTTTAAGATGCATTAAAATGTAAAAGTGGAGGGTGTTGCACCGTTTCGGAAACAAAATGGGAGCAGATTATGGAGGGTGTTAAAGCGTTTCGGATACAAAAAGGGAGCAGATTACCAGCAATTTGATATACAGCGAATTGAGTACATGGAAACTGCATCTTATAACTGCTCACGGCGTTGTACTAAAGCAGTACTCGACCAGATGCGCAGTAGCAAATCCCATTTATCACCAACGTTCGGTAATGGTGATCTCATGGGGTTGCCACCTTTTCAAATGCCCAAAGTGGGTAATTTTTTAAAAAAAACTTGAGATTTTGCAGGGCAGTACATACCCACAATAAGTACAAAGGACAGAGCTTCACTTTTTTGCCAAAATAAAAGTTTATTCTTGTAGCATTTGAGTTTATGCTAATTCTTATAACGTGTAGGTGTTTTAGATATAAAATAACAGTTTTATGCGACTATTTAAAAAAAACTTTGGAAATATTTTTTAGCCTACAAATCATAGGACAATTGCGATTTTCAGTGTTTTTTTTTTGGGGGGGGGGGGGGGCTTTGTATTAGAACATTACCCCGCAGACGCGCAATAGTGGGTGTGGCCTACGTGATTGTCTTGACAAGTCCGTTTAACGTTGCATGCAAAATAAGGCTGAGTGACAAGCCATTATGAATATTCTATCTGTAACCGTTTGTTGCTGCTCCTTAAGTACGGCCATTCCAAGCTAGTTATTGTGTGTGTACTTTAATTAAGAGATGTAAGAACAGGTTCGAATATTAGCAGGTCAGAAGGCACTGAGACAGATGCCTGTTGTCAAAGCCATGTCCTCAAGCCATACCTCTCAAGTTACGGGTCTTAAAAAGTTCGTGTTCCTCGAAGTTCCACATTGAAACACTCTGTCACACATTCAGTGTTAGGAATTTTTTTAAGTGAAATCCATTGTAAATAGAAATTAATCATATTAATTCATTAAAACATTTTCTTTATAAGTAAAACCAGCATATTTTAACCATCCTATGATCTTCCTAGTTGAAGTTGTTAGTAAGCCATTAGTATGTGTTCCACATTTTGCCCATTTGTTCCACATTATGAGGGCTAGTGTTCCTCATTTTGGACATAGAAGGTTGAGAGCTGTGCCTCATGCTCAATGCCAAAAAGTGCATTGTCATCCCCCTTTGGTAAAAACGCTGTACCCATGAACTACCACGTAGGCGGTAGTCTCCTTAACAATGAAAGTGTGATGAGACCTTGGGACATAGGTGGACAGTAGTCTCTCCTTTGATAATCACATTGCCACAGTGGTCAGGAAATCCTTCTAAGTGGCACACATCACAAAAGGTTTCTCATCCAGATAAAAAGAGGTCATTGTTCCCCTCTACTCATGATCTCTGCCTAACATACGTCATACATACATATGTCAAACCCAGAGCTGTTCGGCATGCTCCACTTAAAGAAATCCCAATCTCTCAAAGCTACAGCTCTAGGGACCTAAACCTTGTCACCACAATAAACGGAACATGCTGGAGGTATAGATTCCTGTCCCAGGGACTTCCCATACTCTGGAACAGGCTACCTGTCTATGTCAAACAGAGTTCCTCAGTGGCACTATTTAAGAAAAATCTTGATTGGATGGGAAATAGGAAATTCACCCCGGGATCACTTCTGTGGCTCTGCTTGACAAGGGCACAGGAAAATTATTTTTTTTGGGTGGTGAAAGCCAGGGAACCTTTTTGGCTAGGCTTGTATGGGCCAGAGACTTCCCATACTCTGGAACAGACTACCTATCTATGTCAAACAGTGCTCCTCATTAGCACTCTTCAAGAAAAATCTTGATGACTGGATGGGAAATTCACCCCGGGGATCACTTCTGTGGCTCTGCTCGACAGGGGCACAGGAAAATAATTCTCTTGGGTGGCGAAAGCTAGGGTGCATTTTTTGGCTAGGCTTGTATGGGCCCTAGGGCCGATAGCCTAGTACCTACCTATGAACCTATGAAAATCTATGTTATTATGAGAGACTAAAATATCTGAACTTGTACAGTGTATCTTTCTTTCTGGGTTAGGTGGCCGAATGGTGTGGTACGAATTGAAGCCTGGTAATGCAGGGGTGCTCTCTGGAGCTTTGAATCAGGTCTCTGTCACTGCACAGATGTCAATGTTCTCCATTTTAAGGAGTGCATTTTGAGGTTTATACTTCTAGCATTGAGTAGCATTACCCTCAGATTTTGCTTGCTTGTACCTGTTACGGTGGTGAATTTGTCATTTGAACCTTGCCTAAAAAAGGCACTATAGGGGTGGCAAGAGCCTTAGCCAGTATCCGGAATCCTAAGGGCGACAAGTGCAGGCCATCTCTGGCAAAGCTTTGTGGACTGTCAATCATGTCGTCCCAGGCAGGCAAATACTGGATCCCCTTAGAATGACACCAGAAGCTTAGCCAAGTGTTGAAGTCAGTCATTTTGTCCTTGTACTGTGATATCATTCTGGGTGATGGCAGGATGCTACTCAGGGTTTGGGTCATACTTGCCTGGGATACAAGATCGGAGAGCTCCTCCATGTCTCTTTTCATGTAGTCCAGGGAAGTACGTCTCAGGTCATTCACACCAACAAGTGAGGAAAGTTGAGTGCTGTAGTAATTTGCAGCTTATGTAGTGTTTACAATGAGTTCTGAGCAAGTGCTGAGTTCAAAGAAACAGATTTGAGTGCTGAAACTAGAAAACTGGCTAGTTATAAGAAACAAAACTAAGCTAGAAGGCTCCCCTCCAACACAGAAGGGCTTGGCGGCTCAGAAGCTTACAAACAGTCTAGACCACTTAACAGGAAAGGCAGGAAACAAGCTTAAACATTTTTTTTGTTCTCTTTCCCAGATGCTGTCTTTGTACACAGTAGGAGTGCCTGAAATCAGAATATGGTCTCACTGCACTCAGTTGAGTGAGCAAATGAGATGAGCCCAGAAGGAGTATCCAAACACAAATTTACAAGAGGGGTGGGCAGTTTCAAAGCCACTAAGATTAACACCAAAACAGAAACGGAGGGTGGGTGGGAAAACTAACTGCCATGAATGCCCTTAGTATATTTCCGCTGTACTCTTTCCAGTTTAGTCATGCTTGTTTTCCTATAGGGTTTCCATATTGTTATTTCATACTCAAGTTTGGGTCTAATGTAACTAACAAACAATGACTTCATTATGTTTGATTTCCTAGACTTTATAAATCTTTTTATGCAATCTATAATTCTATAACTATCATTAGCCAATTGGTTGATATGATTAGAAAAACTCATAGCTGAATCTGCCCATATACCCACGTCCTTAAGTGAGTCTACAGTTTCAATCACTGTGTGCTGTATTAAATATTCACCTTTCAGTTTATGTCTCCCAAATCTCATATGCTTAGTTTTTGATGTATTTATCAACATATTATTCTCCTGTGCCCAAATGGTCAATTTACTCAAATTATTTTGCAGACATGCCTTATCTGTAACACTTGTAATCAGTTTACCCAATTTCAGGTCGTCAGCATATAGACTGTAGAACACCTCAGATGAAAAAGTAAGGTCTGAAAGATGCAATCTAAACAAGTAAGGGCCTAGTACAGAGCTCTGTGGGACACCTTAACTGTAACCAAGGATTCCACCTGTCCTGTTGGTGTGTGATACTTGCCATGTCCTATTTGTAAGCCATGCAGCTATCCATCTTATCAACAGTACATCAATACCTAGTTGTACTATTTTATTGATCAGTGTTTTGTGCATGACCCTGTCAAATGCTGAAGTTAAATCTATAGAAATCAAATCACAGCACAATTCTTCATTCATGGCTGTTCTATTGTTATAAAACATCATATTACATGTGGTAATAGATCTATTTTCAACATATGCATGCTGATATATGGTTTCAAGTCCCAACCTATCCAGTTCTGACAATAACTTATCCAGTATTACCTTCATTATTTTTTTCCACAACATGAAAGTAGACTTAAGGGTCTATATGATTCTGGGTTTGTCCAACTCCCCTTTCCCTTAAAGACAGGTTTAATAAGTGCATGTCTCCAATCTTGAGCCGTTATACAAAGACATTTTTTAAGAAAAGTATTTTTTTCCTTCAATAATGTCATTGTATAATAGCAATAACCAACTCCTCTCATGATTAAACCACATCACCTGTAGGTAAATCTTCAATATACCACACCACGTCGTCGGTTATTGCTTTATTAATGTACATTAACTACACTGTTTTCCATATTCTTTTTGGTGATGTTGACTATATGATGATTATTCAAATAAGACTAGCAATTGCAGGGAAACGTAGAGTAGTGGACGGTCCTTGCTACTGCGCATCTGGTGGGGTAATGTTCTAATACAAAACCGTCTTCCCTGGCCTTATGAATATTTATCGGCAAATTGTTGAGGGTTGAAGATAGAAAACAGTAACAGACATTCGAGTTTCAGACTTCATATCCTTCAGAAAATTCATGCTAATGCAAAACCTGTCATTCTATCAACTTTCTATGTTTGTAGGAGCAGTATTTAAAAAGTGTCCCTATTTTGGGGCATTTGTCCCCCCCATTATTTATGGCTTTGTCCAGATTTCTTGCTCTAAGAGGTTGAAAAGTATAGTTAGGGCTAGGGTTAACGGTGGCAAACTGACTTACTAGAGAAATAAAGTTGCAATTCTTGTCAGTGATGAGGCATGAAAAGTCCTTAGCAAAAATTTTTCTCCTCTGGCAGAATTGCAGCATTTATTCATTTAGCTCTGGAGCTGTTCATTCTCAGGAACATTCACAAATCACGTGTACAAGGGTGATTTCAATATTTGTCAATCAACTAGGGCTGCCACCTTTCCCTGTGGCTAAAACTGGACCAAGGCCACACCGCTGCACTACTCATAACCCCACTCATTTCTGTACCTTTCCCGCCCACTTTCTGTCCATTTCATGACATCACCATGATATCAGCCGGTGGGGGACGCCCTCTTTTCCATTCCTGATGTCTTCTTTCTACCAATTTAATAAGCTTTTCTGTAGAAAGCATAGTAAATCCACTGATTTGACAAACTCTAATAGTCTGTTTCTTTTTTTGAAACAGAATACCGGAGTTTGTACAGTGTTTTCCAGACTACCAGACAATCTGTTTCATTTCCGCCTAGCCCAGAAAAAAATGAATAGGTGGCAATCCTAGGAGTACTGCTCTACAACATCATTCCATTTATGTCTTGCCAGTACTCACCCTTTAGAGTTACTTCCTATTTCAAGGAGAACTAGTCAGTCACACTAGAGGTGAGACTGTGAATACCCGTACGGAAGGAAGACAAACAGAGGCAGTATGTTACACTGCTTGATTTACAGTGGGGGATAATTTCAGCAGCGGGGAAGCTACCCTATAATGAACTTCTGACTTCATGTGCTTTATTTATTTTTGTGCTGAAAGTTTAGATAACTTGTTCTGGTATATTGGACTTATGATTTGTGTAGAAACCAGATCCAGTGCCACTGGGTTCTTAATTGCATGGATGGCAACTTGGCAAGGCATATATTTCCCCTCATAAGCCATAAAAAAACTGAATAAAGGGGCGGTGCTTCCAGTCGTTTGTGGTAGTTTTGGGGTTTTAAATCACTGATGATGTTGGGAACTGCTGGGGTCTTTTTTAGCTTCATACATCTAGTGAGCTACATCCCAGTGGGGACATTGTATTGTAATTAGCAATTGGTCTAATTAATGCTGAAGGGAGAAAGACCTCTTTAGAACTGGTTGATATTCTTTTGGCAATTAGCTGCTCTTGCATAACAAAGTACAGGGAATTATCAACCCATGTTCCAGGGTCTTTAACAACATTCTCATTACTGAGTTGGGTTTTGTCTATGTTGTATGCTGCAGGGTAGAACTTTTTACTAAATGTGACAACACTGAGATTTGTTGCATTAATTTGAACCCATTTTTCGTATGCCAGATGTTTACAAGTCACTTAAAAAAACACCAAAACTAAAAATACGAAAAGGTGCTCAGACAAACCAAGGTTCGGATAAAATGAAACGTAATTTATTTAAAAAAGATAAACCAACGTTTCTGTTTCTGTTGTTAAACAGAAGCTTCTTCAGCTTAGACTGCTACAGTACACATTTAGAGCTTTTATAGCAGTGCCTAGGAGCCAGAAATATTTACATTTTCCCTTCTTTACAAGAGTTAACAGATAATGCATGCTCCCAGGCATACCATCTCTGGTCCCATTCAGCAGTGTGGTGTTATATTTTAATGGTTTAATAGCTCATTTACATTTCCCTTATTTTTCTTAAAATAAACTAGCTGGTTAACCTTTGCTGTGCCAGTACCCACTTTTAAAATATATACATTTAACTCAGCTGCAATAATACATGTACATTTCTCTTTTGTTCAGCAGGGTGCACTGTTGAGAACATTTTAATACAATTAACACATGCAAAGCTCACACATACATTTTCAGCAAAAGCATCTGTAAAAATCAGTTTGATATACTAATGACATATAATTATTTACAAAATTACAGCTAGCTGTGCTGGCACAAGTCATACATTCACTGCCCTACTTCACCTGCCATGGCTGGCAGTACCTCCTATCGTCACGTAGACCTTATCTTATTTTTGATGTTTTTTTTTAAATACCTTTTTTAAATTATCACTTGAGACATAGGCAAACATACATTAATAGGAAAGAAAACAGACCATGTTAACATTTTTCCATTTTCACACATTATACATTACATATGTTTCCTTTCTGTATAACTCTCATCAGTCCAGTATTACAAAAATTGCTCAATTCCTGCTTTCCCTTAAACCTCATTATTCTGCATGAATTGTGCCTACAATTTCCGTGTATTTCTTTGCAATTTGCTCCTTCCCTTTTCTAAAGATCTCTTTTATAATTATTTTAAATCTTTTACAGTATTCAGTACTCCAAATACAGTTGGTTTAGACTCGGAGTTCCATTTTCTAGTAATTATGTTTTGACAGCCTACAGAATTAAACTTAACAAGGCCTTACTATGTTCATAGGATCATATGAGGTTACTAGGTTAATGGCCCTAAGGCCCTTACAAGCCTAGCCAAGTTAACCCTTGTTCTCAAGAGTGTCTTTTACGAGTAGACACTGAATCATACCTATTAACCCTATCTAAGAGGGATACAGTTGGAACCTCCAGGGTGAATTTATGATTTCCATCCAGTTATCCAAATTATGCTTAAATAGGGTTAACGAGGGACTCTGCTTAACATAGATTGCAAGTCTGTTCCAGAGATGAGGTAACCTTGGGGAAACAAATCTGTCCCTCCAGCAAGTCCTATTGATGTCACATACCAGGTTAAAGTCCCTTGAGTGTGTGACATGTGTACAGTTTGAATAGCAAAGGTCTAGCATTTCCATTACTGTAGGGTCGGAGATTGCCTTAAATACAAGGCACAGGTCACCTCTAAGCAGTCTCTATGACACAGGGTAAAGTGACATTGATTTCAGTCTGTCCATATATGATGTGCTGGAGACTGAATTTTCTTTGTAAGAAACCTTTGTGTTCTCTCCAATTGCTGCAGGTGCTTGGAGAGGTACGTACCAAAGGGAGCATTATACTCTAGTATTGGCCTGATGAGAAACAGAGTACATGGGAATTATAACATCCTTTTTTCTGGAGGAAATTCCCTTACTTATGAGGTGAGCAATGTAGAATTCCCCTCTACCTACTGTAGCGACATGGTGATCAAAGTTGCTATCAATCTGCTTGCCCAGGTGTCTCACCAGTGATTGAATGCTTAAGATATTGCTATTTATGCAGCATTTTGCAGGAACATCACCCTTGCTGAGGGGATGATGATGTATCTTTTTCCACCGAGTTTAAGTCCATGACTTTGGCACTGGTCATTAGCCTGTGTAAGTCCTTTTTGCAGGATATTGACATTGTTAGGGGAATGAATGACTGCTCTTAGTTTGTAGTCATCGGCAAACATTGTCAGCCACAGACCTTTTGTTTTTGCCTGTACTTTGGAGGAGCAAATTCTGAACAGTAGAGGGTCCAGAACAGACCCCTGTGGAACACCACTGGTTACTGGTCTGCTGGAGGAGGTAGAGTCTCCTAATTTGACTGTATGAGTTCTATTGGTGAGCCAGTTTGCAATCCACCTGGCAGTATATGGGTTGATACCCAGCTGGGTGAGTTTATCAATAATGTCTGAGTAGGGGATGGTGTCAAAGGCCTTGGCTAAGTCCATGTAGATTGTATGCACATTTTCGCCCTCATCAAGGGCTTTGGTGATTGTCTCGAAGAAGTCCACCAAGTTTAACAGGCACATTCTCACTTTGACAAAGCCAAACTGGATAGGGTCGGTGTTTGTAGATTACTTATATCTTTGTTCATAAGGTCTATGATGATATGCTCCATGGCCTTGCAGAAAAGGCTGATTAGGCTTATGGGTCTATAGCTCCCGGGGTCCATGGATGGACCCCCTTTATGCAAAGAGATGACTGTAGCTGTTCTCCTTTCAGCAGGGACAAAACCCATACTAAGGCTGTGGTTGAATAAGAGACCCAGCGGTGTTGCTAATTCCTGTTTTAATCTATTAAAAACTCAGCCTGGGATGTTGTCTGGTCCAATTGAGGATGTGTTTTAGCCTTGGAGAGTGCATTTAAGATTTAGATTCATAGGTTCATAGGATGATACTAGGCTAGTGGCCCGGAGGCCCTTATAAGCCTAGTCAAGAATTTCACCCATGTTCCCACAAAGTCAGCACCTGTTTTCCCTATCCAGCAGGGACACAGGTGGGATCCCAGGGGTATATTTTCTGTTTCCCATTCAGTTGTCCAGGTTCCTCTTAAAGAGGGCTAGTGGGGTACTCTGCTTGACATGGAGAGGAAGTCTATTCCACAGATGGGGATGTCATTGGGACACAAATCTCTCCTACCAACAAGTTCTATTAATGTCACAGACCAGGTTGAGACCTTGCGTGCGCTAGGTGGGTGACAAGTGGTAGAGATGCTTTGTGTATATGTGGCAGGGACAGTAGTGAAGTTTGCACTGAACCAGTCAGCCAGCAGGTTGGCTATATCCACTGGTTTTGTATATATAGTACCAGTAACTACAACTTCTGCACAAATCTTGGATTTTCCTTTGAGGATTCTGAAGTAGCTAAAGAATGCCTTATGGTTTTCCTTAGCTAGGGATGCTAATTTGGATTCATAAGTAGCTTTGGAGGACGTTATGAGAGTAATAATTTGCCTGTTTAAGTTGAGGAGGGATTGATTCCAGGTTTGAGACTGTAATTTCATACTCTTAGACAGCAGTTTCTTCTTCTTATTATATAGTCTGTTAATGGCTGATGTCCACCAGGTGGGTTTATTCTTCTTGAGGATCTTGCTTTAGTCATATCATGTACAGTAGAGTTAGTGCAATTGTATAGATGCTCTTGTAAAGCATTAGTGTATATCCCAGCATAGGTAACCTCTCCATCAGTGGGGGGAGGGGTATGAAGCTACTTATGTCTTCATGTAAGAGGTCATAATTGGCCTTGGAGAAGTTTTGTAGTCTGGTTGCTGCTGGAGGGGGGGGGTCTGGTGTTATTGCTACCTCCAAAGAGAGTGATTTGTGGTCAGACCTCACCAGGGAGGGCAGCACACTTGGGGTGGTACAATGATCCCCCATGTTGGTGTGCACCAACTCCAGAATGGTTGAGCCCCTTGGGGGGGGGGTGTCAATCAGCTGATCCAGGGCATTGGAGTTAATGAAGTCTAGGAACCTTTGGGTGAGAGTGTTAGCACACGTATAATTAAACCAGTCAATGTTTAGGCAGTTTAGATCATGTGTGACACTCGAGTCATTTCCTTAGTTGCAGCCACTTGCTAACCCAATATTTCTGGCAAGAGTACTCTATAGAGAATTTTTAAAATCTGCCAACCAATTACACTCAAAACGTATATTCTAGGTGGGTCTATGTCAGACTGTCAAACAACCACATTGTTGAATGTCATTCTGTTGACAATGCAGGTTGTCAAAACCCCCACATCCCCTGCTAATTATATATACCAACTTCAAGATTGCACTACAAGGGGAAAAGGGCAAATTTCCTGACCTCTACTGTAAAGTGATCTCAGTCAGAACAATTCGATGGCCTACATTGTTGACGAGATGATACGTTCGATAATGTGACCATTCAGTGGTGTGACATACACCCATTCCCAGTTACTTCTTTCTTCCCATCACACCTCCAACATTTGCTATCTACCTGAAGAAAAATTCTTTGAACTTTCCTTTGGGTATAAAAATACCTATGCAAACACTTCCAAGCAGAAGTCCTAAACCTTCTGGACTTGGTTGGATAATTGGGAGTATATGTCCTCCCATTGTTCCTATATAAATTTCTTTTCCAGTCTCTATTCACAATCTTTTCTAACATCCCCTGATTAATTCTTACAGTTATTGTGCAATGTTTTTTATGCCCTACTAATGATCCCTTTTTCAACAGCAGCTTCTGTTCTAGGTTCAACTAAAAACTCTTACCAGAGCAGGTTTTTCATTTCAACATCATGCTGACCTTAATATCATGAAGATTCTCACAGGAAACTTTTTCACACACTGACC
This sequence comes from Protopterus annectens, assembly GCF_019279795.1. NCBI lineage: Eukaryota > Metazoa > Chordata > Ceratodontiformes > Protopteridae > Protopterus > Protopterus annectens. The sequence continues at coordinate 1,325,957,694 of NC_056745.1, read as the reverse complement.
TTAAATGTGGGAAAGAATACCATACAACCTCATATCAGAGATAACATCAGGAAATCGACTAAAACCTTGAAGAATCCTATAGATGTCAGTATTTATGACTGCAAATCTTGAGTTCAACAGGTATTTTATAGGCTAGACTCATATTTTCTGAGACTTGTTTTTTCATGTGGGTTGCGAGGATCATATACTGTGATGTGCAAACTTACCCAAATTCAGCCAGGAGGTTTTCATTATTAGTATTTCTGAAAACTTTTGCAATTTGGTAGACTGCAAATTGGGCAATTAATAAATGCCCACACAATAGAGACTAGTTTAAATTATGGAAATTCTTTTTTTCAACGATGTGGCAGGATTGAAATTAGAAAATGATACCCACATGATACATGTTGTGAAGTTGAATTTCCCTGTTATTTTCTCGAGAAAAGCTGCATTTGTCTGTGTTGGTATTACTAAGAAGGTAGAGTGGGAGGTACTAGGGATCTTTGCTCTAATTTCAGTTCACTGTGTGAATGTTCTATGTGTTGAAAAGTTGTAGTCAGTTACTATTATTTGAAAGTTAGAGGGAGGAGGAAACCCTGCAAGCAGTCAGAAGGAGGCAGGGGCAAACTTTTAAATACAAATGTTGTTCCCTGTGTGAGCATTTACATCTTTGAAAAGCAGTAGTGTAGCCATCTTTATGGATTTTCAGCATATTCCATGAGAAGTGTGAGGCAGAGTGTTTGTCATTTTATTTTTATTTATTTATTTATTTATTTTTAGTCTGTTCCATGACTGGTGAGAGTTTGAACAATTAATTTATTTTATGTTTTTTTTTATTTATTTAAAAGGTAGAGAGGGGCATGCAAGACATGCAGGCACTCAGATGAGATCCACTCTGTATAATTGCAGCTTTATTGATTGACTTCTTATTCAAATCTAAAATATCTAAAACACTTGGGAGGGTGCTGGCCAAAAGATTGATACTTCCAAGGTTGCAAAACACTGCTTTTTTCTTCATGGGCCAGACCCCAGCACCATTGAACTATGACTATGATGACTCTGAGAGAGTGCAGACTCTGAGAGGAAAGAGAAAGTAAGGTGGTTTTGGGATGCAGTTGATCATTTCAGTTCAATGCACTGAGTATTGCTGAAGTACATGGTGACATAAAGTAGGGCTCACTTTTGACAGCTACACAGGGGCTACTTGCTGTAACTACACGCCACTGTGAGTGTGTTTGTGGATATACTGAAGTGCTGATGGTGACATAGTGTGGGCATGCTCCTGCCTGTTTCATGAATAACGTGTGGCAGAGAGCTTGTTATCATTTTATGTTCAGTCTGTTGCACAATTATTATAGGGCTGAACCTCTCATGTTTTTTTTTAATAAAGTGAAAAATTAATGGAGGAGGAGGAGGAAGTGTAGGCATTGTTGATAGTTACACAGAGGAGACTGAAAATTTTCTTCCATTGTGAGAGGTTGCACCTTTCAAACACTATAGCCTGACTAATACAGAGTCATTGTAGATGTGTTCTCCTTGTTCCGTGAGTATTGTTGGGCACAGGGCTTGGTGTATTATTTTTTTGTTCAACCTTTTCTATGATTAGAGTGGGACTGAATATCTTTTTATGTTGAAAATTAGGGGGAGGAGGCTGTGTAGCTTTTTTTTATGTTTGGTGAGTGGTTGTGACTGGAAGAAGCTATAGTCAATGCAGTTGGTGTCGATGTCTGTATGCTCCTTTCTGTTCTTTTTTCTCTTATTTTCAATGTACTCCAGAACTAACATGGGATTGCTCATCTAATTATTTTGTTTATTCCTACTAGAAGGCTAGCGGGAGGAGGAAGAGGTACAGTCATTTTTAAAGTAGCATAGCTTGTTTTGAATTCACATTCTTTAAAAGCTGTTGCAAACCCATTTGCAAAAATGGGAAAAGGGGTTATGGATGGATGGGCGGAAATGCTCCTACCTGTTCTTTAACTACCATTGGGCTGAGTGCTTGCTATCATGTTATGTTTGGTCTATTCCATGACTAATATGGGCTGAACATTTTGTTTGTTTTATTTTATTAGCTGAAAGGTAGCTAGGAAGGAAGCAGTACAAGCACTTGCGGGGCTTTTTGCTGTAAAATAATCTGTTATTAGTGGACTATTTCTACATAAGGACATAAAAGCACTATGTCCATTTGTAGATGGTTTCACCCCAGGATTCAATAAACTCCATGTGCCAGCCTACATGGAGTGTACCTGCTACCACGACAGTGATCATCATGCGGCATTGCATAATGCATAATAATGATGCACGATGCATCTACGCAAGGTTTTGCGGCTTGCAGCAGTGTTGCTGGCCGTGAAACCTTGCAAGTGAATGCAGATAGCAATTCCATGTAAGTCAAAGCACTAGCGGTTGGCAGATTTGCGCAAAATGCCACAATGACCACCAGGGCTACACAGATAGGACTGATTCTGCACAGCATTCCTCCACAAAGGCCAGCATAATGCAAGGATACATAAACAGAAATAGGGACATAAAATGTCGCAAAGAGATGTGTTACAATGAAACAGAAACATACCTGTTACTCTCCTACTTTGGACACAATAGAAGAGTATTTGTGGGTTCTGTTCAAGCAGCTTTATTTTATACAAGCACATCACTATAGAAGTTTACTGACTTTAACTTAAGTAACTCGTATACAAACTAACAACTGTGATCATTCATGCTCTTACTCTGGCTGCTCTTATACAATGGCACTAGGAATTGCACATGTCTGGAATTTATACATGCACATACAGCCTTGACATGCTTCTTAAAGATATAGCACACTTCACATACATTCTGATCTACAATATCTGTCATCCCCTTTGAGCAAGACCAAAGGCATCTATAATGAGATGACAATGGCCCATAAAATATGTACAGATATGTAAGATTGTATATTCACACCTACAAAGATGATAGGATAAATAGAATATGCATTAGCATGAACTGTCTGAATAGCATATACTTACACCTGGATTTGAACCCAGTACCATCTGGCTGTAAAAAGGAATAGCTCAAAACATTAACAAATAGTACAACAGAGTCAGTTAAGTAGCACATTTATTTTATACAATCAGTGTAAGATTATGCTCAACAAAATTTTAAGGTTGAAAGTAATACTGCTAGAAATATGTAACATAAATAAGTTATAAAATAAAGCTTGATTAAATGTAGAAATAGAGTTTAGTAATATGTGATCAGCATCCATACTAAATGACTGTGGCTTGAAAAATAAGAAACTTGCTTAATGGACATGTTTTCATACAGGATCAGCAAAAATGTAAAAACTGACCTCTTATGTATGCATTACATTGTCAGTAAGAGCAAAAATGTAAAAAGAGGATGTATGTTTCCACATTGCCAGGAAAAAAGCTAATCTGGTTCCTCCTTAAAGGCTGGACAACAGGAAAACAATCTGCATCATATGACATTGTTAAGTAAAAAAGTTTGAAGTCAGCATTTGCACAAGAACAGATGTTCTCATACAAAATAGAATACCAAAGAGAAATGTGACATTATTAAGAAGAAAGCTTAAAAATCTACAACAGTCAGCATTGTTTCTACAGGATGAGCAATTCTCCAAAATAGAATACCAAGACAAAATGTATATGTGTGTGTGCATGACTAGAACTGTATATAAGATCTGTATTAATTCAGTTATGTTAGAGATATCTGTGTAGGAACACACACTTGTTCCGAGGTAATATTGTATCTCTCACATCATCCATGTTCAAGAAGTAAAGTAGAACAGTACCTGAAGCTGCAATGTTAGTACGTGGGGTTTGTTATAAAAAGTTATTTGTTACTGCTCTGAGTTTGGTGCTGCAAAGTATGTTCTCTCATCAGTGTATATTCTGCAAGTTTCTGTATGCAACAGACTGGGAATGCAGCTATAACTAGACTTTGATTTCATCAGAACCCAGCCAGCAAGACTGAGTGTCTTAAGAAGACTTCAGAGCCATCACAGTAACATCACAGTATTTAGCACCATAAAGTTAATTTTTCAGTGGCGAGCCTACCTGCATTCAAACACAGGGGGAGGAGAGGTAAGCCCTGCAGAGGGTCATGTCAGTCAAATTGCAGTAGCTAACATTTGTACATATGGGTAAATCCTAAACAGAAGTATTCCAGTTTATGCAGCTTGCAGTAGTAAAGTTTTTCAGACATCTGAATCCAGATTGAGTCTGAACTCCAGGAAAGTTGCAGTGCCATTAATTCTTCAAGAAAAGGTGGACATCTACTTATACAGCAGTACACTGCCTGTTATGTTTCACCAGCTTCTTGAGTGACTCTGAAAAATTTCCAGCCATCAGCAACAACAGCCTGGTCACCTGTTTTTTTGCTAACTGGTAAGACTTTTTTCTATGGCACATTTTTAGTATGGATGCTAGTAGACATAATACAAGCAAGTGTAAGCCAAGCTTTCTTTTTAAATTGCAATGTTGGTATACACAGCACATTAGTAAATGTAAACCTTATTAGGGCAGGTTGATAGTAAGGCATTATGCAAATGTATTACAATATTTGACTGGTATCTCAAAGAAAACCATGTGGGGTATGACAAATGTTTATTGTGTGATTCAACAGAAACTGCATTTTCTGTGCCATGCCATAAAAAAAAATATTGCATGATATTGCTAAAAAATTAGACTGTGAAGACAGACCTTTTCATGATAAAAATTAACTAAGGGTAAAGTGTTTTCATTATATTTAGATGTTGAACAGTTATGTCCTGTCACCACATGTAAAATGTTTATTTCAGAGTTACAACAGGAGTCAAATCAATTACTGGCAGGACCTATAGTACATTTTGTTACAAAAGAATGTAATAAACTTCTAAAAGGCAGACACAATGAGTTCAGGAAGTTTAGACAAGTTATACAATTTTTTTTTCAAAAGTGCATAGAAGTTTTAAATTCAGCAGAACAGGTTACTAAAGAATGTCAGAAAGACCACACAACATTACAGGAAACTCTTGAACAGCAGTTACAGGATAAAGAAAATAAATTAGCTGAACTGACAGAGACTGACTTCCTCCATACAACAGCTGAGCTTAAGAGAACATTGGGAAAGAGCAGGAAACTACAGCTAATCTGTACAAAAGAGATATATTTTATAATATGTTTGTGTTTTGAAAATGGTTAAGCATACATGGTAATATGGTAGATCTGATATGTGGACAATCCATTCCCAAATGCTTTACTTTCATTCAATTAAAGTAAATATTTATCAGAACTGCAGTAAAGTAGAGCTATGACTGCCATTCTCATAGTATAGTCAGAAGGTAAACAAAACAGTTCTAGTGCATACAATTAAATAAAAATAGTTAATAAGAGTAAAAATTTAAAGTCACAGGCTGACATGCTTGAATAAAGATTTAAAGTCACAAGACTGACATGCATGCATTTTCTTTTCACCTAAAGTACATCTCTTACAATGCACAAGAATAACAGGCAGACAACAGCAAATATAAATAATGTAAATATAAACATGTGTTAGTTAAACTAATGTCTATTTATTTTTTACATTTTTTTTATAATTATATAGTAACACCACACCAAACAGTTAAAGTTCTGAATTTTAAAAAGAAATAAAATCACAAATGGTATTAGTCAAACAGACTTTGTAAAATGAATGGCAGAGCCGGTAAATAAATAAAAAAGTACTGAAATCCAAGTTACAAAAATATGTAAACTAATTGTAAAATAATGTATATTTATGTAAAATAAATGCATGGTTATACAAATCATAAATACTTATATTTCTAAATGTTTTATAACTGCATTTTACCATCAAACTGCAACTTTATTAACAAATGATTTAAAGAAAAATGCTATAATAACTATAGTTACAGAGTGTGAAATGTGAGCTCAGACCTTCCTAGACTGGATGAATAGTTGCAGGAAATGTTGGAAAGATAAGATAAAAAACAAGACTGATTGCCAGACAAGTGGCTTGGGTTTTTCTAAAAGCATTATTGTTATTAAAACATAATTGTTAAATTTTCACATACAACACTATTTGGTAATTGTAATAAAACATCACAATTGTGCATATATATCACTGATATTCTGCAAGGAAATGTTAAAAGTAAAAATCCTTTGGTTACATCAAGTATAGCCAGCAAATGGGCCATAATATACATACAGTTCAAATAAATTATGCAGGCGGGTATAAATAACTACTAGTAGTAGTAGACAGTAAAGGTAACAGAAAAAAATATATTCTGTCATTGAACCTAATAAAGGAAATTTATAACCAAAGTGTTAGGCTGACATACATTATAAAGCAAATAAACAATACTGCAATACTACATGGAGAGGGGTACTTTCTCGGTTTTACACTGACTGTGTGAGCAGTGTTGCAAAAGGGTCTAAAATAGAGGTATAGGAAGAGAAATAATATCTCATTCCTTTTTGACAATACTCTTTTAGGGGGGAGGGGAAAACAGGTATTAGTGCATTAGAAATACTGATAAACAGATTAAAGCTGACAGGATAAGATATTTTACAAGTTGCTGATAGCTATCATAATAGTTAAACTGTAAAGCTATACAAGAGATAAATTAAAATTGCTTTATTAAAGCTATACAAGAGAAAGTAAAGATATCTAAAAACTGAACACAAATGGTCACAGTTTTTAGTATGTTTTTGGCAAGACAATGTTGGTATGCAAAAGCATGAATGTTTCTAATTTCTGGGTATGTAGTAGCCTCTGGTGGCAATTCCACTAGATACTTATAAAGAGACATAAGAATTTTCCATGATTTTGCTTGATGTTAATGTTACTACATTTGTAAGATTAGACTAAATGTACTTTACAGTCTTTGTATGTACAAATACAAAATAATTCAGTACAAATGAAATTAATGTCTAGTAATGAATATGTGTGGAAAAAACATGTTTAAAAAATTGGGTCCAGGGTACCTACTAGATTGAAATGTATGAGTAGCAAACAGTCTGTGTAAATATATACTGTATAGGACACATTGTAAAGTAACAAGTTCAAAAATAATTTGTCAAGTTGTAATTTTATCACTGGTTTTAAATTGGAGTCTTATTATGGGTTTTTGGACCATAATTTTATCTGCACTAGTACTGGTTACCCCAGTTAGAGGAAAATTATATTAAAATGTTGTACTCATACAGCTAATGGACTAATATGTACATTGCATTCTTTAAATATACTGAAATATTAACCAAGAGGTTAATGGGCAGTTCAGAGACATGACCACAATGTTATGGTTAAAATGACATTGAAACTGTATATTTTCAGCAGTGTATAAATGCTTAGAGTAGTACATAGTTATTGTCTCTTATAGATATTAGTCTATCTCTAATCTTTTGATATAAAATAATCAAAAAAAGTAAAGAGTTAATTCAACAGTTGCAAAGAGTTAATGGAACAGTACTAAGTCATAAATGAAATTCTGTGATTGCAAAAGAATAAATTAATCAAGTTAAAAAAATAAAACTAAAGCAGACAGTTCATAGCTGGTGCAATATTTTCACAGAATGGTCTGCAAAAGAAAAAGTTATTAAATATATTCAGTTTTAGTAGTAATACTTGATATCATTGTATTAACTATGTAAAATTGCATTTTGGCTTTATCAAAAGAAGACTAAAGGTTTTGTTTCTTAATGTGTTTTCTATATAATATAACCAAAATACATATTAGTATAAAGTGTTTTGAGTATGTTTTAAAATAAAAAGAGGGAACTGTAAGATTATGCTCACCAGGGTTTTAAGGTTGAAAGTAATTCTTCTAGAAATACGTAACATAAATAAGGTATAAAATAAAGCTTGCTTAAATGTAGAAATAGAGTTTAGTAATATGTGATCAGCATCCATACTAAATGGCTGTGGCTTGAGAAATAAGGAACTTGCTTAATGGACATGTTTTCATACAGAATCAGCAAAAATGTAAAAACTGACCTCTTATGCATGCATTACATTGTCAATAAGAGTAAAAATGTAAAAAGAGAATGTATGTTTCCACATTGCCAGGAAAAAAGCTAATCTGGTTCCTTAACAGCTGGGCAACAGGAAAACAATCTGCATTATATGACATAAATAAAAAAGTTTGAAGTCAGCGGCAAGTGCCTGCCAGGTGTCCTACAGAGTTCTACAGCAGCAGAGAGACAAAAGAGAGAATTTGGAGTGATTAAGTATACTTTTTCTGCATCTTCTTGCTGTCTTTAACTAATTCCGCCTAAAATGCCAATTGTTTAGCATTTCTGTGATTTAAAAAGCTTGTTTTTGCTACATATTGTACTTATTTGCTGCCTGCACTTGAACTAAGTCATGTTTGTGTTTAAATAATCTGTTTAACTGTTGTAGGCTACACACTAAAGTGTGATAGCCATTTCTGTGCATTTAAAGTGTTTTTTTATTGTATCTGCTTTATTTTTAGAAAAAAAAACAAAACAAAAAAAAATACTTGTTTCCCGCCTTTCTGAACTAGTATAGTCCAATCTTCAGGTTATTGCTGAATTCAGGGCTATGTTACACATTTCTGTGTTGCCCATACCTTACTTAGATAGAAGGAAGTTTCTTTGTTCACCTGTGAGAGAGGGGAGCTTTGAGCAGCCTATCTGTCCCTGGAGGAGTGGTTTCAGCCCTGAAGTTAGTAGTTTATTGGACATTTTGGGCTAATTTCTATCTCTTTCATTTCCCTGCTATAAAAACTGCATTTGCGCAGTTTTGCATGCCTGGGCAGTGCTTGTTAGCTAGGGTTAAACTATTCCTGGCTCCACAAAGTCTACTCTTCAATTTTTCCCTTGGAACTAGACAGACTTGCAACTTAAGCACTCAAACCATTCATTTCACAGCCCAGCACTTGCTCAAAACTCATAGCAAGCACTAATTAACCCTAGCAATAGGACTCCCTACACTGTCCAGAAGGACAAGGCTCTCTATTCGTCCCCACCAGCCAATCAGTAAAACAGCTCACTTTACCTATTCAGGCATGTCCAAAGGGCAGTTTCTGGTGTACTCTCCAGTCCAACTGGTGAATCTGGGCATTTTGAGTCAATGTTACAACTTCCTCATGTACACAGACAACCCTCTCCTCTTACCACCAAACACTAATATATGTGAGAGATGCAATTATACAGCCAAAACTGGAGGCAAAGCTCTTGCAACCCAAGACTGGCACTGACAGTCAAGAGGAGAAGGAAAATACTTGCAACACACCACCAGTCTCACATAGACCTACTAAACCCAACACCAGGAAATTAGGCACATAAATACACAAAAACATACTTGGAGGCTCTAAATAAAAATCTGCAAAAGCAACAGAGACCTCCAAAGCAGACACCCAAGCAACCTCCACACCCCATCACAAACCATGAAATACATGCTTCACATAATCAGTGTGCCATGCAATCACAGCCCTTAAGGCAAAATAACATACCCAACACACTAGTAATAGGCAACTCTATAGTCAGGCACACCGATGTCCCACTAACTAGGCTGGACAAGGAGAAGTTTATAGTTAGCTGCCTGTCAGGCACCAGGACCCACCACATAACACAAGCACTCAGGTCGCTCCAGAACAAGTACAAATACAACTCTGTCATTGTCCATGTTGGTGCGAATGACCTGAGACGTACCTCCCTGGACTACATGGAAAGAGACATGGAAGAGCTCTCTCATCACATAGCCCAAGCCAGTATGACCCTGACCCTGAGTAGCATCCTGCCCTCACCAAGAATGATGCCACAGTATAAAGAAAAATGATCAATTTCAATAATTGGCTAAGTTTTTGGTGTCATTCAAAGGGGATCCAGTATCTGTCCACCTGGGATGACCTGCTCGACAGGCCACGTTGCTTCACAAGAAATGGCTTGCACCTGTCACCCTTATGCTTTCGAATACTGGCCAAGGCTTTTGCTGCCCCCATAGTGCCTTTTTTAGGCAAGGCTCAAAAGACAAACCCACCACCGTAAATAGCACAAGTAACCAAAAACTAAGGATAATGTTACTCAACGCCAGAAGTCTAAACCTCAAAATGCATGCACTCGAGGCACTCCTCAGTATGGAGAACATCGATATCTGTGCAGTAACAGAAACCTGGTTTAAGGCTCCAGAGAGCACCCCAGCACTACCAGGCTATAACTTATACCATACTTTTTGGCCACAGAACCCAGACTGAAACACAAAAGGCGAGGGTGTATCCATATTCATCAAGGATACCCACACCTCCAGGTTAGTAGCACAGCACAATGCCTCAGAGATCATCCATGTGCAACTAACAACGGGCAAAACTTCAATTCAAATTGTAATTTGCTACAGATCACCCACCTTGATCCAGGACCCCAATTCCGCATTTCTGGAGACACTGGAAAATATGAAGGTCATACCAAACGCCCTAATATTGGGTGATTTCAATTACCCAAACATTAACTAGGAGAACTCTTCAAGTACTAACTCCCTTGCCCAATGCTTCCTAGAATTTATAAACTCAAATGCCCTGGATCATCTGGTCAATGCCCCCACCAGATGTGACAACATATTGGACCTGGTCATCACCAACATGGGCAACCGGTGTTCTACACTAGAGGTCAAATCCTTGCTGGTAGATCAGACCATAGACTAATCACTCTGGATATCCACATTCCGCCCCCACCCCCAATCAAGGAAACCACCGTGAAAAACTTTTCAAAAGCAAACTTCATATTACTTAAGACTGAGGTGGAAAGGTTCACAGCCCCCATGCTAAAGGACAATGCTGTCCAAGCTGCTGAATCCCTTACAAAGGCACTCTATGAGCACCTGCAAGAATGCATGGATCATGCTATCCCAAGCAAAACCAAGACTCACTCCTGCAAGAAAATGAAACCAGTCTGGTGGACCCTTGCCATAAACAAGCTATACAATAGAAGGAAGAAACTAGTACAGAAAAGAGTAAAATCCCAAGAAGGAAAGACATCCCTGATCAGTATCAGCAAAAACTACGATCCCTCATAAAATTATCCAAGGCTAGCTTCAAAAGAAAAATTGCCAAGGACTCCAAAGATAACCACAAAGCGTTTTTTAGCTATGTCAAGAACCTAAGTGGGAACTCTCAGATCTGCTCTGAGTTAGTGCAGAATGGCACCAAATACACTGAACCGACTGATATTGCCAACATTCTGGTAGACAGGTTTAGTGCAAACTTCACAACTCTCACCCCCTAAAGGGCCCATAACCATACCAGAAGAATGTAGTGCCCTGGCAATCACTGACATACAGACTACATACCCATAGAGTGGCGCACAGCAAAAGTTATCCCGCTCCACAAAGATCGAGCCACAGTGGACCCAGGAAACTATTGCCCTATAAGCCTGACTAGCCTGGTCTGCAAGGCTATGGAGCCCATCATCATGGAACTCATTAACAGAGACATTGGGAACCTCCAAACATTGAACCCTACCCAGTTTGGCTTTGTTAAGGGCAGACCATGTCTCCTAAACCTGGTGGACTTCTTTGAGACAGTTACCAAGGCATTAGATGAGAGAAAGGAGGTCCATACACCCTACCTAGACCTTGCAAAGGCTTTCGACACCATTCCCCATTCTGGTATTAAAGACAAGCTCACCAGCCTGAACATAAACCCCTACATCACGAGATGGGTTGCCAATTGGCTCATGGATAGAACCCACACGGTGAGAGTTGCAGGATCTAGGTCCGACTCTAAACCAGTTACAAGTGGTGTCCCCCAGGGCTCAGTCCTGGCACCCCTCCTGTTCAGTATATACTTCTCAGAGGTACAGGCAAGCACAGGAGGACTATGGCTGACCAAGTTTGCAGACTCCTGCAAACTGGGGGCTATAACTGACTCTCCGGCTGATACAGACATCCTCCAGAAGGGTCTCGCTGAGATGGATACCTGGTGTAAAACTCATGGCCTCAAGCTAAATGCCAAAAAGTGCATAGTCAACCCCTTTGGAAAAAACAAAGTACCCAGGAACTAGCACATACGTGGTAGTCCTCTAAATACAGAAAATGTAATAAGGGATCTGGGGACCCAAGTAGATAGTAATCTCTCCTTTGATAATCATATTGCCAAGGTGGTTAGAAAATCCTTCTATGTGGCCCATCTAGTCCCCTAAATACAGAAAATGTAATAAGGGATCTGGGAACCCAAGTAGATAGTAATCTCTCCTTTGATAATCATATTGCCAAGGTGGTTAGAAAATCCTTCTATGTGGCCCACCTAATCACAAAAGGGTTTGCATCTAGAACAAAAGAGGTTATTGTGCCCCTCTACTCATCACTCATCAGACCCATCATAGAGTACAATGCCTCATTTGGGATGTACCTTACAAGACACCTGCAACAGCTGGAAAGACCACAGAAGTACCTCACCAAGAGGATTACTGGCCTCAAACAGATGTCCTATGCAGCCCGACTGAAGAAACTCCAGCTGTACTCGGTAGCATACTGCCTACTCAGAGGTGATCTCTGCCTGACATACAAGGCCATGTCCAACCCAGAATTGATGGACATGCTCTATCTAAAAAAAAAAAAATCCCCAAGAGCCACATGCTCTAGGGATCTAAACCTTACCATAACAATAAGTAGGACTTGCTGGAGGGATAGATTCCTGTCCCAGAGACTCCTCGTGCTTTGGAACAGGATTCCAATCTACATTAGGCAGAGTCCATCACTAACACTCTTCAAGAGAAGCCTTGAGTGGATGGGAAACAGAAAATTTACCCTGGGGATCACTGCAGTGTCTCTGCTGGACAGAGGCACAGGGAACTAATGGCTCTGCTGGACAGAGGCAGAGGAAACTAATCTAAGGGGCGGGGAAAGCCAACACATTCTGGCTAGGCTTACAGATGCCCTCAGGCAGATAGCCTAGTACTTACCTATGAACAGATGTTCCCATACAAAGATCAAAATAGAATACCAAAGAGAAATGTGACATTGTTAAGCAAGAAAGCTTAAAAATCTGCAGCAATCATCAATGTTTTTATAGGATGAGCAATTCTCCAAAATAGAATACCAAAAGGAAATCTATATGTGTGTGCGTGACTAAAACTGTATATAAGATCTGCATTAATTCACTTATGTTAGAGATATCTGTGTAGGAACACACACTTGTTCTGAGGTAGTATTGTATCTCTCACATCATCCATGTTCAAGAAGTAAAGTAGAACAGTACCTGAAGCTGCAACATTAGTATGTGTGGTTTGTTATAAAAAGTTATTTGTTACTGCTCTGAGTTTGGTGCTGCAAGGTATATTCTCTCATCGGTGTATATTCTGCAAGTTTCTATATGCAACAGACTGTGAATGCAACTATAACTAGACTTTGATTTCAGCAGAACCCAGACAGCAAGACTGAGTGTCTTAAGAAGACTTCAGAGCCATCACAGTAAACATTACAGTAACAGCACCCTACTTTAGCACCTTATCATTAATTTTTCATCAATAGCAGCTATCACAGTTTAGCAAGGATTTCCCTTTGTACTCCCCCATGCTTGTACCCAATATCACCACTGTCTTATCTTCCCCATTTATTTTCTATAAAGCATTATTGCATGATGGTGTGCATCTTGCATCATCATAAGCAGCAGTGCATTTCATTTGTATATAAATTTATGTCAATGTTGTGACGATGTGAGGTATTGCCAGCTATGCCAGGAGAAGTAGGGCAGTGGATGTGTAACATATGCCAGCACAGCTAGCTGGAATTTTGTAAAGAATTATATGTCATTTGTATATCAAACTGATTTGTACAGATGCTTGTGTTGAAAAATGCATTTGTAAATGTGCTTGTGTTAAAAAAGTACCAATAGTGGGTCCTGACTGTATTGTAATTGAATGTGTTAGCAGAGGATACTGGGGAAAAAAAGATGTTAAGCTCAGCTTCAGCTAACTTTGAAATGCTCTGAAATTAAATTACTGGGCCTAGGCTATTGTATCTTACAGTTCTCACTGCAGCCACAGACAAAAAGTCTGTGCTAGGAAGCTTTCTGTATCGTCTTGGGGTGAACTAATTGCTACTCTGGAAGGGTGGCGGTTTGAAATTGTTTTATGACTTCCAGAAGCTGCAACAGGTCTTAGTAAGCTCTATGTCTCTGTATTATTGACACATATGTGCTAAATCCTGACAGCTTCTATCCAACAGGGTAGCATGGGAACCAAAAATCAGATGACCAGATGTATGTAATGTTATTCTGTAATCCATCATTAAAATATTGTTTTAATACTAGGTGATACTGAAGGGTCAGAGCAGTCTGTTTTTGTAACTTAACAATGAAGGAGCCCTCACCTACTTCATCTTGCCTTGCTTTAGTAAGAGAACCAGGAATAGTAATTCTTTAGATCAGTCAGGAAAATATAGTGAGATTAGCGAAGTACTGTTTCTCTGTATCTGTTCATCTGTATTATTTTAATATTTCCTATGATTGAAACAATGGTGTTGATTGTACATAGATATTCCATATTTCCATGTTCTTTTATTATTTATTATTAAATATATTTAAATGTTTCATTGTGGCTGGTCCTTTAGAGAATATTTTAACCTTTGAGAGTACTCAAATATATTTGGTGATTCTGTGGCCACTCCTGAAAGCCTTACTGCATTGGCCAAACACTATCACTTGTATTAATATTAATTTATTTCACTCAGTATAATTGATTGCCCTTGTAAGATCCTTAGAGTAGATGGTTTTAGAGTCTTTGGTGGCAGTAACTACCTTATAGTGTAGGTAGAAGGGGGGCAGAGCTAGTAAATCTGTGTCAGCCTTTCCAAGGAGTGTGTGTGTGTGTGTGTGTGTGTGTGTGTGTGTACAAATCAAATCTCAGAGAGTGTGTGTGTCAGCTACTTGGAGCAGGGACACGAATCACTGGTTTCTCAGAGAGAGAGTGGTGAGGGAGTTGGTTTGGGCACTCGGCTAAGGACTTAACTCTGCAGCTGTGCCAGTGGGGAGCTTTATTTGGTTGAACCAAAAATGACTGTCAGAAAGTGGATGCCATAGAAGTATATATTAATACTCTTTAAGTCAAAACATCAGTATACAAAAATACAAACCAGTTTCGGCTTCAAATTCACTAAGCCTTCATCAATGTAAATATACAATGAAAAAACACACACTTGTATACTGTGTCACTAGCCAATAAACCAATTACAGGTGTTCATTTAATCCTGGGGGAAAAAGCCCTCCTAGTTTAATGATCCATTTTCTCTCTTTGGCATTCAAAAACTCATGCCATCCAGATTTATTATGTTTGATACCCAAAATTTTATCAATAATTATAAAGTGAAAAGAAGCTGTTTGATGAACTTCAGTGTGTTTATATAGAGCATTTGTATGTTTCTTGTTTTTAATTTCACCAATGTGTTCAGAAATTCTGTGTTTAAGTGCTCTAGACTTCTGGCCCACATACAAGCTGTTAAACTGTTTGGTAAACTGCAGAGTACCATCCAGGGACAAATTTCTATAGGATGTTATCCATGTGGTCATTGTACGCACTGTAGTAGATTATTAAAAAACAACAGTTTCACTAGTAAAAATACAAGTATAGTTTACGACATTTCCTTCTTTGCAAACTATAGTGCAGATTGGGTTATATATTTGGCCACCTGTCAATGCTCAGCTTTTTATATGGGCCAGACATATAGAGCACTTAAATACAGAATTTCTGAACACATTAGTGAAATTAAAAACAAGAAACATACAAATGCTCAATATAAACACACTGAAGTTCATCAAACAGCTTCTTTTCACTTTATAATTATTGATAAAATTTGGGTATCAAACATAATAAATCTGGATGGCATGAGTTGTTGAATGCCAAAGAGAGAAAATGGATCATTAAACTGGGAGGGCTTTTTGCACCAGGATTAAATGAGCACCTGTAATTGGTTTATTGGCTAGTGACACTGTATATAAATGTGTGTTTTTTCATTGTATCTTTGCACTGATGAAGACTTAGTGAATTTGAAGCCAAAATCAGTTTGTGTTTTTGTATACTGATGTTTTGACTTAAAAGAGTATTAATATATACATTTATGGCATCCGCTATCTGCTGGTCATTTTTTGGTTCATGTTGGCATTTTGGGACCTTGCAGATGCCTTACTTGAAGGAATCCATTTTGGACTAGCTTTATTTGGGACCTGGGGAGAGGCAGAGAGAGCAACCCAGAGCCTGGGCTGAGTGTTTTCCATGTGAGCTCTTAAGGGAAATCGTGCTTGATGCAGAGAGATCTGCATCTGGAAATACAGAGTATATCCATTTGTATTCCAAGGGCACGTCCCTCTCCAGTATCAGTGGTGAGAATTCAGGAACCTTGATTACAGGCCTAGCATAGGGTTATCACTTATTTGTTGGCAGTGGTGGGACCATCGTACATCACATATTGGTTTTCAGTGGTGGGATCACCACTCGTCACACCATACATTGAAAACAAACACTGAGGGAGTGCCTACACGATGTGAACATCCCTACACAGTCCCAATTTATTGGGATTCAGCAATTCTAATGAGTTCAGACCTCATTTGCATGTTCTGTGCTGACCGCCCTGAATCTACATATTTGGCAACCACGTAGCCAGGGAAACTGAAGGGGAGCCGAATGTTGAACAGACAACGGAGGGTATTACTTTGCCATATATCTGAACAGAGGAGTTTTTGAGAAAATATGCCTATATTTTGTTAGCTACATACTGCATATGCTGCCACTATGAATACCCTGTTTCATGGGGTTTACACTTTTAGCTGTCTGCATCAGTTACAACTGTATTCTTTATTTGGGGCTGGGGGAGTGAAGCTGCATTTATAGCACTTAAAAAGGATATGTTTCTATTGCTACTTTCCTTTTGTTGTATTCACCCCGTATAGAACTGGAATTATGTGTCTGCTGTCACATGTTAAGGTCAGTTCTCTACAAATCTAACAACTTTTAGTTGCTCATATATCCATGTAGACTCCTTTCAGTGGCTGTATTTGAAAAGTTTTCGAATACATGGGGAACACCAACACAGAGTCTATACAGTTGCTTTAGAGTTTGTTGAATTGCTCCACCATGTTGGTTTGTTTGATTAGCATACAGTTCAGCTACTTATGCTGTAATTAGCATGCCATGGTAGTTAACTTTTTTGTGAGCAAGTGTGCACCACTGCACAGAGCTTACTGAATCTAAAAATATTTGCGGCCATGTGCGCATTGCACTCCAATGTACACATGGTGAAAATGACTGTGTAGGCTTTATTGATTTCCCCCTCAGTCTTTTTCCAGGATTATTGGTGGGGAAAGAGCTTACTGTCATCACTTTCTGTTCAGTCCATTCTATAACTAATGTGGGGTTAAGTGTAACTTATGGTTTGTTCAGTTAAATAAAGGACACACTGGAGCATTAGAGTGCCTGTGTTTCCAGTGTGTGACTATACATTAAATGTTATGCACATTTAACTGAATTTTACTTATTTAATGATATGTATGATCTCATGGAAGCCAGACAGTGATGATAGTTTAGATACAAGTCCTAGACAATCAGTCTGGAGACTACTATAAGCCTAGCCAGTAGCTCATACTCAAAAGTTTCCACAAGTCTCAAGAAGGGCAATATGAGAGAGTAGAGGAGAATTTGAGGCTTTGCATCTAATTTTAGGTGGTAAGGGTACTCTTCTGCTTGACTTGTAGTGGAAGTTTGTCCCAGAAGCGGGGATACACTGGGATATGTGTCTTGTTTATTTGTTGATGATTTAGTTACTTTAACCTGGTATTTGAGGAACCATTTGCTCTATTAAGGAGTAGAATGTCAAAGAGGGTTGGATCTTTCATGTCTCAAAAGGCTAGACACAGATACCCATGGATGAGTCAGAGTGTAGAGAAAGGGTTACTGGTCTGTCCAGATAATATTTTCGAGGTTACTGATCTTCTTAACTGTGACCCTGTGAGGTCTCTGTTTATATGTTTATGCAAATATGTGCAAAAAGGACATTATATTCAATAGTGGGTGTGATGAGATATGTGTAAAGGGGAGTTGAAACTAGTTTGAATGTTGAAGAGATGCCTTTGGAGCTTTGATAGGCCAGATAGAAGGATTTCCTAACTACTGTAGTGACATGATGGTCAAAATAGAATGAACTATCAACAGGAGTGCCTAGGTCTCTTACACTTGTGTCTGATGGGGGTGGAATGGCGGTCACCTATATGGTATTGGAAAATGTTTTGCTTACCAAAATTAACTATGCTGCATTTTTTCACATTTAAATGAGGCCATTCTCCTTGCACCAAATGTTAATGTTGCCTAACTCACAGTGGTACACTGTTGAGTCAGTAGGAGATTGAATGACAATTCTAAATTTAAAGTAATCTGCAAACTTAGATAAGCATAGGCCAGGAATATTGGCCTGAAGTTCTGAGAAATATATGCTAGGAGAGGGTCCAACACTGACCCCTGTGGTACACTACTGATAACTTTTTTTGCTGTCAGAAGAAGCATCTGTAGGTCTAATCACATGGCTTTTTTCAGACAACCAGTTATCTATCCACTGCACAGTATAAGGGTTTATATTAAAATTTAGAAGTTTGTCAGTAATGCTTGCATATTAATAGGCTGAAAGGCCTTGGCCAGGTCCAGACATGTTGTATATACCGCCTAACCACTATCCACAGCTTCAGTGACCTTCTTAAAGAAGTTAATGAGGTTGAAGAGGAAGGACCTGCATTTGATAAAGCCATATTGATGAAGGGTCCAGGGTAAACATATTTTGAATACCCAAATTAATGGTGTCTGAGATAATATGTTACCATGGTTTTACATGTGATGCCAGTGAGACTAATGGGTTATAGTTGTTGGACCATGTTTGTGCACTGCAGTATAGAACATCTTGGGCTGAGATGCATGCTGGTATGTACTTAATGTAGGATAAGGGAATTCTAGAGAGGTTTGCTAATATTCCTGCATTACCTGGACTACTGAGTACTGAGTTATGTCAGGCAAGTCAGCTGATTACTCAAATAATGCTGCATCACAGAGCAAGTGCTTCAGAGTGACCAGATGCATTTTGGCCACAAAGAGAGCAGAATATTAGAATCTAACATAGCATACAATTACAAATGGCATTCTATCTTTCAACTGATTGTTATTAGAGTTCTTGTATGTATTAAAGAAAATCATTTTTTTTTCATGTAACATTTATATGAACTTAGAAGCAGAAATAACTGGGGTTTGTATAACTACTATGTAAGATGGACATTGCAGGCTTTTATAGAAGCCCACACTTAAATGTGTATGTAGTAATGTGGTTTGTTTAGAACTGTGAATCATAGTTTGAGAACAAGTTTGTATTGCTTGCAGGGCTTTGAATGTTCCAAACATATGTCGGGATACTTAAAAATCTATAGAAAATAGGGTCCCAGATCTTTTGATAAATTAGGGATAAAAGCAGCTTCTCAATACCCCAACACAAATTGATATATTTCATATAATGTGGGTTCTTATCAAAACAAGGTATGTGCAAAAATATGAACGTAATCATTGAAGCCTTGGGGTGGTACTAGTGCTAATCCGGAGACATGCATCCCATATTAACCCTAACAGAAAATTCTCCATGTGTAATTATGAGACAGCTGCTCTGCACTTGCACAGATGGGATTGGTATGCTATGATGTGTAGCTCTAATGTGCAACAAAGTTGTGATTTTAAGAGAAGCTAGATTGCCTACGATCTGCATGTTTGATCAGGGGATAGCTGTTAGTTGTTTTACAGTAAATCTCCTTGCTAGAATAGAGTTATACAAAAAAGTCTTTCTCTTCATTTTTTTTTCAGATCTGTATAGAATTCTCAACATTTTATTAAGGAACTATACTTCAAAGTCAATGCTACAGATATAGAAAAATGCATATCAGTTGGCTGAGCTCTTCCCAAGTAGCAATATATTTGTTAATAAATGTCTTAGGCAGTATGTCAAGGAATCTTAGTAGCAGTAGTAGAAGTATACTTAAAGGCACAAAATGTGGTAATAAACTAGCTGATATATGTAGCTGTACCTTTTCTTAAAGATGACACCATCAGATCCGCCTTTCTGTAACTTGGTGTTATTTATAGATAATGCTTAACAAAATGTGAATTGACTGGTACTAAATTGAATGGTCTAAATGGATATTTTCTGAAGACAAAGGATAACCTAGTTCCATGTATCACATCTTTATTCCAACAAATCATAACTACAGGGTATATGACTAATACATGGGAAGATATTCCTGCAGTACAAAATTGCAAACAGATACCAGTGTGGTTGACAGTTTTTAGTTTTTTTAGCCTAACCAGTAATTTTGAAAATATGAAAACATAATATGACACCATTATTATTAAGTTGCAATAATCATGCCAGGAAAGAGCACTACAGATGCAATGCTTGCTCTGAGAGTGTTGATGGAGAAGTACAGAGAAGGTCAGAAGGAGTTGCATTGTGCCTTTGTGGACTTAAAGAAAGCATATGACAGGGTGCCTAGAGAGGAGTTGTGGTATTTTATGAGGAAGTTGGGAGTGTCAGAGAAGCATGTAAGGGTGGTCCAGGATATGTACGAGGGTAGTGTGACAGCGGTGAGGTCTGTGGTGGGAGTGATGGATGCGTTTAAGGTGGAGGTGGGATTACATCAAGGATCAGCTCTGAGCCCTTTCTTATTTGTAATGGTGATGGACAGGTTGACAGATGAAATCAGACAGGAGTCCCTGTGGATTCTGATGTTTGCAGATGACACTGTGATCTGTAGTGAGAGTAGGAAGCAGGTGGAGGAGACCCTGGAGAGGTGGAGATATGCTCTAGACAGAAGAGGAATGAAGGTCAGCAGGACTAAGAATATATGTGTGCGAATGAAAGGGAGGATAGAGAAATGGTGAGGATGCAGGGAGTAGAGGTGGCGAAGGTGGATGAGTTTAAATATTTGGGATCAACAGTTCAGAGTAATGGTGAGTGTGGAAGAGAGGTGAAGAAGAGAGTACAGGCAGGATGGAGTGGGTGGAGAAGAGTGTCAGGAGTGATTTGTGACAGATGAGTACCAGTAAGAGTGAAATGGAAGGTCTACAAGAGGATAGTGAGACCAGCTATGTTATATGGGTTGGAGATGGTGGCATTGACAAAAAGGCAGGAGTCTGAGCTAGATGTGGCAGAGTTAAAGATGTTAAGATTTGCACTGGGTGTGACAAAGCTGGACAGGATTAGGAATAAGTATATTAGAGGGTCAGACCAGGTTGGAAGGTTTGGAGACAAAGCCAGAGAGGCAAGATTATGTTGGTTTGGACATGTGCTGAGGAGGGATGCAGAGTATATTGGGAAAAAGATGCTAAGGATGAAGCTGCGAGGTAGCAGGAAAAGAGGAAGGCCTACGATAAGGTTTATGGATGTGGTGAGAGAGGACATGCAGGTGGTTGGTGTGACAGAGCAAGATGCAGAGTACAGGAAGAAATGGAAACAGATGATCCGCTGTGGCAGCCCCTAACAGGAGCAGCTGAAAGAAGAAGAAGATTATTAAGTTGCAATAATGCAAGGTTGATGAAATGTCCTGTTATTTTTGAATATACTATGTTTAAAAGTCTGGAAGCTGAATATAAAGATTTAAATCAAAGCTCATGGGAAATCTTTGGAATTAGTAAAAACTATTTTACAGGCTGCAAAAAGAGAATTAGGACACACACATATGTTTTTCTCACAGTGTGATGTAAAAAAATAGAATGTAAAACAAGACAAGGTGACATTTAAAAAAAATGCAGAGGCTCTTCACTGTCAGGTGCCATTTATAGAACAACAGAGATCCTCATGTTTTACTGAAAAGCTTCAATGCAATAAAATAAGTTAAGTGAATGCAGTGGTCTAAACAGAAGATTATGAACTTAAAATAGCCACTAAATCAAAAATAACTGCAACTCTTTCTTTAAATATGTCAGGAAATTAAGGACTGAAATCCATCATTGTTTGGAGCTAGTCCACAGTAATACCACACTATCTGGCCCACAGGAAATCTCTTAATATATTAGCTGACAAATTTAGTGCAAATTTTACTCCACCCACAGTTATAGTAGCTATCCCACAGATTCCACAATCCCAGCCACCCCCCCCCCCTTTAATTACTGGAAGTTCTGTCTAAGAATATGTCATCTATGGGCCCTGACAACATGCCAAGTTGCTTGATTTTCAGTGCTAAATACAGACTTTCTGAACCTGTACTTAAACTCTATAATCAAAGCCTCTCTACTGGTTACATTCCCGAAGCCTGGAAAACAGCTATTGTAATGCCATTATACAATGGTGGCTCAACCATGGACCCTGGCAGCTACAGACCCATTAGTCTCACTAGCCTCCTATGTAAAGCTATGGAGTGCATTATCTCAGACTTCATTAATCTGGGCATTGAAAACCTCTTAACCATCAATTTGTCTCCTTCAAAGGAAGATTCTGCCTCTTTAACCTCATAAATTTATTTGAAAATGTAGCTGAAGCAATTGATAGTAGTCATGCAGTACATACAGCATATCTGTCCCTGGCCTTGGTCTTTGACACTATCCCCCATCCAAGTATTATTGAAAGATTTGTAAATCTGAATATAAATCCTTATATTGTGTGACGGATAGCTAACTGATTGTCTGACAAAAGCCACGTGGTTAGAGTAGCAGCTTCTTACCAATGATGTACCACAGGGCTCAGTTTTTGGGCCTGTCCTATTTGGCATATATTTCTCATACCTTCAGGCCAGCACTTCTGACGTATAGTTAACTAAGTTTGCAGATGACTGTAAATTGGGTGTTATTTGATCTTCAACTGACACAATTGTTCCAACATGGCTTAGACCATGTTAACAATTCTTGCAAAGACAATGGCCTCAAATTAAATGTAAAAATGTAGCATAATCCATTTTGGTAGGCAAAACAATTTTGCCTACCATATAGGAGATACACCACTCCAGTCAGACACTATTGTAAGGGATCTGGGTATTCTTGTTTGTAATTTCTTGTCATTTGACCATCATGTCTCCACAGTAGTTTGGAAAGCCTTTTATCTGGCCCATCTAACTTCCAAAGGCATCTCCAGTAGATCCAGAAAAGTTTGAATTCCATTTTTCTTATATCTTATCAGACGCATTATTGAGTGTAACACACATTTTAGCATGTATTTATCTAAACATATCACAAAAGTTGAGAGACTTCAGAGATTCATAACTTAAAAGGATCACTGGTGTCAACAAGCTTAGTTATCAGACGAGACTGGCAGCCCTTTATACTCAGTCTCTTATATACTCCTCCATGGAGATTTGTCTAGTCTTTTTTGCCATGAAAGACCCAACCCTATTTGATCTCCTATTCTTTCGCAGAACTAATGGTACATCAAATACTTGGTTAAAGGAATTAAACCTTCCTTAGCAGATAAACAAGTCATGTTGGTGTGATAGATTCATATCTTAACATATCCCTCACCTCTGTAACAAATGCCTATTATATGTCAAGCTTAATAGCACCCCTTTCCTGAGAAAGAAACTTCTCTGAGTGAACCAGAAACCGGAGCAGCCATAAATGGCTGAAGTGCATCTTGTGAAAGGGGGAAAAGGCAGTAAAGTTAAATGAACTGTTATGAGAAACTGATTCCATTTAAGAAAATAGTAGTATGTGTACATAGAACAACTATAAACATTGTAGAGCTCAGTGAAGAATGCAGAGTAGAACAGAGTGAATTATGAGACTGAATTTGACCGGTTGCATTAATGAGTATAACTATTACTGTCCAAGAATTACAGAGATATCAGGCAGCAGTAAAAGGTGACACTAATGCATGCATTAGAGGGATCAAAATGAACATGTTCTTCACCGACACAGGCTGAATCAAGAACCTTGTATCTCAGTGCGATGAACAAACCTTTGCCACAGCAGCTTCTTAAAAACCTTCAGGAACATTCTTGAGACTGAACTACAACTGCTGCATTTTGGCTAACAGAGAGAATATTTAGAAAGTGCTTAAAGAGACATTATTACATGCCAGTCTCATATTACATAGTTAGGACATTTAGTTAAAAGGAGACCAAGTATTACTGCAGGAAAATCCTACTTGTATTCAAAGTGAAAACATGCTGTTAAGGCAGTAGTGAAAGAAGCTTCAAGTTAGGAAGTTAAATAAGAAAAAAGGAGGGTACTAAGGCAGCCGGAGCAGAAGATAAGGAATGTCTGTACATCATCAGCAATGTCTGAACCTTCACCTGAGGTTATTTTACAGTATTATAACCATTTACAAGGACAAAAGCACCTGCAAATGAATGCAGTACAAGATACAAGGACTGTGGACTAAAGGCAAGGAATATAAAGGTAACAAAGAATATAAACAGCAGTTGTCATTTATCCAAACAAATAAGAAACAGAGATAAATATACCAAACTGATGAAACAGAAGCTGAGAAGACAGAGAACGTTAAACAGATTTCACAGCTGCAGGAGGATTGTGAGATGGTCACTAAGGATCGATACAGTAATGTAAACAGAATGAGAAGTACAAGCAAGAGAAAGGAAACAAGTTACAAGTACCAAGTGAACAAAACAGGGTGATGAAATGTGAGCATGGTATTAACAGTTCTATAAGCATGCAGAAGGATTTTTCCTACCGTGGAAAAACCTATACCCGGACTTGAGTTTACATTCAAAGGAGTCTGTACACACTGAGTCCACGCAGACATAGAAAAGGATTGGCAGCGATGGCATTACATCAAAGCTGCCAGGATGTAACCTGTAGTGGTCAGAAGAAACCTGGCCTGAAAGAAGGGCACCTGTCATCTAATCCAAAAAAAGGACTAGGGAACAGTTACACAAAGACTAAAGAAGAATCCATGCAAAATAATGGAACTATTAAACGTGACTGGATTAAGATGCTGTAATTGTTAGAGCCTGTACATAGGTAAAAAAAATATTTCATCTTGTTTAATTCCTTATAAACTAATTGTGTGATACTCTTAACAAAACATTTCAGTCTGTTTACTATGCCTGCTACTCTTGTAGATTTAATATGCATTGCCTTTAATTATGAAAAGAAGGCAAAGCATTCTGTGGAGGAAAAAAAGAAAAGCTGCAAAAAGTAAGGAAAACAATGCATTTTCAAAGGATAAGCAAGTCATGTCAGATCAAAAAGAAGTACACCTAAAATGTGGGGTTCTTGGGCCACAAAGCCTCCTTGTCCGAGGTTTTCATGTGTCTGAAACAGTATGGATGTATGCATTCAAAGAGATGTAGTCAGATTAATGGTGAATCTGTCCAGATTAAGAATTATAGTGAACCTTAGTTCCCATCCACATGAAAAGAGATTGTTACAAGGTGGTCAGGCATATGACAGATAGTAATATCTGTGTGGTTAGTAATAGGGATTAATCTGACTGGAGAACTGAGTGAAATAGTACATGAAGGATGAATATTTACCCTGGAGATAGAGGAAAGTCTTTGGTACAGTGAATAAGAAGTTAAGATTTAAGTCCAAGACAGAGGTGGGGGTCCTGGCAGATATGGTTACACAAACAGCAGTCAGCCCTGGTGCTGAGACTTTTACTGATGCCATTGCTCAGCTTTGGCCCTTTGCATCTGATTGGGGGGGCATGCAATGAAGCTGGTCTATTTGGAGCCAAAGAGATTAGTCCTCTGAAGCTAGCTTGAGTGTACATTACTAAGGGCGTTAATCCTGAAAGGCTAGTCATTCACACAAGTCAAAATCAAATTAGAAGGGAAATTGTTGGTAGAATTTTCTGTGTTGTGAGTAAAATCGTTTTCTGAAAAGAAGTTACTATGAAGATAACATCATTGGGACTACTATTGGTCCATTTACATATATTTTAAGGTGCAGATTTTGACACATTACAGCAGAATCTGTAGGTATGGCCAGAATTATTGGTGAGTTCTGCATTTGAATACATTTGCCACAATGTTCAATGTGTGCTGTCCCATTATGTCTGTTCCAGTATGTGGTTCTCACATTTCACAGGGTCATAGAAGGTTACTAAGTTAATGGCCCTAGAGCCCTTACAAGCCTAGCCATATTTATCCCAGGTTTCACCAACTGTTGGTGGTTAGGTGAGTAAAGTTCACAGAAGTAAGGGTTCATGGTAGTTAATATCAACTTTCTTTGTCCAGGAGAGACATGGGCACCACCCCAGGAGTGAATTTTCAGTCAACCATCCATTGATCCAGGTTGCGTTTGAAGAGAGTCAGGGAGGGACTGTGTTTCACATGAACTGGAAGCTTGTTCCAGAGAAGTGGCAGCCTCTGGGAGAAGTATCTATCTCTCCAGCATGGCTGGTTCATATCAGAGGCTAGATTAAGATCCCTGAAGTGGGCGACCCTCTTGCAGTTTGATTTACAAATGTGTAGCATTTCCATCAGGGCTGGATCAGAAACTGCCCTGTAAGCCATGCACAGGTCACCCCTTTGCAACCTGTAGGAGACAGAATACAGTGACAGGACTTTCAGTCTTTCCACATAAAACTTGTTTTGTGTACCCTGTAATTTCTTGGTGAGAAACCTCTGTGGTCTCTCCAATTGTTGCAGGTATCTGGTGAGGTACATGCAGAAGGGAGCATTGTACTTAAGTATTGGTCTGATGAGGGCCGAGTTTAATGGAATTATAACATCCTCAGATCTAGATGCAATGCCTTTATTTATAGGATGTGCCACATAGAAGGATTTCCTTACTACTGTGGATACGTCAAAGTTCAGACTGCTATCAACCTGAGTACCTAGATCATGTACCTCTGGGTCTACACATAGGTGAGGGTGCTGTGTATAATGTAATTAGCAGGGATGTCAGCTTTTCCAAAGAGAATAATGCATTTTTTTGAATTTAGCATCAATATGTGGCTTTGGCAACAATTGTTTCTCTGCAGTATATTAATATCATTGGGGGACACAGTGGTTCCTTCCAAATTGCTATAGTCAGCAAACTTGGTCAGCCACAGGTGGTCTGAGTTTGCCTGGACTTCTGAGAAATAAATTCCAAATAGTAAGGAGCCCAGCACAGAACCACATGGAATGCCACTGGTGACTGGTCTTTTACTAGAGGTGAGGTCACCCACTTTAACAGTATGTGTCATGTTGGTGAGCCAGTTATCTACCCATCTGGTAATGTAGGGGTTAATTCCTAATTGGGAGGGTTTCTCTATAATACATGAGAGGCGGAATGTGTCAAATGCATTGGCTAGGTCTATGGCCTTGGTGACTTTCTCAAAGAAGTCAACCATGTTTAACAGGCATGATCTACCTTTAACAAATCTGAACTGGGTTTAGTCCAGAGTTTAGAGATTACCTATGTCCTTGTTAATAAGGTCTCTCCCTTTTTAATTTCTCCAAATCTTTTGGGTTTCTAATACCATGACAGGAATGGACCCCATTCCTAAGTCAAAGTAAGATTAAAGTTCATGAAATTAGTATTGTTTCACTCTTTGATGTCAGCCAAAAGTGTTCTTCGCAGCACCTGCAATGTGCCCAGTAATGACTCCATCTGTAATTCGTATGGAGTTACATGTATTGGTTGCGTATCTAAATAAGATTTTAGACTTTTTTTATAAGACCCATTGCTCCTACTACTATTGGAATTATTCGGGTAGCTTTCTTCCACACTGCTCTCATTTCTACTTGCAAATCCTGATATTTTATAACTTTGTGTCTCTCTGTGTGCAGAATACTGTAGTCACTGGGTGTGGTGATTTCAATGATCAATGGTACTTTTATCCTCTTTTCTTGGACCATTATATCTGGTTTTCTAGTATCTGTCTTTTGAACTGTTGTTAATGGATGATCCCATGTGATGTAGACTTCATCATTTTCTGTGATGCTTTGTGGCTCATGTTTCCAGTGTTTTTCAGCCACTTCAACACCATAATGTTTGCACAATCCCCAGTGCAGCAGTTTTGCCACATTATTATGCCTTTCAGTATACATTCCTTCTACCATTAATATGTCACAACCAGCAACTAGGTGTGCAACAGTTTCCAATTCTGTTTTACAAAACCTACATTTGTTTGTTTCTCTCACATGTTCAATAGACTTTGTAAACCAATGTGTGCGTAGCCCACTACAGTCCTTCTACCATTAATATTTCACAACCAGCAACTAGGTGTGCAACAGTTTCCAGTTCTGTTTTACAAAACCTACATTTGTCTGTTTCTCCCACATGTTCAATAGACTTTG
This sequence comes from Protopterus annectens, assembly GCF_019279795.1. Lineage (NCBI taxonomy): Eukaryota > Metazoa > Chordata > Ceratodontiformes > Protopteridae > Protopterus > Protopterus annectens. Next base: position 1,325,929,532 of record NC_056745.1, on the reverse strand, counting down.
TAAACCAATGTGTACGTAGCCCACTATCTTGTGCTGCCAGTATTAACCTTTCATCTCTGGGTTTAAATCCACCTCTCCTTAACCATTCCTGCATTTGTTCCTGATCAACATGAGATTCTTCCAGAAGTTTGCTATACTTGCAACAATATTTATGCATTTTCCACATTTCTTGCCTTTTCATCTGATCCTTCACCTTTTATTCTTTCTTTTGATTTTTGGGCACATTCAGTTGCTGCCTGATTTTTATCTACTTCTGGTTTGATTTCCATTCCCGCTTGACACCGATATGCTTCCGCTAAGTTAAGCAGGGAAGTCATCTTAGATTTATTCTCTTCATGCTTCAAAAGTTTCACTACATTTGGGTCTTGTGAGGTCAGCAGATGTGTGTGCAGTCCCACGACTGCAGATCTATACTTGTAATCCATTTCAAGGAGGCCCATCCCTCCTTCGGAACAGGGAATATATAATCTTGGTATGCACTGATCTTTATAAATCATTTGGTGAGCATGAAGCATTCTTTCCATGGCCTTGCAGATGAGGCTTGTCAAGCTTATGGACCTATAATCCCAGGGTCGGTTGATAGGTCCCCCTTTGTGCAGAGAAATTACTGTTGCTGTCCTCCATTCTGTCAGAACATAGCCAGTTTGCAATCTATGGTTAAACAGGGATCCAAGTGGGTCTGCTAGGTCATGTTTTAAGTTGTTTAAATTGTGGCATTGGATGTTGTCTGGTCCTATTGATGCTGTGCTTTTGGCTTTGGAGATCACCAAGATGACCTAGTCTCTTGGTGACAGGTATAATTTGAAAGATGACTGGAGTTTCTTCCAAATCTGTCAACTAGCAGGTTGACTACATCTGGTTGAGTATGGGTGGTGCCATCTATAACCAGTTCAACGCATAGCTGGGTATTCCCTTTTAGATTTTGGACATAGTTAAAGAATGCCTTTTGATTATCCTTAGCTAGGGAGGCTATCTATACTTAGTAATTACCAAACCAAAAGATGGAAGCAAATCAAACGACAACCAAAACCAAAAATAAAGACTTGCAAGGAGTGTCCAAATAGAGGTCGGAAACCCGGATTCCTTCTTAAAAGGATCTTTTATTGAAAATCACAAAACACCAATAACGCCAAACCAATCTATACATTTTCGACAAAGGCAAGTCTTCATCAGAAAGTGATACAATCATGCAAAACATCATGAATATGTTCCATAATGCAATGAAAATTCGAAAATAATGGAGGCTCAGTAAGAATTCTCTGATGTTGTCTCCTGTGGATGGCTCTCGAGAGTCTTCTTCAAAGCCTCATGTATCCTTTCTTTTTAGTCTGAAATTCAGCACTGCTCCTGCATTCACAAGCAAGGCTCCAAACAATAGCAAATTTGCTATTGTTTGGAACCTTGCTTGTGAATGCAGGAGCAGTGCCTTTGTCGAAAACGTATAGATTGGTTTGGCGTTATTGGTGTTTTGTGATTTTCAATAAAAGATCCTTTTAAGAAGGAATCCAGGTTTCCGACCTCTATTTGGACACTCCTTGCAAGTCTTTATTTTTGGTTATACTTAGTAATTAGCTTTGGAGGACTTGATAAGATCTCTAAATTATTTGTTTAAGCTACAGATTTCTTCTTATGCTGAGCCAGTTCACTATTATTCTTGGACATTCGTTTCTTTCTCTTTTTGTATAGCCTGTATACAGGGGTCCACCAGGGTGGCTTAGTTTTTTGACAAGACCTGTTTTAATCCAGTCAGGTACAACCGATTCTATACAACTGCTTAAGTGGTTATACAGGGCAGTGGTGTACAAATCTGCATAGGAGTCCATGCTATCTGCATTTAAGGAGGCTTTGAAACTTCTTATACCATCACTTAGTAGGAAATAATTTGTCTGAAAAATTCTAATGTGTTTTTGAACTTGAAGGTGTATCTAGCCTTACAGTGACATTGAACGAGACTGATTTATGGTTCAATCTTATGACGGGGGGGCACAGTGCTCTCCCATGTTAGTGAGTACTATATGCAGGACATTTGAGCCTCTTGAGGGTGTGCTGACTAGATATTCCAGAGCATTTGCATTGACAAAGTCCAAAAACCTCTGAGCCAGCATGTTTGTGGTTGTGTATGTTTTCCAGTTGATGGTAGGATAATTAAAATCACCCATGAGTAAGGTGTTGGGCTGTGACTCCAGTATGTCCATGTATGTGTTATGCCTTTCCTGTTTCATGGTGGGGGCCCTATAGCTAGCTATAGGAGGCTTTGCCAATAGTTAATTGGACATGAAGTAGCTCAAGAGAGTCATACTGTTTGACCAGTCTTGAGGTGTACTTATCCTTAATGAAGGTAGACACACCTCCTCCTTTGGTTCTTTCATGCTCAAGTTGTGGTCTGAACGTATGGAAAGCATTGTTGCCCTGCACTGTTAGAGAGCTTTCCATGCCTTTGAACCATGTTTCAGTGACTACACAGACATCAGCATCTTCCAAAGCAAGGAGTGCTTCCAGGGAGTGCAGTTTCTTGTTTAGACTCCTGACATTAAGCAGCAATACCTTGAGTTTATCTAGAGAAGATTTTGTTATGTTGGGAGATTGATTATTATGACACTGCCTAAAAAGGCACAATAGGGGTGGCTAATGTCTTTGCCAGTATCTGAAAAACTAAAGAAAACAGGTGCAGACCATGTCTGGCAGAGCAGTATAGCCTGTTGACCGTGTCTTTCCAGACTGACAGATAGTGGATCCCCTTGGACTGAAACCAGAAGCTAAGCCATTTGTTAAAGTCAATCATTTTTTATTTCTCTTGTGGCATCATCCTTAGGGAAGGTAGAATGTTGCTTAAGGCTAGGCTTTTACCTGCCTGTGACACATAATCTGAGAGTTCAGTCATGTCTCTCTTCATATAGTCCAGTGAGGTATGTCTGAAGTCATTCACCCCCACATGGACTATGGCAAAGTCATACTGGTACTTGTGCTTGAGTGACTTGACAGATCCAGGCACCTGACTGACAGCTAACTGCAACACGCTCCTTATCCAGCCTAGTGAGGGTAACATTCATGTGTCTCACAATGGAGTCACCTATGACTAATACATTAGGTGGTGGTGTTATGCCTTATGGGCTTATTTGTTGAGACACTGGTGTGTGTGTGTGTGTGTTATTATGTGTTGTGGTTGTTTTTTGCATTGTTACATGTGTAAGTGGTTTCCGTTTGGGAGGCCTGTGATCTTTTGGTAAGTTACTCTGGAGTACCTCTGCATATGTGGGTTTATGTGTCATGTGCTTATATAGTGTGGGAAGTGTGTGTGTGCGTGTGCCTGTGTGTGTGTGTGCGTCTGTGTGCCGACAACCTGTTTAGTATTCGATTTGTCCTTATATGAGAGTCTTGCCTCCAATTTCATAGTGTAACTTCATCTCTCACAAAAAGTATTTGTTTGTTTCAGGAGTAAGTGGTTATCAGTATACATGAGACAATTTCTTCATTACCTCAGGATGCCCATGTCTATCAGGTTGGCCAGAGAGATGCTAGGAAACTGCCAGTCCATGATAGCAGGCTCTTACTGTATGTTTTATAAGGGAAGTGACTGGGTTAAGTTGAGAGGACTGTGTTTATAGTGCTATATTGTACTATCTTTGGACATATGTTCCATTTGTATATAGCTTTGTACATTTTTGAAATTTTATACTCTTAATGATTAATCTTTACAACTACTACATAAGCTTCTGCAGTAAACAGTACTTATTGTTCTGTATCGATCTGTACTGCTCATAACTAATCTCAGTGTTGTTGACATCCTCAACTTTCTGCATCCTGTTAAAGTGGTTGCTTTGTGTTATTTAGTTACGTACAAATGGTAATCTTGGACAAGATTATAACTTTGTAAATATGGTAAGTGGCACTCGTGTCAGTGCAGATTAGTTTATGTATTATCCAGGTTCCAACATATCATCTTACAGTATATTATCTGAATTTTTGTCAGACATCAAATAAACTCCTGAGTCTTATAGGTGAGTACCCAAATGCCTTATGTAAAAGACATGGACACCATTACTGTGATGCTGATGTAGTGATTTCATTGAAGGGTTTGTAGTGTGCCCTGTGCCATGCATATGTGTTTGAAACTCACATTTGCTTGTAAGTAGTTGTATAGCACATGTATGTATAATATTATTGAGGAGAAATAGGACCTAGTGTGATACATGTAGTGATACATCAAAACTCTAAGGGGTATGATACTATAAAATGTCATAGCAATGCATAGGTAGTGCATGCTTAGTTGACTAACTCTTAAAAGTCCTGGCTAACATGTTTATACTATGATACGCATATGTATCTGTACTCTAGATGAGTTTTATTTAAAAAAAAATTCTCATCTAGGGAAAATTAAATTATTCTGGATGCCTTTCAGTTACATTTGGTGCATGGACATGATTCTGTGTGCAGTCAAGAAAGTAATCCATTTTAGGTGAGAAAATGAAGCCACAGGTGGAGGGCCTGATATATCTCCCCCTGATAATACACTATTTTTCCTGGCATCACACCACCACCTGTGCCATGACAGGAGCTTTCCAGGTGGTGACTTTGAGAATGATCTCCCAAGGCCCCATGGTATGTCTTTTATTAATATACATTACCTTGTATATGTTAGATGATTTTGTGTTGTATTTTCTTATGTACAGTATTCCACACTGCCACCTGGGTGTCACAATGCAGCTGTGTCTTCTGATGAGGACATGCCAGGTAAGTGTCCCAGTATCAGTCAAGGTAGTATGCTGTTAGACTTTTTGATGTTGCACATTGATGACTTCTCACAAGACCATCAAGCAGACAATAGAAAGACTACCAGGTGCATGCTGTCTTATCTTTTTATAAATGAATGTAGTGTTATATGCAGGAGTCTGTTCAGTATCTTGAAAGTCTTAAACATTTGCATATGTTGCATGTTCTTATGTATTCCACAATGCTACCCATGAGTAACACTGCATCTGTGTTCTCCAAGGAGGAAAAGGGAGGTAAGTGGCCCAGTATCAAAGTAGTATGCTGTTAGGAGTCTTTTTCACCTTACATACTGATAAATCCACCCCTGTACATGTCATTCTGTTCACTGAGCATGTCTAACAAATTATATATGCTTGTAGACAACACCTTGCTCTGTAATGCATAGCCAACCTTTTATAATGTACTAGTCACATTATTAAGAAATTGTTACTATAACCAGAATGTCTCTCAAAAATCCTCTAACAAACATGTCCTTCAGCATCCATTGAGCTTTTGCACACTCAAGCCCCTTTCTTTGTTCCCTTAATGAATCATGCTTCCCTTTCTCCTCCATTTTGTGTTTAGCTGAAGGCAAAGGATATTACATATCTTCTCAGAATAAAATGCTTTTTCTTATTTAGAAAACAAAGGAAATAGTTATTAAAACAAAGTAAAGGCTTTCATCTTTAAGATTATTTAAGACTTCATCATACTAATTGACTTCATCAGATTGCTCCAATAAATACTTAAGGAAAATATAGCGCATGACAAACACTAGCCAACCAATTTAATGTTTTAGTGTCTTAGATTTTTGCATACATTTAAAATTCACTGAATGCTTCGAAGCTGGATAGGTACATACATCTTATGCAATCTACCATTTAAGTTCTTTGACATCTAAAAACGATTCTTCTTCCTGTCTTCTTCCACCCAAAAAACTGCATCATTTACAACTACAACAAACGTGTACATTTATTGCACCTTTCTATGCCCATGTTCTTGATGGAGAAAGATGTTCACTAATTCTAAACTACAACATTCCCTTTGTTCTTCCAATTTCAGGAGCATAATAAACCACACTGGTAGACATATTTGCATAAAAAAGGAGAGGCATAGCTTCTTTTATTAGTACTGCAAAAATAGATGGACCTATAATCTGCAACCTATAGACTGCAAAGAAGTGACCTGTGTCTGGCATGCAAGGCATCTTCCAACCTACTACTGTTGGATTTACTGCACATCAGCAAATCAACTGGCATCAGAAATACTCAGTCTAGAGAGCCAAACCTCTTCTGCAACATCAACAGAAATGTTTAGAGGGACAGATATATCTTGCAGAGGATACTGATGTTCTGGAAAAGACTCTCCATCCTTGTAAAGCAAAGCTCATTCCTGTCCATATTCAAGCGTAACTAGGATCTATGGATGGGCAATAGAAAATATACACCAGGGCTGCCCCTGTACTACTAATGGACAGAGACAGCTTCTAAATGCTTCATCCTATGCATGGGTCCCCTCATATTATCTATGGTATGATCAGTTATTATCACTAGAGGTACTATATAATTATCAACCATGGGATGGGTAAGGCCAATTTAACTGAAAATGGAATAAGTTAATTCTAACACCAAAAGGGTAATTGGCTAGGTTTAGAATGGTCCACAAGAGCAGCTAGCTTAGTACTTACCTATAAACCTTTCTGTATTATACCTGTAATAAATGTAAGCTATGAACTTCTCAGAAAGTTAGATATATCTGGCCTCTTCTACTTGACCAAGCACTGAGACTTTGCCAATTGCATAAAAATATTCTTCCAAGCTGCTTCTACTTTTTTTTTTTTTCAAAATTTAAAAGTAGTAGCTAATAGTATCAACAGAATAACTTTTATCCAGGTAGATATAATTTTGTTTAATTTAACTCCAATTAAGGGAATCAGCAGTAACCAGTAATGAACATCCCTGTCATGTGGCAAGGATATTTGCATTGTCCATTTAATCTTATCTAGTGTTTATTCCCACATCTGTTTTATTTCCTTACATTCCCTTGTCATATGAATATAATAATTAGGCTTAATACCACATCTCCGACATCTAAGCTCATAAGCCTGTTTAATTTTTCAAAATCTCTCAGGAGAGTAACGACAAGTATGAATGAGCTTCTTTTAAGTAAACTGTGTGAGATAAGCAACCTTATTGTCTACATATGAAAAAAAGACTTGTTCCCACACCTTCTCTAAAAATAAAGAGTACAGGAATTTTTCCCAGTGTATTCTAACCAGTGCTGTAGGGTTCAGTTGCATGTCATTGATAATCTTAAAGATTCACCTTAGTTTAACCATGTTAGGAAATGTACCCCTATAGCCTTGTCCCCTAACTAATGGCCAGATTCAATAAAGCCTACACTAAGTGTACACCGAGTGTACACTATTCTTAGTGAACAGAAAACACAGACATAATACACACCTTCTTCCTCCTAATTTTGGTTTTCCTAGAGATATTCTTGCAGCTTTAAATATTGACAGGATTCATAAAGGTTACCACAAACTGCAGACTACATGTACACTTAGTGTAATCTTTCTGAGTGACTAGAAAGCACAAAAAGTGTGATAAGAATTTTATTGAATACATATCATGTACACTTTCCCCGGGATTCATCAAGCGTGCGCCAGGCGCAGGTGTAGCGTCAGCGATCTAACACCAAATATGGCCACCGAGCGATTCAGGTATGAGCTGTTTCCATGTGCACTACCAATGTATGCCGCAGCTTCCGGCGCATGTATGCTAATTACCCCACGCGCAGCAGTGTAGCATGCAAATGAAGGTATATAGCGATTCATGAAGAGGTGCAGGCATAACGTAAGCATGCAGAAATGTAAACCGAAAAAAATGGTTTACATTTTTTCAAATATAAAATCGGAGCCATGACAGTGGACCAAACTCGCATATTATACTGTTAATATATGCCAATGGCTAACTATATAGCCATTGGCATAAAAAAACATGCACAACACATAAAAAAGAAAAAAAGAACATTTAATGTCATGGCCACACTAACACAAAGTAAAATCACAGTGCATTGGTGCGCAAACGGGATCACAATGAAAATATATTTATATGTAATAAAACTGCAATGTAACACATTTCATGAATTTCCCATAATAGTCAATGGCACACATGCTATACCACAACCATGGCACAAGGGTTGCTTAGGGTCTGTGACGGTGTTCTGCATGATTACTAGGAATTAGTACTCAATGCCATGCAAATGAGACAAGTAATACTGAATTGCAAAATCCCCGTCGGCGTAAGGATGTACCTCACAGCACAGTGGTACAACATCGAGGTGTGGCCTGGAGATAAAGATGACATCAAGAGAGGGGTGCACCACCTTAGCTGTAAGCACATTGGAGCATTGCTAATCCAGTTTGCCTATTGCTAAGCAAAGCCGCAGGATAGGGATGTGGAAGTAGCCATAGCTTTGCTTAGCTGAGATCACACAAGGTAACTGAAAGTGCATGTGAACGTGGATGAAAATGCGCTCGAAACCCAGTAAACAGCTGTGTGCGGCACACACCACAGCTGAAACAGGAAGGATACGGGAAGACAATAAGGAAATGCTGCAGCATAGTAATTGGAATACAAATGAGTAATTAACACCTAGGAACCCACAGTGGGCCATTGACAATAGCTAACAAGGCTGCTAGCAGCTGCCTGCAGAACAGGAAAGGGGAGGTGCTGTACTGCAAAGAAAAGAGAACTGTCACAGCAGAACAAAGCAAACTTGCAGTAGATCAGCTACATAACACATTTCACTACACAATCCTGGGTTGGGAAAGTGCAAAACAAGAAAGGTGGCAGCTGGATGCATGCCTGACAATGGGAGGGGAATCAGGTTGAAAAGTGAAGTAATGGGCAATAGATGAATCATGGCAGCCAAGCGCAATTCAACACCAAAGGCCCCACAATAACAGTACCTGCTGTAAAACCCATAATTAAGATACCTTGCAGCTGGAATTGCACATACACACCCAATTACACCAGCATCATCCATTGCACAATAGTATAAGATTGTGAAAGCCCCATACACACACTTGTGTATTCTCAGACACTCTGCACCATTGGTGTATACAGACGGGGAACTTTTAATATGTACATGTTAGGGGCTGCCATAGCTTTGATTCACCAGCATGTGTTGGAGACTGATGGTGGTCTGGAGGATGATGCTGACAATCCTCTCAGGCACCGGAGGAGGAGAAGAGTTTTCAAACCCAGGGTAACCTGCCAGGGGCTACATGATCTGGAGATAGTAGAGCATTACAGGGTGGGCAGGGACACCATACAGCAACTTATTGAGCTGTGCCGGCCACTCCTCAGAGCCAGAAATAACAGAGGGGAACCCATCCCAGTGGACACGAAGGTATGTGTAAGCTTGAGAATACTAGCCACAGGTACCTTTCAAAGGCCAACTGGGGATATCATGGGGATCTCACAGGCATCAGCATCCAGGGTACTTCACCAGTTCCTGGATGCCATGTTACCACATGCCAATGAGCACATATACTTCCCCCGAACGCAGGAGGAGTTGGCCAGCAATATGCATCTCTTCCACCGTGTGGCAGACTACCCAGATGTATTGGGTGCAATAGACTGCACGCACATACATATCAGGACACCACCCAGTGAGCAGAGTAGGCGCTACATAAACCGCAAGGGATACCTTTCTATCAACTGCCAGGTTGTGTGCAATGCCCAGAGCATTATCATGGATGTGTGTGCTGGCAGCCCTGGAAGCTATCACAACTCCCACATCTGGCATGCCTCACAGTTGTATCAGGTATTTACCAGGGGGGCATCCCATATGGCCACCTGGTGGGGGATGCTGGCTATGCACTGGAACCGCGGATGATGACCTCCATCAGAAATGCACACACACCCATGCAAGAATGCATTAATGAGGCCCACGCAGAAACCAGAATCATCATAGAGCATGTGTTTGGGATGCTGAAATCACGGTTCCATTGCATGGACATATCTGGTGGAGCCTTGCAGTACTCTCCAGGCATGTGTGCCCACATCTTCATAGTATGTGCCATGCTACACAATATGATCCTGTGGAAACAGCTGCAGCAGGGACAGAATGGTGAAGGCCCTCACAGCCCACCACCATTGCCAAGGGCCCCACAGGCACAGAGGGTCTCAGATCATGAGCACCCTGTGCCAGCCCCAGTAGGCAGATGGAGGCTTGTCCAGTATGCCCATGCCTTGGCAAAGAGGGAATGTATAGCACAAACACTGACAGTGTAGGCACCTATGGACTGACACCCTTCTCCACCTGCAATCACAGCAAACATGGATGGCACACACACACACGACCACCTGTAAATTGTCATGTATAGGTGGTCTACTGTGTGCATCCTACATAGGCAGCCCTCAACTATTGTACACACAACTGCCATTGGTACAAGATAAGTCAATACCTGAACAGTAAATTAAGCTATCAGCATGTGTCAATACTGTATGTATAGGTTCTTAGGCACATAGGTAGGTACATGCCTAATTGCCCAGGGCCATTCATAAGCCTAGCCAAAATGTGTCTGCTGTCGCCACCCCATTGATTAACTAACTGTCCCTCTGTGGAGCAAAGCCAATTGCAGAATCCCTGGGGTGTATCCACTGTTCCCCACCAAATCTGCAAGGATTCCCTGGAGTGTTAGTGAGGGGCTCCGTATAATGTAATCAGGGATGTATTTCCAAAGCATGGGGAGTACCCGTGACAGGAATCTGTCACTCCAGCATCTTCCAGTTATGGTTGTGGCAAGGTGTAGCTCATTACAGTGTGTGGCTCACTGTGACATGGATTCCCATAGGTGGAGTATATCTATTAAGCCTGACTTGGACATGGCTTTGTTGGCCAGCAAATATCATCTCTGAGAAAACGAGATGCCAATGAGTAATGCAAGAGTTTATGCAGTCTGGCAGCATAGGACACATGTCTGAGGGCATTATCCCTTTTGGCGAGGTACGTTTATGGCCCTTCCAGCTGTTGGATGTGTCTTCTGAGGTACATCCAAAATGGGTTATCATACTCGATGATGGAATTGATGAGTGATGAGTAAAGGGGCACAATAACCTCAGTCTATTTAGATGTGAACCCTTAAGTAATCAGATGGCCTACATAGACGGATGTTCTAACTACTTTGCAGATATGATTGTCAAAGGAGAGATCAATATCTCATGTAGTCCCCACATACCCATTGTGTCATCTGAATTATAGTGTTTGCCACTCGTGTTAATATGTGTGTGTAGTTTCCCAAAATGGAATAACCATGCAGTATGTGGCCTTTAGCTGGAGGCCATGACTCTGACACCCTATGTTGGTCTATGTCAGGCCCCTTGAAAGATGTCTGTGACAGCTGGACTGTCAGTTATGGCTCCCAGTCTGTAGTAATCACCAAACATGGCATGCTGTAATACACCTGTGTTAGCCCATACCTCTGAGAAGTATATGGCAAACAGTAGGGGTCCCAGGACTGAGTCCTGTGGGACACCAGTTATGACTGGTCAAGAGTTGGACCTGGAGGCTGCTAGGCTTACCATGTGGGTTCTGTGTGTAAGCCTGTTGGCAAACCAACCTGTGAAGTATGGGTGTATGTACTGGCTGGTGAGTGTAGAAATAATACCTGAGTGGGGAATGGTGTCAAAACCCTTGGCGAGGTCCAGGTAGTATGTGTGAACTACCACACCCCACACCTAAAGTTTAGGTGACTGTAAGATGTCAAGCAGGTTCAGTAGGCATGATCTGCACTCAATAAAGCTAACCTGGGTTGGGTCAAGTGTCTGGAGGTTACCACTGTCTATGCTAATGAGTGCCATGAGGATGCGCTCCATAGCAGTTGTGTCACCACCTTGGTGGAGTGGAATAGCTATGCCATGTGCCATTAAATGGCCATGTAGCCTGTGTAGAGGCTGATGTTGAATTGCTATATTAGGTGGGGGTCACTTTGTCTTATAGTGTCTACAGGATGCAGTCTGCGACACCATCTGTCTCCACTGATGCTCTGTCATGCCATTTAAAAGGGCCATTACCACCTGTATGTCTCAGATGTCTGGGATACTATACGTTTTGGGTATTGTTGTGGGCCCTGTAGGGTGTGAAGCTTGCTCCGAATGTATAATCAAGTGTGTTGGTGATATCAGTAGGGTCAGTATATTCAGTGCAATATTGCACCAGCACAGTGCAAATCTGTGTGTTACTGCTTACATCATTGACATAGCCAAAGAAGCCTTTGTGGTCATATTCCAAATCCATGCCTATTTACCTGTGGATGTCAGCCTTGGATGATTACATGAGTAACATAAGTATCTTGCTAATACTGGTCACAGACCTCTGCATGTCTTGGGATTTGCTGTTGTTCTGGACTACTGTCCTACTTCTGTTGTATAGCCTGTATAATTCAGGGGTTCAGCAGACAGGTGTCCTTGTGTAGGAGTAGCGAGTCCTGGTTTACCATTGATGGCATGACCCATACATCTTTGTAGGTACATATAGAGTGCATTTGTAATTCTGTCTGTATCTTGAGCAGTGTCATCCCTGAGCATGGGGGCTGTGAACCCTCCCACCTCTGTCATTAGTACTATGAATTTAGCTGTAGGAAAGGTATTCACTGCATGTTCCTTGGGTGGGGGATATGGTTGGGAGTGGAAATCATCAGTGAATAGTTCATGGTCAGATCTAAACAGTGACCGGTTTACCTCAGCTGTAGTGCACCTGTTGCACATGTCAGTGATTACCACTTCTCGTTAGTCTGTCTACCAACTGATACAGGCAATATGAGGTGATAAATCCCAGGAAGTGCTGGTAGGTTATCCAGTTAAGTGCAGAGTATCCGACATTGACTAATAACAGGGTGTCTGGTAGGACTGTCATGTTTACCACTGTCTCCAGATAGTTGTAGTGGTGCTCCTGGTTCATGGAGGGTTATCTGTAGCAGCTCACAGTTTGCATTGCAGTCGTGGCTGATGTTAGCTGCGCATGGATGATCACAGAGGTATCATGCTGCCCCACTAACTTGGAGGTGTAGGTATCCCCAAAGAATATGGATACACCCCCCTCCATGTCTGTGCCAGTCCATGTTCAGTGGCTGAAATGTGTGTTATGGGTTGTAGTCTGGTAGTGCTGGTGTGCTCACAGGAGCCTTATACAGGTCCCAGTCACAGAACAGATGTAGATGTTGTCCATACTGAGGGGTGATGTGAGTGCGTGCATGTTGTGAGTACTAGCCCTGGTGTTGAGTAGCCTAACCCTCATTGATTCTGCTATTGTGCAGTTCATGGAGGTGAGATTCACCTCCGAGACCTGCCTAAAAACAATACCATGGGGGCGCCAATAGCCTTGCCCAGCATTCCAAAGCATTAGGCTGACACATGCAAGTTGGTATGACATTGTTGCAGACATGCTTCCCATCTGTGCTTGTGTCCCATCTTTACCTACTGGTAAGCAATACAAAGCCTGGAACCTATACAAGTCCACTAGCTTCCAAGATAGGCTTTTGGAGTGATTATGTATCAGTAGTCTGTACGCTATTGCTGTACTTAACTGTTGTCTGACTACATGGTGATTTTACACGGTATATTGTGATCAGAAAACTCTGTATAATAACATATGATGTTGGAGATGGCCTGCACTATAGAGGTTCACAGATAGGTAGTAGGCTATCTGCCCAAGGGCATTTAGAACCCTAGCTACAGTGTGGTGGCTTTACCTACACCATTGATGAAGTAACTGAGCCTCTGTCAAGCATAGCCAATAAAGTGATTCTAGGCAGAGTTGCTGGAAGCTGTTGAAGACTAGGGCGCTGTAGGGTGATAGGGGCACATACTGATCTCAAAAGGGCATGTTAACATGACAATTCAACAGCATTCAATTTCCCCAGCAGGTCTTGCAGCTATAAAACTGGAGTGGCTCCCCCACACCCTGGCTGTATGTTTCTGGGACACATGATCCCAGGGGTGTATATACTTTTGCCCAGTCACACATCAAGGTTTCCCCTGAAGTGTGTCAGTGAGGGGCTATGCCAAATGTAGTTAGGATGTTAATGTATAGTCTCTCAATTCATGTGTTATGTCGGCATTTCGAGAAGCTCACTGGGTGTGGGTGGCTCCGCCTGTTGTGCAGCCAAGCTTACACATAGGAGTCATGGACATAGGAAATAGGCAGAAGGAACATTAATGTCAATAGTGTAATGGCTACAGCATTTGCATAATATCAGGGCAGTCCTGGTTCAAATCCCAATAAAGTCAGAGATGATTTACATGTTACATAGTATACCTTCACTACAGCTTGCACATATAGGTAGTATTCTACAGAATAATAAACATTTGGAACACACATAAACTCGTGTGTGCTGGAGAGTACAGTTAACAGACAATGTAATGTTATGTAGGCACACAGTGAGATGTTACGTCACTGAAATTTATACATACTGAGTAGTTAGCAGAAGTGGCCATATTTGCGTGCACAGGTTGTAGGATGTAAAGTTTGTTTAACTGTGTACAACCACTGGTATAATGTTGCACAAACACCATTAAACCTGCGCACAACTGCTTAAATTAGCCTTATTCTGTAGTAAAACATGTCTAATACATTGCAGGTGTTGAACTCTGGACCATGCACACCATAGTCATGGGACCTAACACTAAGCCACCTAATCTGTATACAAGGTAAGTGGTTGTTAGACTACACCTTATACTACAGGCATTTCACAGTACAGACCACAAATGGGACAGTCACTTTGTGTACATATGTACAGTACATTGTAATGTACTGTAATGTGTGAATCAATATATACAAGTCTACATATGTATAAGTGCTACAAATTAATACTAAATATATATATATATATATATATATATATATATATATATATATATATATATATATATATACGTGTCACTGATGTGTGCACATAGCTAGAAATATGTATATATATATATATATATATATATATATATATATATATATATATATACATCTATGAACACACTTTGTGACACAGAAGCATTCCAAATGGATAGAAGTGTACGCAAATCACATGCAGCTCTGGTATTATAACTATTAATATAAACCTAATTCTCCATAGAAGCAATGGTTGCTGTGTATGTGGAGATTGGTGTGGCGGAGGACCGCTGGCTAATGGAATATGCATCAAGGAGGGCCTGTGTCGGATGTTTATTACATGAACTGGAGGAGTACACATGGAGTATGGGCACAATGTAACATGGACACAAAACAAAAACCATTCTCATCCATAATACACCCTGTCAGGTCACATTGCAAACTGACTTCAACAAACATATGAACATTAACAGGTATCATACATATGTACACCAACTGACTTACACATTTATTTGCTGTAGTGAGGAACGGCTGTAGTACACTGTACATACTAAACACCATAAAAGTTGTTCATATCTCAGATGCCTTAGTGGTAAAGCCAGTGACTGTGGTATTCATGGTCCCGGTTTCAAGACCTGCAAGGGCTGTTACGTCATTTTGAGGTCCCGAATAAGGGATGTTGGATGCAGGTTATTAAAGCACTTTTAAGCAGATGCTAGTGGGTTATTGCACCAGTAAGTGCTGGTAAGCGGCGCTTAAACATGACTACATGGATAAGCGCCACACAGGTTTAACCTTTGCTGAACATAGTGCAGATCATGGGCAAAGCCACCCACAACTGCTGAAATGTGCATTAATCACCTTTGCACTACCAGTGCCTGCTCTGAGACGTAAAATGACCACTGCCAGGATTAAAACACGCAACCATGTACTCAATCTTCACAATAACCTACCACTAAGCTACCTGGGATGTACCAACGGCAGTTGTGTATTCTGACAGGTTAAAACACAAAAGGGAGGATTGTGTGGAAATAGGACAAACCGCCATGTACCCAATGAAAGGTGTATGCTATCTATACATATATATGTATATATATACATATATATACATTATATATATATATATATATATATATATATATATATATATATATATATATATATATATATATATATATATATATATATATATATATATATATATATATATATATATATATATATATATATATATATATATATATATATATATATACATATATAAATCAACATCTATATATATATATAGAGAGAGAGAGATATGTCGATATATAGGGATATAAATATATATGTAGATATATAGATAGGTTAACAATATCTACACAACCATGAAGGTACATATAAATGGGATACCTACCAAATACGAAATGCTTGACATACCGGCGCGCGTAATCACGAGGCTTAAAGACCGAAAGACCGCAGTACCGAAACACCAGAAGTGCGAGTTTTAAAATCCTGATGTTAAGGGACATTTAGTTAGTGCTTCTGGTGTTGCATTTCAGGTAGGTTACTGTGTGTAAGTGTGTTTCTGAGGGCTGTAGTGTGTGTAAGTGTGTGTTCTGAGTGTGGTGTGTGTCCCTGGGGGACTGTAATGTGTGGGTGTGGGTTTGCTTTGTGCGTCTGTTTGTGTGATCTCGGAGGTAGAATATTAAAGTAGGGTGGGTGTGGGGCGCAGCCACCCACATGGGGGGTGCAGGGGGGCTTGCCAACTTGCTCATACGTAGAGAAGGATGGTTTGTTTGGATGTGGTGGGTAGCAGTGTGTCTGTGTGTGCATGTGTGTTCCGTGTTTGTGTTACTTTCGTGAGTTTGACTGTTGCGAGTTTGAGTGTTCGGTAATGTGGGGTTTGGGAGTCTGGTCCTGGTACTGTGGGCGTCGGAGTTGTGTGCATTCAGAATTCCATAGGTATCCTGTATACAGCGGTTGAAGTGTTCATATATGAGTATAACATGGACCATAGCAATCACACATTCCGCCATGACCAAACTTTATGAACAAAGGATATGGAGAGAATATGCCTATACACTATTACAAATATGTGCTATGGACATGAGCCAAAGATAGGGTTACCACCTGTCCCACTTTGCAAGGGACAGTCCCTCTTTGGGCAGTTGTGTCCTGACCAAAAATATTAAAAAATGGCAAATGTCCTGAGATTGTAGGACATAATTATGTCTCACATGTAATATAATAGTTGCATAAAATTGTTATTTCTATATCTAAAATACATACATGTTACAAGAAACAGGATAAGCAACTAAACTGCTACAAGAATAAGCTTTTATTTAGACAAAAAAGGAAAGTTCTATCCTTTGTACTGACTGTGGGTTTGTGTTGGCCTGTAAAACCCGATGTGTGTCCCGGAAATGTCCCACTATGGCCATTTACAAAGGTGGCAACCCTAGCCAAAGAGGGTCAGTCACCAACACAACTCCAATGACTGCAAATACCTATGACAGAAATACACAGACAGCTTTCATGTAGCAACACTTTATTACATTACAATGTATTGCTGAAAGGATTCAAGGACTAACATCACCTGCATGCTATACAGGAACCAATTAACAGTGCCTTAATGAATCAGCCTGCAATTACCATAATATTAGTCCACTAAAGGATAGGTGTTCAAATAGGGAAAGAACCTTCACACCCATATTGAATATGCATAAAAGCAGTTTCCTACACACCTGCATCTGCCATGTACACCCACCAACATCTACCCCACACCCAAACCAATTACAATACAAACTGTAATAACATCACAAATCATTCACTCACTGTACGACATCTGTAGAAGCCTTAACATACCTTGTCAGAGACACACTAACATGGCCCTATGTGAAATAGTTGCTGTTATACAATGGAACAGCTGCTGATGTTACAGGGTTTGTTTGAACTAATCCCATTTCAGAGGGTTGTGTGTACACCAGGAAGTGTTACCAGTTACTGACTAACAGCACAGTATGATACACATGTACACAAACCAAAGATGTCTGGTGAGCACACTGTAAACCACCTAACATTTCATGCATAGCCATACAGCCTTGAGCTGCTCAAACATCCTTGCCAGACTGAAACATCTGCAGAAGTATCAGGTACAAACAAACCCTGCATAAGTAGCAATGTTCTGAAATATAACAGCTGCACTCACATGTAGAACAACACCTTCTAGCCATTACACACAATGCACGGGAGTCATGAAGCTAATATATCTCTGTCTGTCTCCATATAGCTGTTGCAATAAATCACAAACAACATATCTTCCTAGAATGTAAGGCAAAGGGACAACACCCAAGTGGAGTACTCAGTTATACACCACTGTTGCCATGGCATTGGCTAATGGAGTAGCTGCACAGCTGATGTGCATGTAATTAACTACTTTGGAACACCAATTGGTGGTCAGGATAGCACATGTTACTGATATTTAACTATAAAAGGATGGCTTGTCACACATTCAAACCATCTGTATATACCAGCAGAACATTACAAAGAAGATTGAAACACAAACTGAAAAAGATTGAAATAACAGTTAATGACACCTCGGGTTACTAATAAGGTACGTAGAACACTCAGTATGTCTGTGTATGTAGTACCTGTTCCATAATAATGAAAGTGTACGCAATGCATATACTGGAAACAGTTATCTTGTAGTGAAGTATTGTTGAGCATAGTAACGCTTGTAGTATTTATGTGTGTACTGCTGCAGTTCACAAGGCAAACACCTCATACACCACAAGGGATGCTATATAAGGGCTTTGAACCAAAAAATTCCTCTCCAGCCACTGTCAGTAGCAGAGTTGGTCCAACAAGTACGTGCTATAACAGGGGATAGTATATGTTGATATATTGTAACAGTAGGCATATGTATGGGTGTATTACTGAGAATAACATGTCGAAGGTGGGCCTACTGTGCAATTATGATTTGCATTGTGGGATATCATGCCAATAACTGTGTAATGTACAGTATTGTAGGCAGATATTTATTACATTTTACATAGAATTGCTGTTATGTTAGGCAAACATTAGTTATGTCTATTGGCATTTACAATACACAATAATAGGATACATATGACTTGTAGTCACCCGACAGTTTATCAGCACAATTGCAAAGTAAAATGGAAGAGGTAGGTAACTATCCATGCACATAAGACATGTAATAGGTTCATAGGTAGGTACTAGGCTGTCTTCCCAAGGGTATTTATAAGCCTATCTAGAGTGTGTTGGCTTCCGCCACCCACTTAGGTTAGTTCCCCTGTGCCTCTGAACAGCAGAGCCATTAGTTCCCTGTGCCTCTGTCCAGCAGAGCTACTGCAGTGATCCCTGGGGTACATGTCTGTCTCCCATCCACCCATCAAGGTTTCTCTTGAAGAGTGCTAGTGAGGTGCCCTGCCTGATGTACATTGGAATCATGTTCCAAAGCATGGGGAGTCTCTGGGGTCAGGAATCTATCCCTCCAGCATGTCCTACTTATCGTTGTGGTTAGGTTTATATCCCTAGAGCATGTGGCTCTCAGGGGCTTTTGTTTATGTGGAGCATATCCAGCAATACTGGGTTGGACATGGGTCTTGTATGTCAAGCAGAGATCACCTCTGAGTACGCGCTATGCAACCAAGTACAGCTGGAGTTTCTTTAGTTGGGCTGCATAGGTCATCTGTTTGAGGTCAGTAATCCTCTTGGTGTGGTACTGTTGTGGTCTTTCAAGCTGTTGCAGTTGTCTTGTAAGGTGCATCCCAAATGGGGTGTTGTATCCTTTAATGGGTCTAATATGTCATGAGTAGAGAGGCACAATGGCCTCCATTGTTCTGGACGCGAACCCATTTGAGATTAGGGGAGGCCACGTCGAAGGATATTCTAACCACCTTGGTATTATAGTTATCAGAGGAGAGATTGCCATCTACTTGGGTTCCCAGATCCCTTATTACCTTTTCTGTATGTCGGGGACTACCACCTATGTGGTAGTTCGCAGGTAATTAGTTTTATCCAAAGGGGATGACTATGCACTTTTTGGCATTCAGCTTGAAGCCGTGATATTGATACCAGGTATCCATCTCAGTGCAACCCTTCTGGGGGGTGTCTGTATCAGCTGGGGAACCAATTATGGTCCCTAGATTGCAATCGTCTGCAAACCTTTTCAACCAAAGTCCTCCTGCGCTTGCCTGTACCTCAGAGAAGTATATATCGAACATGAGAGGTCCTAGTACTGAGCCCTGGGGGACACCACTTGTAACTGGTTTACAGTCAGACCTAGGGTATGCAACTCTCACTGTGTAGGTTCTGTCCGTGAGCCACTTTGCAAACCATCTTGTGACACAGGGGTTGATGTTCAGGTGGATGGGTATGTTGATACCTAATGGGGAATGGTGTTGAAAGCCTTTGAGAGATCAATGTAGGCTGTATGGACCTCCTTACCCTCATCTAATGTCATGGTAACTGTCTCAAAGAAGTCCATCAGGTTTAGGAGGCATGGTCTGCCCTTAACAAAGACAAACTGGGTGGGGTCAAAGGTTTGGAGGTACCCAATGTCTCTGTGAATGAGATCCATGATGATGTGTTCCATAGCCTTGCAGACCAGGCTAGTCAGGCTTATAGGGCAATAGGTCCCATGGTCCATTGTGGCTCCACCTTTGTGGAGTGGGATAACTGTTGCTGTGCACCATTCGGGGGGCACAAAACCTGATGCAAGGCTATTATTGAACACGGTGCTTAAGTGGGGAGCCAGTTCATTCTGAAGTTTGTGTAAAATGCAGCCTGGGATGTTGCCCGGTCCCATGGATGTTGTGATATTGGCTTTAGAGAGTGCAGCTTTTACCTGCGTAGTTGTGATTACAGGGACTCTGCATTCTTCCTGTATAGATATGGGCCCTTTAGGGGTGAGAGGGGGGTAAAGGTAGCACTGAACCTATCTGCCAGGATGTTGGCAATATCAGTTGGATCTGTAATGTTCATGCCTTTGTGCTGTAACTCAGAGCAGATCTAAGTGTTGCCATTGAGATTTTTGACATAGCTATAGAATGCTTTGTGGTTGTCCTTGGAATTAGTGGTGGTTTTGTTTTCATAGCTAGCTTTGGAGGATCTTATAAGGGATCTCAGCTTAGCTACTTACTGAGGCTGACCAGGGAGCTCCTGCACTCATGGGATTGTACTCTCTTTTGCAACAGTTTCTTCCTTCTGTTGTACAATTTGTTTATGGCATGGGACCACCAGATTTGCTTCTTTTTTTTGAAGGATAGCATCTTGGTTCTGTTTGGGATAGCACAATCCATGCACTCGTGTAAGTGCTTATAGGGTGCATTTGTGCAGGATTCAGCAGTTGTAACTGTATTGTCCATCTGCATGGGTGTCATGAAGTTCACCACTTCTGTCTTAAGAAGCATGAAGTTGGCTTTGTAGAAATATTTTACTGTGGTTTCTTTAATGGGGGGGGGGTGGGGCAGGATGTGGATATCAAGGGTGATTAGCTTATGGTTGGATCGGACCAACAAGGAGTTGACTTCAGGTGTGGAACACTGGTCACTCATGTTGGTAATGCCTAGGTCTAGGATATTGTTGCCCTTGGTGGGGGTGTGGAAATGTTGATCCAGGGCATTGGAGTTTATGAATTCCAGAAAGCGTTGAGCTAATGAGTTGGTACATGAGTAGTTTTCCCAGTTAATGGTGGGGTAGTTGAAGTCGCCCATTAGTAGGGTGTTTGGTTGAACCCTAATAATTTCCAGTACATCAAGAAAAAAGGAGTGGGAATCCTGGGGCATGGTGGAGGATCTGTAGCAAGCTACAATTTGGATTGCAGTTTTGCCCAGAGTTAGTTGCACTTGGATAACCATGGATGCATTGTGCTAAGCAACTAGCCTGGAGGGGTGGATATCCTTAATGAATATGGACACACCTCCACCTTGGGTGTTTCGGTCCAGGTTACATGTCCGAAAAGTGTGGTATGAGTTATAGCCTGGTAGTGCAGGGGTGCTCTCTGGAGCCTTGAACCAGGTCTCACTGCACGGATATCGATGTTCTCCATTACAAGGAGTGCCTTGAGTGAGTGCAGTTTGAAATTTAGACTTCCAGCACTGAGTAGCATTACCCTCAGTTTGTGCTTGCATGTTCCTGTTATGGTGGTGAATATGTTATTTGAACTTTGCCTAAAAAAGGCACTATAGGGACAGCAAGAGCCTTAGCCAGTATCCGGAATCCCAGGGGCAAAAGGTGCAGGCCATCTGTGACAAAGCACTATGATCTGTCGACCATGTCATCCCAAGCAGACAGATACTGGATCCCCTTAGAATGACACCAGAATTTTAGCCAATTGTTGAAGTCAATCATTTTGTCCTTGTACTGCGGTATCATTCTGGGCAATAGCAGAATGTTACTCAGGGCTAGGGTCATACCTGTCTGGGTTACAAGATCGGAGAGCTCTTCCATGTCTCTTTTCATGTAGTCCAGGGAGGTACATCTCAGGTCATTCACACCAACATGGACAATGACCGAGTCATATTTGTACTTGTTGTGGAGTGACCTGAGTGCGTGGGTTATGTGGTGGATCCTGAAACCTGACAGGCAGCTGACAGTAACCTTCTCCTTGTTTAGCCTGGTGAGTGGGACATCAGTGTATGACTAGTGTGTTGGGTACATTGTTTTGCCTTATTGGCTGTGGTTGAGTGGCACACTGATTCTGTGGGCTATGTGTCATTGGGGGTTGTGTTGGGGGATGGAGGCTGCTTGCATTTCCACTTTGGAGGTCTCTGTTGCTTATACAGATTATTATTGACAGCCTCCATAAATGTTTTGTGTTACTATGTGTGGATTTTAATGGTGTAGATTTAATGAGACTATATTATGAGTTAGGTGTGGTGCAACTGTTTACCATCTCCACATGACTGTCAAGTTCAGTCTTAGTTGGAAAGAGCTTTACCTCCAGTTTGGCTAGATAAGTGCATTTCTCACAGGTTGTAGTGTTGGGTGGTAGGCAGAGAGAGTTGTCTGTGTACATGAGGCAATTTCTACATTGCCTCAAGATGCCCAGATAGACAGGAGAGAACACTGGAAGCTGACCCTTGGACATGCCTGAATATAAAAATATTTTCCCCTAGATAAGTGAGGAAAGTGAGAACAAGAGCTGTTTTACTCTAAGCAAGTGAGAAAAGTATGTACAAAAACTGTTTACCTCCAGGTAATGAGGAGGATTGAGTGATATAGTAATTAGTAGCTTATTTAGTGCTTACAAGTTCTGAACAAGTGCTGAGCATGAATAAGCAATCTAGATATGGTCTTGGATAACATAAACACACTGTCCCCCCCCCCAACAGGTACACAATTATATATCCATGTACACTACAGAGCGCCTGTAACCACAACTATGCAGGTACAAGCTGCACTCAGGCTGCATGGGACCTGTCCACATCTCAGGTTGTATCATACACATATGGCAAAACAAGTTGTTCTCCACATACACATCATGTAAAACATAGCTTCATGTCAGGCTGTGTACACACTGAATGGTGCACACCAACAGTTATCATAACCCACAAAGGGGGAGACACCACTGGTAATGGGAAGTACTGCACTACTACTCTGCTGAGTCTGGTCTGAAAAGCCATGAATCTTGATCAACTTATTTGATGTCAGCAGCACAGATGTAGATGACAGTAAGGTTGATTTCACACTGCATATCATAACCTTGCCAGGTCATAGGACATCATCACCCATACTGTGTTCCACCTACACTCAGTATACTAGATGTACATTCCTATGTCACAGGACTGTTTTGCCACACTGGACTGCTGACAGAACCAACACTACAGAAGGTGTCTGAATAATACATGCACATAACACCAGTGCCAGCTACAGTAAGACATGGCTAATTCATTGTACTCCCCCTCATTGTAGTCTATACCACACAGACTAACAGAAGGCATCTGCTTATTGGAGTATGTGAATGACTATGACCTAGGAACAATAGCTGACTCAGAGTGTTGTGGACAACATACAGAAGGGGCTTTGTGGGTGAGGTGTGTGACATATGGCCACAATCTGACAGCTACATATTGCACTGTCACCCCTATGTTAATAACCCTGTACCCATGAACTACCACCTAGGCAGCAGTCAACATAATGGACACTGTGTGTAAGGGATGTAGCTTGGCAGTTGTCTTTCCTGTGATAGTTACGTCACCACACCTGTCAGGTAGTCATATTTGGCAACCCTAATCAAGACATGGTGCCATCCATGAATATAGAGATCATTGTTCAGCCATACTCAACTCTCAAGTGACCCATATAAGATCACATATTTCATTTAAAGGGTATTGCCCATGTTCAGATGGCCTACACCAGCCTTACCAATCCCCATCTCCACTATGTAGCATGATGCCTACCCTGAATAAAGCCATGTCCAACCCAGTGATGTTGGACATGCTACATGTACACATCCTGATCTCAAACACATACTTCACGGACATCCACCTTCCTAGTACAAGGATCAACACATGCTGGACAGATCCTTGTCCCATACACTTTACATACTCCTGTCATACTATGCATCCCTGTCCAACAAAGCTGCACATTGCCCCCCTCTCAGACATGGTGTGATGACCGCATGGTAAATGTATCATTAACCCTGTGGATCAGTTATGTGGTACTGCTTGACCTGGCCCCAGAAACCCGCCTGTTGGTTACAGCTAGGTAACCTTTCATCCTAGATTCATACATGGCCAAGGGCATATAGCCTACTAGTTGACTTTGACCGTACATGCTATAGTTGATATCCATCCCTGCAAATACAATCAGGCTAGCCAGTGTCCCATGTGTATCATATGTGCAACACAGGTGATACATGACAGGATGTTGAACTGCTGTACAGTGCCGTGCAAATGTATATGGCAAAACACATGCATGTAAAACCTTCCATGAGCAAGTCTACAGGGTCACAGGTCATGTCCGTTAAGGCAGTGTAAGTCTTTATATGTGAAATATACACAGCATCAAGGTCGACTGCATTAATGTGGTCACATCCAGGCATGTGCTGATAGGTAAGAACACCAGTACAGGCAAACAGACAAGCCCACATCAAGATAGCATCCACATGGAGTATGAGCAATGTAATCAGGTGACACACACACGTATATGGTGATAATATCCAATCACCATTAAGTGTCATATGCGTGTGACACAAACATGTCAGTGGTGTCAGTGTCATGTAGATTTGCAAAGACAACTATTTAATCGTAATAAATGTGATACACATGTATGTTCAGCTGGAGCTCTACGTCTCTGTGAGTTACTGTGATCTGTCTCCATCATTATGTCTTCCAGGTATGCCACGTGCAAGTCTACCACCTTATACCTGCTTGGAGGATGAGGCCCTCATCCCATACCTGCATGACAATCATCATGTCCTGTTCAGCCATGTGCCACAGGATGCACAGCAGCGGGATGTCCTGTGGCAGGAACTTTGCAGGAGGGTCAATGATGTGGGTGGCCACAATCACTCATACCAGCAGGTGTGCAGACACTGTACAGACCTCATTAGACAAGTGAAACAGCATTCAAATGCAGTCGCCATGGAACAAGGTGCAACAGGTGGTGGGCCACCAACCTAGCCGCCACTCACACATACCGAGAAGCTACTGGCCAATCTGGGGATACCTGCAGAACAACATCCACAAGCCTTGGCTGATATCATGGAGTTGGATGTCTCTCAACCACCGAGCCTGGAGTTGCCTGGTAAGTCACTACTACACATATAACAACTATATTCCATATGGTTACATGTGTCACTGTACAATAAGTAATGTAACATCATATGCAAGGCATGCATGCACACATGCCGCATACTATAGTATGCTACTCTGTGTATGCACACATGTGCATACTCCATAGTATAGTCTATTGTACTGGTGTATGTGTTAACATGCACATTGCACCCTGTAGCTATCATACAGGCATGGGTAATGATCATACTGCTGTGTCACTCCTATTTAGGTACCTCTGGCATTCCGCTGCGACAGCAGCCCATTGCAGGTGAGACTGTTATTATTTATCAGGCATGTTAATGCACAGATCTATCTGACATGTGGTCATTTACCACATGTACACATAATGTATGGTCCTGTCACAATATACAGGTTGGATTTGCAATGCATCACAATGGCTACCCATGTGCAATACTTGCAAACTATGTGAAACACCGACATGAAACCTCACAAACTGTCATTGCCAGATGTGTGGACAGCTGTGCATACAATGGTGGAGGTGTTGTTCACTGTAGGGACATGTACTACAGATCAGAACTACACATGTGGGGAATACAAATAGTACTACACAGTGAGCTGGAGTATGGCCAGCCCACAGGATTCACCAGTGTGGATTATACCCCTGCTATGAATGTCACACAATGTGATGTGCTATCTGACATATCCGTGACATTTAGTGGGCTGGCTGCAACACTGCCTAACTATCCTGAAAACATATCCCACATACCAAACATACCACTCTTTGTCTGCATAACCCTGTCATCAGTGGAGCATATGACATTTATGGGTGTATGTCATAAGGAACAATACAGACATGTGAAATAGATGCCTGTCACAACCATTTAGTCAACACATGTACACACATGGCCATGGAGGATGGCCAGAGACATGAAGCAACACACACAGTACACGTGATGTGCTTGTGTGTACACCCTGTCGTACATTGGCTCCACATGGTCCAACTATGGCCTTTGTGTAATGGTTATATTGCAGATGTGGAACACTAGACATCCTACATGCCTGTGCACATCTTGTGTAGGTGTGACATCAATCCACCACATAAGATGTGTTGAACATCTTGAGTGTGTCACGACATGACAGCAGTCACCTGTACAGTATCCACATACATACACAGACAACCACATCAGCCCACAGATACAGTACATTCCCCTTGCTGGTGTTGGACATCACTGCCATCCTTGCTCCTCGTGTGTGTGTGTGTGTGTGTGTGTGTGTGTGCGTGTGTGTGTGGTACACAGATGTCATGTGGAACATGGTGTACCGATGAGTTTGCCATGTCTGGCCATAGTTGCCAGGCAGCAGCAATATGGTTGCAGATGTGTAGGGGTGTCATATGTATACCCTTCAGTGACCTGTGTCACACATTCCACATCATAGTTTAGTGTGTATACACCTCAGTGACGAGGGTCACATTCCACAGTATATATGTATTGTATCTGAACACAGTCATGGCTATGAACTGTGTCTGTAACTCACACTGTATAGCAATAGAGACACCTCATGATTCCCTACAATGGCCATGCACATCTGCTAAATGTTCAGTATATCTGTAGGGCGGACAGACAACACTGCATTGGGATACCATTACCCCACTGTATATTTGACAGGACACCATTGTGTTAAACATGTATGCATGCCATTGCTCACATCAGCAGATCACATGTCATACTACATGTAATTGTCAAGGTCATATGCCACACATCAGGCAGGTGTACTGTTAACCTGTGCTGATCTACATGGTGTAACACAGGGATGTATGCTAACTACTACTATGATTGTATAATTTGCATACCTTCTGCTATGACACATGCATGCTGTTGTGTGCAATCCAGGGATGTATGATAACTAGCACTATTATTGTCTGAGCTGCATGCCGTCTGCCGTATCACATGCATGTTGCTTGCCTTCTGTCAAATCACATGCATATTGGGTGCCATAGCACGTGTCTGTGTGTGTGTATGTGTGTGTGTGTGTGTGTGTGTCTATTGTATAGATTGTAATGTACAGTTCTTGTCTGCCCCTCACAGGTGATGTAGGTGCATTCCCCTCCTGTGGTCCATCTGATGTTAGTGTCCCCACAGACTCTAGCAGTGATGATGAACATATGATTGATGCACAGGCAGG
Organism: Protopterus annectens; assembly: GCF_019279795.1. Classification (NCBI taxonomy): domain Eukaryota; kingdom Metazoa; phylum Chordata; order Ceratodontiformes; family Protopteridae; genus Protopterus; species Protopterus annectens. The sequence continues at coordinate 1,325,901,963 of NC_056745.1, read as the reverse complement.
GTTGTTAGGGGCTGAATCTGTGCTGTTGGTTGCCATTCCACCTATATCCCCCTCATCTCTGCACACAATTCTCATGCCAACACATACCCCATCACCAGTGGCCATAGAGGAAGGACAGTTGGCATGTGCTAGATTGGAACAGGAAAGTGTGGAGGCTATGGAAGGTGTGCCTGCACACCATGGTGTCAGCCAACTGACTGGTGATGCCCCACACAGGCAGGTGGCCAGTGCTGATCATAGGAGGACCTCTGGCCAACATGCCCCTGCAAGACAGAGTGCAGCAGCTGGTGTTACCAGACACATGTTTCAGGCTGTAATGGAGGCACAGGCATGTGCTAAACAGCACAACAGAGAAGATCGGAGGCTTCAGAGGGCTGCTGTCTGTTCTTTAAACAACAACATCCAGGCAATGGTAAATGCTCAACAGCAGATTGCTGAAGCTTTGGATAGATGATTGGGTGACCTGGTTGGAGTCCTTGACCGTGGCATGACAATCTGCGAGTGTGAGCTATCTGTGCTGGAACATCTGGTAGGAGTGAGGCGTCGGGCACGTGGACGTAGGCCAGCTACATCACCTGTTTCATGTCTACGTGAATGAGCTATCTCACATGCTCATTCCCATAGTGACGGTAGCAGCAGCAGTGCAGCTGGTGCTGTGCTGTCCACACCAGGACACAGCAGGCCATGTGCATGTGGCCCTGGATGGTCCCAACAGGGACACAGTTCCAGTGGAAGTGTCATCAGACAGTACCCAATCTGAACCTCTGCCTGGTAGTGCCCGTGCAACCCCTGGCAGGTGCAAGTCATGTGGCCGTGGCCAGACACCGTGAACTGTAAAACATGGCCTGTACAGTCTGCAGCTGTCAGTAATACCCCTGTGTAGGCCAGACACATGCCAGACCTGTGTGCATACATACACACACACACCAGAAACATATGTAGGGCACCACAACACACACATGCATAACATCCACACACACCCTATTAGATCAAAGGCCCTAACCTACACACATATCATCCAGTGGTGCAGCCCAGGCATCTGGCAAACATTATCACCCTGTGCATATGATGATGCCTGTGCCGCATACCTGTCATCCACACTATCGGTGCAGGGACATGCTCATATGGTCTGATGCACAGGGTGAACAGACTAGGAAGATAAGTGTAGATTACAATTGTTGTGTACTGTTGACAGGCAGCAGACATACCATGTAGTACAGGTTTACAATGCATTTTGTACTGTTAACAGTATGTGTCTTGTGTAACAACAGTAACTGCATGTTGGTCATGATGTTCTGCTTTCCTCCTTCAGGTCTAATTGCATGTGTCGGTGGATGTCAGTGTTTGCAGTTAGTGTCCCATATGTAAATGTGGACTGCTCACAAGTATGTATGATAATACCAGCATGCACCTTATAGCTTCCACATCACAGTTAGAAAGTCCCACGTTCCAAACACATCTACAGATCTACTGATCCAAGAACATGATAGCTGTGTATTAAGCTACTGTGGCTACAGACGTGACATCCATACTGGGTGACATCACAGGTACAGTTACATGGAGTGGGGAGGTAAGAGAGCAGTCTAGCTGATGACAATGGTAGAGGCCAGTGGGAAGCGTGATGCCTCATTGGGAAGCGGTAATACATGTTCCCATGACAGGATGCAAACACACAACTGCACCCACACACTCAGGTATTCACACACATGTATTCAGAGACACAGTAACACACCCACACACTCACAGATTCACCGACACAGTAACACACACACACACACACACACACACACACACACACACACACACACACACACACACACACACACAGTTGCTAGTGTTGAGGTGAGGACCCCTGCCTATGTGCAAATCATCATTACAGTACTGTGCACTTACATGACGTGCCACAGAGATTACACATGTACAGGTAGTCAGTATGGCCTAAGATCTGGGACATCAACATGGATAGTAGATTGCATCACCTGGATGTGTGGAGGGGTCTTATCAGTTCACTATGGTAACATACATCCTCACTCCAGGGACCAGACAGCCATACACACACACACACACACACACACACACACACACACACACACACACACACACACACACACGCACACTGTGGCATTCACTATTGAATACACCTATGTCACGCACATACAGATACCTCACGTGTGAGATACACACCCCCTGCCTATGTCCTGCTTTCTACATTGCAGTTTGTACAGATGTCTACAACAGTGTACAGGAGAGTGAGTAACAATTGAGATGTATTCCTCGCCATATGTGACATATATGGACACGCACGCAACCACACATGCCAGTACTGTGAATAAAACACCTGCCTATCTCATGATATGTATGACAGACTTACAGCAGTATTGCACACGTTACAAAGTGTACTGACACTTCCTTTGGCAACTGTGCTGATATATGCACACGGGAGGTCTTAACTGTTACAGGTGTCAAGTGATTTACCTTCGGTGTCACCCTGACCGCTATCTATGTTTGTGTGTTCCCCTTCAGTTAACAAAACCATAGCTTAGCGGTTACACAGGTTATTGTAGGACCATTTGTGACACACCTGTGAGCTGTCCTCAGCAAACATCCATCTACAAAGATGCTCCACCACTTAGTTATGTCTACACATCTGTCCATATCTGAGGTACATCCTTCTGTACTTTCAGCATATCACCATATATAGTTGTCAATGCTGAGGCTGCATTGCAACTGCATGATGTACTAAGACACACGTCACCTGCATACATCAGCAACTGCACGCTCATGGTATCTGAACGCACACCACTACATGTACATGTGTGTAGGTCCTACATTCCTGTCATTTGGGCATGTTTGTAGGCATTGCAATTGGTCGACATATGTAATGACATACATGACTCATGGACTGTTGTATGATATGATAGGTGTAATGGGTGACCAGTACAGAGGGAATGTTACCTCTGTCAACATTGATATCACACCTTATGTACTGTTAGCATTTAGCAGCCATGGACCTACATTCCATGTGCATGTGTGTAATGGCTGTAGCCACCTGTCTGCACAAAGGACAACAACAGCTATGCTATTTACATATATGTTGTATGTGTGTGGCATGTACATATCCAGAGCAGGTACATGTATGTCATATCCAAACATGAGGGTGTTTACTAGTGTACAGCAACAGTCATCTGTTAATGCTGAAAATAATCGAGGGGCCCTGGTATGTGTACAGCTGACCTGGTTACAAACAGTGGTATCATTGTATTGCATAACACATGATGCAACTGTGTCAGTACATGGGTACTCTGCACAGTTGATGTAGAGCTAGGTACAGTCCACTGGTCAAGGGTCACATGGTGTTGTACTATTATATGTTCTACCACATGTATGGATGTGTGTTGGTGGTCCGAGGGCATGGTGGTGTCTGAGGGTTACATCCTAGAATGCAGCTTTTGACACTTGTGTCCTGCACCTGACTCATCTGTGATGCCTTTTGTGAGAGTACTGGTCAGTACATGTGAATGGCCTTTATGTATGTGGGGACACCACCACCTGGAGCAGTCCGTACCTGTGTTATGGCCCACATGTCTGGTTCTGAGGTATATGGTGGTAGTGCTATTGTGCACTACAGAGCCTTCAGCTAGGTGTTCCTCACTGCACAGATGTCAGTATTCCCCATTGTTGGAGCTACAGTGAGCAGCTGTGATTACAAACGCTAAACATCTAGCACTGGTTAGCATAAGCATACAATGCAGTTGTCCTCTAGGTGTCAGGGTGGTATCCTGTGTTTAGGACATTTGCCTTGAAATGGCACTATATAGGCAAATGCGACATAGTTATTATCCCCACTTCCTTGAATCATGGATGCATGTGATATGTGACAAATGTCTGTCTACTTTCAGTCATGTCATCACAGAATGACAAACATTGGACAACCTCGTAATTACAGCAGGACATTGGCTCATTGTGTTGGTCAAGCAGTTGCCACTCCTAGCAAGACATCACTGCGAGTGGTCCTATTGTGCTTGGTATAGAATGGTACATCTAAGGTGACGGACAGCAACAGACATTGTGTATAAGACCGGTGTCAGATATATGTAGTGCAGCGTTCCTGCTAACAATGACAACTACTAACACAGGAGTCTATTACAATGTGTTCTTTACAGCTAACTGTAATAGCATGGACACTATGGCCTTCCGTGTTTAGAATCAGAGTGCATCCCAAACAGCCCTGTGCTACTAAGTGTATGAGCACGCCCAGTTTAACCTTGTGTAGATGGACACATAGTGCATTCCGAACAGCCCTGTGCTACTGTGTGTGAGCATGCCCAGTGACACCTTGTGTCTGTTATGTGCCTCTATGTGTATGGGCATGGCCATTGTAACCCTGTATAGTGATAGTAGTCGTCCATTCCACAGATGGGCATACTCCAGTTCAGGATGGATTCCTAATTTAAACACACAGGTTCACAGGTATGTACATCTTAACTGCCAGCATCCCTGTTGATGTTCACATTCCTAGAAGGTCATAATGACAGCCTTAAAATGTGTAATTTCTGTGGCGCAACTCATAACTATGTAGTATTGTAATAGTGATCTGTAGATAGGCAGGTGTTCTGATTCCACCACTGGTGTGTGTGTGTGTGTGTGTGTGTGTGTGTGTGTGTGTGTGTGTGTGTGTCTCCATCTGCCTGAGGACAGAATAATGCTTTTCGACTGCTCACACTCCATACAATTCCTATACCCACCTTTGGCATGGCTGATGATGTCACCCACCTAGAAATACACCTCTGGGAGTGCTGTGACCCAGTAATCTCGGTAGTGTGTTCTGTAACTGCGTAATGCTGTAGTGTGATAAAGTAGTTGGGTCAGTGTTCTAATCCCAGACTTGCCGTGTGTGTGTGTGTGTGTGTGTGTGTGTGTGTGTGTGTGTGTGTGTGTGTGTGTGTGTGTCTGTGTTTGTCTCCGTCTGCCTGAGGACTGCATAATGCTTTTAGACTGCTCACACTCCATACAACTCCTATACCCACCTTTGGCAAGGCTGATGATGTCACCCACCTAGAAATACACCTCTGGGATTGCTATGACCCAGTAATCTCGGTAGCACTTTCTGTAACTGCGTAATGCTGTAGTGTGACAAAGTAGTTAGGTCGGTGTTCTAATCCCAGACTTGCCAACTGTGTGCGTGTGTGTGTCTGCCTGCGTGAGACAAGTACAGTGCTTTGTAGAGTATGCACTCTCTGTACAAATCACATGGCCACCTTTGTCAATCCTGCTGTTGTCACTCACCTAGGAATACACCTGTAGGAGTGCTGTAACCCAGTATTTGCTGTAGCACGTGCCCTAAAAGCGTATTGCTGTAGTGTGATACGGTAGGCAGGGGTTTGAATACAGGACATGGCAAGTGTGTGTGTTTGGCTGTCAGAGCCTGTGTAGAGGTGGCTGTGAGTGTCTAACCACTGGACATGTTGGGGAGTGGATTTTGTAGTTTTCCTATATGGTGTCCGTCTTATGACCCATTGGCCACCTCACGAGGAGTACAGCTGTCAGTCAGCCACGGGACTGTGTTGGCAAGCCATACCCCTACATCTGGCAAAAGGCCTGGTGAACAAAGTATGCAACCCTACTAGTACTCAGTATATGTCCTACTGCACCCATGTGCCATACACAAACACACTTGCCTAGGATTTCCTGCTATGTTGCTAGTACCATGCACATTGATGACAGATAGTAGGCATGGTGTGAATGCAATAGGATGCAGAGGACATGGTACCCTGTACAGCAGTACAATAGGCACATATTTGTGGACAATGTGCCTTCACTATGTTCCCCACTGGATGCCTGCAACATATGTGGTGCCATCAAATGTGATCCACAGAGCCCATACAATGCCGTATACATGTGCCCTGTATGGACCAATGCCACTGACACCAGGGAATACCTGTATCATGCTATCAATGCAGGTGCAGGGTCGACCTGATGACTATAAGCAGGTTTCGCCACACCAGGCCAGTATTGGCATATCGGGGGATAACAATCTGTGTACACAACATGTGCCTGCCAAACTAGGTACATCTGTACATATCACTGTACAGTATTGTGGACATCCACATTCCAGGCAATGTCCATATGAAAGGCTATCAAACACAGACGTGGCATGCATTGCAAAGCTATGGCCATACACATTGGTAACCAGGATGTCAAGGCAGATCATGCAGTACCCATCTGGGTGGGACATTGCAGACACTACACCCCTGTACCACACTGCACATCATTGTCAGGTGATGTGATGCCAGGGATTACCCCTCACCCAGCCTTGTACAGCCATCTTGCAAGCCAACCACCACACACCCATGAAGCAATGCATACATGCATGTCAGTACTGGCACTTTGTGTCTGCGTGTGGGTTTTGATGCTCCCAACCACAGTCACTCCCAGTATAACCCTCATTGGCATACCAACAGATGTCAAACACTCTCACATGCCCTAGCCCATAGAACCTCCAGATATCCCCTGTGGTGCATGTAGTCCTGTGCATTACTGCAGTGTGGCAAACTAAGTAGATATGTTGTGTATTTGTGGCCCTGGCAAAGAATGTCAATGCGAGTCCATTAGAGAGTGTGGTTGTTTTGACGATGGCATCCGTTCACGTGGACAGCCATGTGTGCTACACCTAATGTATGTCTACTATATCTCTGTTGCAGATGTCTCTCACCTACACACATATATGTTCTTACAACACAGCAACATGTCTGCTTTGTGGCACATGTAGTAACGTCATGCACATGTAATAGTAATGACTGGTCAGTCAGGGATTTGACCCCTGTACTGTTAGGCATGTGGCAGATGATGCTTAGAGTTTAGTCTCCAAGCCCTTCTCTGGTGTACTTTGTCTGTCCCTCCCACACACTCTCTGGTGGAAGTGGAGGTGTACACCTGCTCAGCAGCAGCATTTGTATTGTAAGTTATAGACATGATCAGGTGATGGCCCCTGCACCTATTGCAGTCTTCCTCTAGCTGATTGCATGTGGAACAGCTGTGATGGTGTTCCCATAGCCATTCGCATGATAAACACAGTACACTATCTAGGAACATCATGTTGGTGTTTGGCCATGACAGTCGCTGTGAATGGTACCTGGATGTGGTGTTCTGATACGGCATCACAGATGATATCTGGTTGTTCCTCAAATATCATACACAGTGGGAAATAGCCTAAAGGCAGGAGGGTGATGTGCCACACATGATTACAGCATGTAAGTGTAGCTATTCTGCATTGAGACTACTGCCTGTTCAACATGTTGTGTGTGGCAATGGTTATTCTGCATGTTTTAAAACAGACATGACAGTACTCTGTTCATGAGGGACCCCCATCTGTAGGGTCATCTTTGGACTGGTCAGTGCATGGAACCATTTGTTTCCTGTGTTACACACTGAATACACATCTGTGCACAGCAGGAGCATAGTGTGAGGATTGCAGACAGTACATGGCGATAGGGATTTGTTACTGCCATCGCATCCCTGACTGGACATATGTCACATGAAACAGTGGTATGACAGCCACTGTCTGTGGTTCCCAGTGACTGTAGTTCTCAGTGGTGGCTGCCCATGGCTGGGGACCTCCGTCCCACTGTTCCCATGGGCTTGTGAAGGCCGAACACCTATCCCCGTCTGAGGTGTATCCCCCCATATGTGTCACATACTGACCCTGTATGCTGTCTTGTCTGTGATCCTACCCTACCTATCCTCCATGGGCATAGCTACTCTCCTTCCCCCACATCCCACTATCACCCTACGGAAACATGAGGCCAGTCGGTTCCTAGGACAACATCTGCCCTATACATAGCTGTCCATTTCACACATGTGCTCACTGGACACATGTAACCCTTATAATATGCATCACAACATACTCCTGTTATCTTCACCCCTGTCCCTCAGGCGCACGATCCTGGTATGCAAATCATTCCTACATAGTCCAGGTACACATGATGAGGATGACCCCATTGTACACACAACACTACCAGTCTCTCTATGGTTACCCCATTTACCTTTATCATGATGATGATGTTGCACACAGCACTTGCAAGAGTACTGATCGCACATAATGAGTGGGCAGGTACTGTTGTGTTAATGTACATTACATGCACAGAGTGATGTATATGGCCAATGTACAACTGTTTGCATGTATGAATGACACATGTCTGTCTGAGGGAGTCTTGATATTACATAGGACAACACTACTACATAATACAGGCATCACTGGTATTTCACTTTTCATTCGTTTGTAATGCTTTGTTGCCACATAGTCTGTTCCTGATATATTTCTGTATGTGTATGTACCTATATGCTGGACATAAACACTCACATATACATCTACATGATGGGAAACATTCCTATACTGTTGAATGGCTGCGCTGTATGCTATGTTTGTGGTAATGTCCGTTGTCTGTATATCTGCCATGGCGCATTGGTAATTCACATTAGCTGTGTATGCAGGGTCCTGGTTCCGAGCCTTGCAGAGGCCGTTTATGTTGTTGCAGGGCAGAACAAGGCCATTGGATATGGAGGGAGTAAGGCACATTAAAGCAGTTGTGAGCGTGTGTGCATGGGTTTGCACGGTGTAAAGCAATGCTAACCTCTGGTTACAGCTTCTTACACTCGGTTAGCCTCTACATTGCTTTACCAGTGCAATGCTCGCATACTGGTAGTCAAACAGGCTTACACCCGCTCGCTCCCACACTTGCACATACAACAACATTGGTGCTTGCATCTGACACTCACACCCCTGGGTGGAAGCGAGGACCACAATATTACCTTGTGATGCCTATTACATCGGATTACATGCCTACATTATTGGGAATGGCTGCCCATTAGGCGACGGCATGCCATTAGGGTTACCACCTGTCCCACGTTGCAAGGGACAGGCCCTCTTTGGGAAGTTGTGTCCTGACAAATAATATTAAAAATGGCAAATGTCCTGCGATTGTAGGACATAATTATGTCCCATATTTTATGTAATAGTTACATAAAATGGTTATTTCTGTATCTAAAATACCTAAATGTTACAAGAAACAGAATAAGTAACTAAACTTCTACAAGAATAAGCTTTTATTTAGTCAAAAATGTAAAGATCTATCATTTGTACTGACCGTGGGTATGTGTCGGCCTGTAAAATCTGATGTGTGTCCTGAAAATACCTCACTCTGGCCATTTGAAAAGGTGACAACCCTACATGCCGTTCGACTATACGGAATCGGCGGCCATCCAGTGTTTTATTCATATTATTTTGTGTGATCCTCTTACAATCTGCACCCATCTGGCTGATACATGGGAACCAAGACTCTTCAATACAGACAAGTTATTGGGTTTTGGGACCCACATCTGTTGGCCGAGTCATGCTACCGCATACCTATTATTCTATCATCTTTCTAAGGTAGTCAACGGAATATGCGCTTTCTGTCCCTATCAGACTTCTCATATAAATGGGGAAAAATGAACACTGAATCAGGGACACTGCATAACAACATCAGGGACACATTTAATATTTTGGTGCTATTAACCTGACACATTGACAGACCCAGAGCATATATTAAGCGCTTTCGGTTGAGCCAATACCCAACCTTCATCAGACAAAATAGCACTATAAAGCTTCCTTCTTATATAAATTTATCTTGATCAATTTACCTCATTGGCAATCAACTATTAATTAATTTAATTCTAAATCATTTAAAGCACCAATGGGTGTAGAAAAACATATATACAGCCACTCAATCGACATCGTGTAAAACCTAAGCACAAAACAGTCCTACACCATAGTAAATAATAATGCCTGCAGCATTATTATAAAAATCAAAAATTCCTAACCAATCTCATATTCTTGAATTGTATCTCCAGAATATTACGAATTACTAAAATAATGGAATATCTATATATTAAAATAACTATATGTTAAAATATACAGTATGTAGAAAAAATATATATATATCTATATATGGATTTGTGGAATGTATAACCTACATATATTTAACTTTCCACTAACTTAATAATAAGTTACAATAAAATATAAAATTACAATAAAATAAACATCAATCTAATGATGTACCAAGCAAAAAATATATTATATATATATTGCATGTCAACATTATAAGCAAAATACATGTTTTCAGACATTTTAAAATGAACAATATATATATAAAATAAGAAAGCTTATCTATTTCCAAAATTCAAGGGCATGAATAAAAAACTAAAATTCAAGTCATTTAGCATTGTCCTGAAACCAAAATGCCTATCTAAACAAAAAACATATGCACATACAAACATTTTCAGAATTAAATCACAGCTTTTTTATAGGTGCATACTATTTATATAACTATTATTATCTATGCAAGGCTTTCAATTTCAGTATGCATTTTATATTAGCATATTCATTCAAACCTGGAGGAACATAGGCTGATGTTCTAATTTGCCATAGAACTTCTTGTTCCTCTAAATATAACTGCCATGGACCTCCCCTCACATAATTTTGAACTTGCTGAAAAATAACAAAAGTAAAAGTGTGGTCTGGAAAATCTAAAGTGTGTTTGGCCAGTGCGTTAGTCCTGTCCCCCCTACCTATACATAGTAATGCTCATAAATTCTTTTTCTTAATTTTCTTTCGGTTTTACCTATATAGGAGGGACACCTGTCGCATATTGCTGCATAAACCACCGCTTTAGTTTCACAATTGTATTTATCTTTTAAATAGTATACCTTTCCATTAATTTTAACTTTGTCTCTTGGTAGAATGTATCTACATTGTGGACACCTTCCACGTTTGCTCATGCCAACCACTTTAGCATTTTTCGTACTCTTCTCTACCAGATTTTTAAGATTAAGGCCTCTCCTATAAGTAAACCTAGGTTTAAGACCTATCATCTTACACAAAGCTTGATCTTCTAATATTATACCCCAATTCTTGATGATAATCTCTTTAATGATTTTGTGATCAATACTATATGTGGAAAGAAAATTAAGACTAAGAGACTTATTAATTCCATTATTAGAATTACTGTTGGAATCAAAAGACCCTACATCCACCCTATTCATGATTCAGCCACTTAGAAGGGGCTTAAAATACCCTGAATCCCTTTTAATACTAACTTCTTTGATAGTATCTGTTTTAGTGTTTCAGGGTATCCTCTATTAAGGAACATAGTTTTCATCATACCGCATTTATACGTAAAATGTTGGTGGTCGGAAATCATCCTTGCAGTCCTTACGAACTGCCCTTTTACCACCGCCTTTTTCTGATGATACGGGTGGCTGCTAGTATAATGCAAAAAGGTGTTAGAATGTGTAGGTTTCCTATATATTGTAGATTTAAATCTATTATTGCCTCTGTCCTTACTTATCCTGACATCAAGATAATTTCTTCTATTCCAATGGTGTATGTAAATTCAAGAAAATCAGTCATGTCAGTGATGCTGGCTATAAACCTAGGGATCTGATCTATGTGTCCTTTCCATATCAAACACATATCATCTTGGTATCTAGTGTACCATGCTACGTGCTCTTGATACATATTGTTGTTAAATAATAAATTACATTCCCAATAGGCCATTACGCTATTAGCAAAACTGCCTCCGCATGGGGACCCCATGTCTATTCCTGTTTTTTGGAGAAAAAAACTGTCCCTTAAATACCAGAAAATTATTGGATAAAATCAAATCCAAAAGAGTTTCAACAAGATTAATACTTGTATTATCTGCTTTTTTATATAACATAACATTCCTGGTCCATTCAATTCCTAAACGAAAATATATTGTTCATTGTACTCCACATGATTCATATTCTCCAAAATACTCCAGGAATCCTTACATACCTGCGGCTCATCCTGGATAAATGGTTTAAGTATGTTGTCCACGTACTTGGCACAGGTGTAAGTGATAGACCCTCTTCCATCCACAATCGGCCTGAAAGGTGGGTGTACCAAACTTTTATGCAATTTTGGAGAACCAAAAATGGCTGGAATTCTTGGGGCTGGCATGGTTAGATATTGAAAAGTATCAATATCTATGCTACCCTCCAAGAATAAATCATCCAAAAATCCCCTAATTCTTTTATATGCCAAGTTGACCTCATTTAAACTTGCAGTTGTGTAAGCTTCAGACTGAAAATAGTGAAACATTTTATTTTCATATTGATATTCATCCATGAATACCAGACCTCCTCCCTTGTCTGGTTTCATAACCCTAACCTTACATTGGTTAAGAAGGGAGATGAAGTCTAGTTCATTTTTAGAAATGTTTAAATTGGCAGTTATAGGATATATAGGAGAGTCCAGCCTTGACCTCAGATCAATTTCGCACATTCTTTCAAACACATGTAATACACCATGTAATGGTGGATTAAAAACACTAGATACCCTCAGTGTATTAAGGAGTGTGGAACTATTATCCATACTGTAAGTTAAATTCAACTTGCATATAAACAGGGGCGGCTCGTGGCATCGGGCTGCCGGACTGCAGCCCCCTCAGCTAGACAGCTGAGTAGTTGTTGAAGACGTTTATTTTGTTTTTTTAATGTAAAAAAAAAAAAATCTTTTTTTCTACTTTAAATTTCGAGTCCGCGACTCGAAAGTACGCGCATGCGTATTGCGCACTTCAATCGCAACAGCATTTTTTTTTTTTTAATTCTTGCAATGTTTTCATTGCAGCCCGAAGGAGCAAAGAAGGCATCATTGTGATGCCCAGAACTTCCCAGAAGTTTATGCGGTTGAGACACAAACCGCATAGATATGGAAGGGGCTCGGACTGCGACGTCCGCAGGCACGTCATGACGTGCTTGCTGGGCAAATGCTGCTGATTGGTTGTCGCTCTCTTCCCGGGCTTTATGTGCTGGGAAAAGAGCGAGAATCAGTCAGTTAGCTTCGAGCTTCAGCTTTCCTTGCTTTGTTTTGTTTCATGATCTTTTTACTTTTTTTTTTGTGAATAATTTTTTGGGAATCGGAATTTACGTTTTTGGGTGGTGTGGATTTTGTCAGCTGTGCAGCGTGTGCCTAGAAGAACAAGAAGAAAGAAGAAGAAAGAAGAAGAAAAGTTTTAAAGTACAGAGTGAAGGTGCAGAATTAAGTAAGTAAATGCTAGTTAGCCTTCACAAGCTAGTGTGATTAATGCGTTTTGCGCGCGCGCGTGTGTGTGTGAGTGTGTGTGTGAGTGTGTGTGTGTGTGTGTGTGTGTGTGTGTGTGTGGTAGCCGTTCTTTATTTTTTTCTTTGAATACTTACTTTTGTGGAAGGATATGCTTTGTGGTGTTTCTCAAGCTTGTGTAATGCAAACATCGCCCATTGTAAGCTTCATTTATATGTAAATTATTATTTAAATATGTAAACAGGTAGTCATTATGGTATGAGACCAATGGCAGAAACATAGATTTCAATCTATCACCTTGCTATCTGGTTCCATTTTTGTAAAGAAGAAAGTTAATTCACTGTTGACAACATGCTGTGCATGTTGTTACAGAGCAAAAGTATCCCTGTTGGCCACCTCTTCTGACTTTTTAATGACCGTACGCTACTGAATGGTGTCATTGTAGAGACTGGGTCTAGGAAGACCTTCACTAGGCCATATGAATTTTCATCAGATCTTACAACATTCATAACACACATCCATATGACAGGATCATTATGTGACTGTAATTGTTATTAGTATTTGTCAGCCAATGTAACTATTTTAGATTCATCTTCAATTATAAAAATCATATCATCCACGTATCTATAAGATTTAATAAAAAAGAAATGGATCAGGGAGTCAGTATTGGGTGCTCCCATCCTCCCAAGGTGGACTGTAGAAGTTTGAGTAGACTTTTATGATGGAAATGTTCTGAATTGGGCAGTTTTGTCATTATTGGTGCATGCGTTTTGTTTCATTGTTTACTGGAAAAATGTTCAAAACAATAGGAAGGTGTATCAGAGAGCACATGTATGTTTCATATGCAAAGGGCCTATGATTTGAAAACAGCCCAGAATTAATCTTTATCTGCCACTGGATAAATGTATTTTCTTTGAATGTGGGTTTCAATGCTGTTTCAATGAATGTGAGTTTCAAGGGCAGAGAAGTTTTAATGCTAAGTTTGTTTAGCAAATGTCTTAGTGTTTGTGCTGTAAAATGCAAAATAAAACTTTCAAATGAAGTCCAAATCATCATAGAAGTAAATCAATATGCACATTAGTGTTTATGGTAAATGGAGTGAAATAGCCAAGTAATGGATCATTGAAATGGCTGCAGGGGGAGGCTCCATTCGACCATGATTTTGTGAGGGGGAAGGGCGGCAAACTTAGACAGCCCCAGCTGAACTATACCTCCCAACTGTCCAGATTTGCAAAGAATGAATAGATTTTTTGCTTCTTATTTTTGGTTTGTTCCTCATAAAATTTGTGGTTTTCTGGCAAATCATTTAGGAATTAAGTCACTAAATAATGACCCACTGAGTTTCAGACTTCATAACCTTCAGAAAAATGCATGCTAAAGTAAGACCTGTTGTTCTATCAACTGTCTCAGTTTATACAAGAGCAATTTTTAGTACTGTTTATATGTTCCCCCAATATATTTGACCTTGTCCAGATTTATTGCATTAACAGGTTGAGAGGTACATGCAAATGAATTGCTTTATAGAATTAGGCATAGCCAAACCTCTCAACTTTCCCTGATTTTGGCTCAAAATGTTGCTCTTCCCCTAATAATCCCTCCGCAAAATAGCAATTTTGGAAGAAAACACGGAGGGTTTACAATTAAGAAATAACTGTAATAATCAGAGTTATAGATTACTTTTATTTCAGAAATGCATGTAGATTATTTTGTGTTGTCAGCTGCTGGAGTTAGCAGTACTAAGTGTCCCTTCTTTGACAGGTTCCCAGCTGTATTGTGTGGCTATTTTATATTTTTACATCAGTTTTTCATAAAATTGTGTTTTTTTTGGCAAATTGGTGACAAATAATTAAAGACTGAAGTTAGAAAATAATGACAGACATTTGAGTTTCAGATTTCATACCATTCAGAAAATTCATACTAATGCAAGACCTATTCTATTATCCTTTCTAAGTTTATAAGAGCAATATTTTAAAATTTGTCCTTATTTTTGGGCCTTTGTCCCACTTCTTTGTATGGCTTTGTCCAGATTTCTTGCTCTGAGGTTGAGAGGTATGACAAATGTGCCAGGGCCATCACAGTCAGCCAGAGACATTTCAAATTGTGACATACTTGTTGCACCCCACTCCCCCATGTAGTGACTCTGGATGTGTCAAAGCAAGGCAAGGAGTAGTTATGCAGTGTAAATGTGCAGAGTATCCCCCCCCCATCCAAGGTAGACACAAGTACTAGAGTGGCTTTTCATCTGTCCTTGATTTTTGCAGAATGGTCTGGTTTCTGTCATATTTTTTGTACTGTTGATTTATGCTTATTACTCAAAGTGCCTGTTGCTCTGTGTTTAAGTAGCAATACTTTAATGACCATCAGGTAAGCTTGGCTGAGATTGCAAGATTCAAGTAAGCTTTAATAAGCATACTGTTAAAGAATTGCCAATGTTGAAAGCCTTTCTGTTGTTGCCATGTAGAGAATACTTAACTAGATAATGCAGAAGCCTTGGGTATTGAAATGCATATGACAGTATTTGTAATAAAGGACAGGATTACATTATTTTAAGAAGCTCATTACACTTGGAGACTTCCAGTCATCTCTGCAGGCTTTACCCGTAAACAGAATGCCAATCATGTGGTCCATAACCTGTACAGTAATCCTTTTAAGCACTGTATCTTGAGCTTATTTCTTGTTTGCTTTTCATTTTTTACTTTGATCATGCTTTCCCCATGAAACAAGTAAATAGTTGTCAGGCAGCAGGTCTTTTTTTGGATAAGGAACATTTTTACTAGTGGGGGCATCAGAGATTTCTACTTTCAGCATGTTACTTGGTACTTTAATAAAGCTGAATATAAATTATAATTAGAACTGCAGTGCAAGACGTGGTTTGAGTTGAGTGCTGCTTGTTTTTCTTATACTTGATTTTGACTGGCATTCCATTAATGTATTTAAAAAATAATTTATTTTTTCATGCCTCACAACCTTTTTGTTTCCATCTAGATATTAAGTAAGCTGTCATGCAGCCAATGCATTGAAATATTTTTATTCTTCTACACTTCATTTTGTCTTGATTGGACTCTCATAATGACGGTTTGGCACCCAGTGCAGTATATTTAGTTAGTTTTTGTGGTTTTGAGCGTAGCTCCTCTCCTTTCTAGTTGGCCATACCCCTACCCATTGACCCCACCCATTCAGCAGTCTCCTGCAGCCCCCCTTTGATTTGAAGTCACCAGCCGCCAATGCATATAAATAACTTGAGGTTGATTATTATTTTCACCAAATCTACCTTTTTATCATACACAAATGACAAACCTTTGGAGAAAAACTCAATCAACAGTTGGTCAATAGTCAGGACAGAATAGTTATATATTCTAAAGTCCCCATGTTGACTCATAAGGACTCTTGGACCATCAAATATTTGTTCTGTCACCTCCTCCATTGATTCCTTTGATTTCTCCTCTGGGCTTGATTCTTGCTGTTTGTCTGGTTGTTGTTGTTCCTCCTGTTGCCTACCCTCTGAAAACCCTGGTTACCCTCCATGTTATTTGGACCCTCCATTTGTGGTTGATTTTCTCCTTGTCCATTCATACTATTAGTACTATTTCTAATTTGCTCACTCCTTCGGACTTGTGGGGGTTCCGAATCACTAGTGTCCTCAATGGTGTTACTTTGGGCCACTCTATTATTATCAACTTGATTGCTTAATAAATTTTGAGGAACCATGGGTGGAGGGGGGTAAGCTTTCTTATTAGCATAGTCCTTTAAGTCCCTATCTATTTTTCTTTTTTTTTTATAAGCCGTTTACTTATAGTGGCCTCAATACTGGTGAAAATTCTTGCATAATCATATTTGTATCTTATAAATTCCGTGTCCGCACAAATACTGTGTTCAAGCACTTCCAACTCATCTTTCAAACTCACAATTTCAACAGTGTAATGATTAATTAAAGCAAGTAAAAAGTCAAACCCTTGCCGATCAAATAAAGCAAGAAGCTCTTGGTGGAATGTAGAATTTTCTACAAGTCCAACAGGGTAACGCCATTGGCATAACCCTTTCAGTATCACCTTCTTGGTGATACACTCTTGGAGATATGCAACCTCCAATTGCAATTTTCTACATTTAAAGGGCTTGCTGTCAAATTAATTAAGTCTTTCAGAAAAGGTACTCACCCGGTCCTCTGCATTCATGTCCGCACCCTCCAGGTTTGAATTAGTGGCAGAAAAATCCTTATTGTTCAAAAAATTTGCCATTGATGGAATTGTGGCATTATTAGTTACAGGTACTTGTTGCATATAACTACTTGGTCGCTCAACGACTCCTTCTCTATTTGCGTTCACTTGTGTTGATATAAAAGGGGCGCCATTGACAACCGGCTGCAAATGTTGCAACCCTATGGCTCCAGTGGAAGATCTGCCATTACTTTAGTTATTCTTCAGCAAGTTCAAAATAATGTGAGGGGAGGTCCATTGCAGTTATATTTAGAGGAACAAGAAGTTCTATGGCAAATTAGAACATCAGTCTATGTTCCTCCAGGTTTGAATGAATATGCTAATATAAAACGCATACTGAAATTGAAAGCCTTGCGTAGATAGTAATAGTTATATAAATAGTATGCACCTATAAAAAAGTTGTGATTTAATTCTGAAAATGTTACACATAGAGTTTAATATGTATGTGCATATGTTTTTTGTTTAGATAGGCATTTCAGTTTCAGGGCAATGCTAAATGAGTTGAATTTTAGTTTTTTATTCATACCCTTGAATTTTGGAGATAGATAAGCTTTTTTATTTTATATATATTGTTCATTTTAAAATGTCTGAAAACATGTATTTTGCTTATAATGTTGACATGCAATATATATAATATATTTTTTGCTTGGTACATTATTAGATTGATGTTTATTTTATTGTAATTTTATATTTTATTGTAACTTATTATTAAGTTAGTGGAAAGTTAAATATATGTAGGTTACACATTCCACAAACCATATATAGATATATATATTGTTTCTACATACTGTATATTTTAACATATAGTTATTTTAATATATAGATATTCCGTTATATTAGTAATTCATAATATTCTGGAGATACAATTCAAGAATATGAGATTGGTTAGGAATTTTTGATTTTTATAATAATGCTGCAGGCATTATTATTTACTATGGTGTAGGACTGTTTTGTGCTTAGGTTTTACACAATGTCGATTGAGTGGCTGTATATATGTTTTTCTATACCCATTAGTGCTTTAAATGATGTAGAATTAAATGAATTAATAGTTGATTGCCAATGAGGTAAATTGAGCAAGATAAATTTATATAAGAAGGAAGACTTACTGTGTTATTTTGTCTGATGAAGGTTGGGTATCGGCTCAACCGAAAGTGCTTACAATAAACTGCTTTTGTTTTATGAAGTGGTTCGTGCTTTGTTGCAAGTAGCCGTTTTTCACTTTTGTTTGTTTTCCAGTCTTTATTTTACATTTTTTTACACAGATCCAGAGCATATGTATTCATACACATTGTCTGAGGTACATGCTGTTTATGACTCTTAATTGTTGTCGTTATTCATTACGTGTATTCCACCACCTTTCCTCCTAATATCACTAGTTCTCGGAGGGTTTAGGTGGGACAGAGTTAGATTCTAGGTCATAATCAGGGACGTCCCTGGTAATCGGGGACAGTTCAATGGTATGGTCCCTATGTATTCCCCCAGTGGTTTACGGACTATCCAGTGGATGTGCTCTTAGGGGTTGGGAGGTATGGGCGTCAGCTATGCCCACATTGGAATATTACTTACATCCACGGGGCAGTCCTAATACAGCTCTGCCAGCCAACATCTGCATGCCTAGGCCCATAATCGCATGTCCATAGTTCCCCCACCTGCCACCCCTCTACAGCACTCATCCTTACTGTGGGTGCAGGTGGGGTATAAACACACCACTATACACTGCCCACTCTCCCCGTGTCAGGACACATGTTGTACGTTGTGTCGTCCCATGTGTTACCAGGCTTGCACAACCTATTGGTCCGTGTACATCTACAGCCTGGTTTGATGAATCATTACTGGGACTGGCTCTGATCATTAATTTTTGGTGTCCCACAAGGGACATCGATGTCTATGTTTCAAGTGTAGACTTTGCAGGTCTCTCCCACTGGTAGTATCCTTCCGGTGGTCTGGGAAGCAGTGGTGTGTTTACCTTTATTGTGTGTCTATATGTCACACCGGCCTAGCTGGGGTGGGGGTGGGGGGTGATGCTACATGTTTGTTTATTGGACCTCCCATCACCATATATGCACAGCCTATGAACATATGTTACTTGTAACTGCTGTATCATATCCTAGCTATATACATGTGTATATTTACTGTAACATATCTATATCTATATCTATCTATATATATATATATATATATATATATATATATATATTTACAGTAATATATACAGACATATCTGCATATGTATGCATACGTGTATATTTATATCTTGCTGTATCTATCTATATCTATATATATATATATATATATATATATATATATATATATAGTCTAACAACATATGGGTCTATGGTTGTCTGCATATGTATATATACATATGTGGGTATGTATCTGTATTCTTTCTCTGTATGTATACATTCGTACTATGGTGAGGGATAGGCATATCTCTATGTCACTATGGGTAGATATACACACACGTAGCTCTACATATATATGTCTACATCTGGTTATTCCGTTCCTTGCCATATAGATTACACTTTGCTTTAGTGGGTCTCGCAGTGGGTGTGGCTGCTTGTTGGGTGATGCCTCTGCCCAATGAACAGATTCGCTTGCATCCCTAGGGCTGTCCATATTGGCTAACATCAGCCAACGCCTGCACACCTAGACCCATAAGTAGCTCCCCATAGTTCCCCCACCCTCGCCTCCTCAACAGCACCCATCCTTACTCTGGGACCTGGTCGGTAATGGACATACCACTACACTCTGCCTACTCTCCACTTCACAGGACACATTTCATACAATTGTCTTGGCCCATGGGTCATCAGGGTTACCCACCCTTGTATTCTGAGTCTGTATACACCGTGGACAAAATGGATGGTCTATCACCTTAATTTGGTTTGGCCAATTTATGGGGTGTCCCGCAAGGGACACTCCAGTCTGTGTTCCATGATTAGAATTTACGGCTTCACTGTGTGCCTCCCCGGTTGTATCCTGCCTGTGTTCTGGGGAGCAGTGGACACTTTACATTGATTGTGTGTATATTTCCCTTGTCCGGTTGTGGGTGGGGTGGGGTGGAAGGGCATGCTGCGTGAGTCATGTTTCTTGCCTGGGCTCCTCACTTCCATTGGCAAAGCCTGTGAACATTTGTCATTCCTGTGTGCTGTTTTCTATCATAGCTGTATATCTCTGTATATCTACGCGCACACACACACACACACACACACACACATACACATATATATATATATATATATATATATATATATATATATATATATGTATTTATGTATGTATATATATTTATATATATATATATATATATATATATATGTGTGTGTGTGTGTGTGTGTGTCTGTAAACCAATACATACCCCATGCATACGCACTTACACATGTGTAATGGTGTTTATATATGCTTCACCTGCAAACTAGTGCCTTATTCATTATGACACTGACACTTCTCTCCAGTTATCTTGTAATCGGTATTTACAGCGGACAGATGTCGCAATATGTTCACGTACGGATTACCAATGGTAATTGGAATGTGATACAGTGTGATTTGGTATGAGAATGTCTGTTCATTAGGGGGTTGCTCTAACGAATGTACTATTCCTGTGCTGCTCCATATGCATATATACCCATATACCCATGGCTCGTGGTTCCCCAAACACACCCCAATGCCTCTCTAACACTGCTGTCATCCATTCTCCTGTCAGATTTGTGGTGTATCAACACCACTACACACTGGCCACACCCTACTCCTATAGAGCCATCCCATCAGTTTACTCACTCCACGTATCCTCAGACCTCCCATACGTTTAGTCCAAAAACATTGGTGACATGAGCGACCAAAGGAATACTATTTACAATTATTGGGCTGCCCCACATGGAACACACAAGTGTTTATGGCAAGATTAGACTCTATACTTTATTACATCCTTACTCCCATTAACATGACACTACAATTCATTAATATGTATAACTATGCGGTATCGCACACATTACACATGGGAGCCTAATTATGTATGTGTTCAACGTATTTCTTTTACAATTAGACCGATTTAGTATTTGGCGTTGCCATAGTGGGCAGATCACAGGAATGATTCCATGTGTGGGGAAGCCCTCACATTTGATTATCGTCAGCACAGCACTGACTTTGGACACTGTACACGCCTCTGCGTTTGAGCAGTTTCGTCCCATCCCTCTTCTGCACAGCCTATTATTCCATCTACTGTCAATGTTTGTATGTGCACATTTCTATTATTTATGTCTACAAATGGAATGCATGTGTTAAAGAGAATGTACTTCTACATATTGATGTCTGCATGTGTGTATGCATATATAC
Organism: Protopterus annectens; assembly: GCF_019279795.1. Taxonomy (NCBI): domain Eukaryota; kingdom Metazoa; phylum Chordata; order Ceratodontiformes; family Protopteridae; genus Protopterus; species Protopterus annectens. The sequence goes on along the minus strand of NC_056745.1, from coordinate 1,325,880,300 downwards.
CTATTACGAACTCGCTGACCTCCTTGGGGCAGTCCAATTAGAACCAGGCCATCCAACCCTGGCACGCCTGGATCCATAATTTCATACCCATAGTTTCTCCACCTCACCTGTGTTCAACTTACACACATAACTTCCATTATCCTCTTGTTATCACAGCCATGACACACCTCCAAACATTGCCCTCTCCAGAGCGTTAAGGGCCCTACACATATGTTATCCCACCTCATGTATTCTCAGGCTCTCCCACCATTTAGTCTTTGAACATACCAGCCATTGCTTGTGTAATGGTAGGAGGGCTAAACGCTCCAAATATTTTTTGGGTAGTCCCAGCAGGGACTACCGTCTGTCTGTGTGTAAAGTGGACTTAGCAATTCAACTATGTTACTCTCACTGGTAATATCCTGCCTGTGGTGTGAGTAGCAATGCTTTGCTCACTCCTGGCCAGCTTGTTATGACATACGCTGACAGCACTCTATGATACTATAGTTGCTGTTGATTCCCTTTTCATCCCTTGTCTATGCTTTATTGTTACAATGTTCATTCGTCATATATATTTATATATATATATATATATATATATATATGTGTGTGTGTGTGTGTGTGTGTGTGTGTGTGTGTATATATATATATATATATATATATATATATATATATATATTTATATATCTATTTTACATCTGTACATACTCATATACATTTCCTGTGCTGGGCGCTGCTTACACACGCACAAGCGCAGTTGCATATGCTTACTGTTTGTTTGTGTATGTTTACTGCCACTTATTTGTGCTTACTTATGCCTTATTCATTATGACAGTACCACTTTGATTGAAATGATCTGGTTAAAAATCCCATGCGATACTCAAGTTCACTTTTACATGTTATTATGTCGGTTTTACAGCAGGACGACATTCATTCCACATGGAAAATGATATGTGCTATAGTTGAACTTGAACCATGAATGCCTGTTCATTAAGCGGATGCACTAACCATTACACTGTTGGTATGCTGCTTCATTTATATGTATACCCATAGTTCATAGTTATCCATACACACACCTCGACACATCACTAACACAGCAGGCATCCATTTTCCAGTTAGGAAAACTGCACCACTACACATGCACCATTCCCTACTGCTCTGGGCCCATCCAGCATGTTGACTCACTCCAAGTATATTCCAACTTCCCAAGCCTATAGTCCTGGCACATACGTTCATATGATGGTCAGAGTGTTCATATGGTCATCTGGTTTAAGGCTTGTCCAACTGGGGATTGGGACTGCCCTGTACCTGTATGAAAGTCAGACTTACCATGTGGGCAGACTTAGTTCCACTGAAAGCATCCTACCTATGGTTAGAGATGCAGGGGGTTTGCTCACCTCTGGCCAGCTTGATATGTCAAGCACTAGATAATACGGGTGTTCTGCTGCTGTTTTCCTTTGCATTCATTATGAATGCTTTCTTGTGGCCATGTTTGTTCTGTATATATATGTATATATATATATATATATATATATATATATATATATATATATATATATTTTTTATATATGTGTGTGTGTGTATACGTACGCATGCATATACATCTACATGATTAATTACTTTGATCATACTATTGAATGACTGTGCTGTCTGCTATCTTTGTGATAACATCAGACTTAGGTATAACTGCTGTGGTTTAGTGGTAAATCACATTGATTATGATGTTTAGGGTCCTGGTGTCGAGCCTGGCCGAGGCGGTTTATTGTGTTGCTGGGCAGAACAAGGGCCATTGGACAAAGGGTGAGTACAACACTTTACAGCAGTGGTTTTCTGTTTAACCGCCATTTCCCATCACGCAAACACCTTCTGCATTCTTACTGTGATACGTCACCCCATTTCACATTTCAATGGTATTATATCGTTATACAGCATAAAATTAACAAGATATGCTCGTATATGGATTACGCATCATAAATGGTGTGTGCTGCAGTCAAACCGGCAACGTCTGCTCAGTAGGCGGATGATCTAACCACTACACTATTGCTGTGCTGCTTCATTTGCATGTATACCCATGGTTCATAGTTACCAGAACAAGCAGAGCAAAGCATCACTAGCACAGCAGTCATCCATTCTCTGGTCGGAAATAAACCACACCACTACACATGTGCCACTCCCTACTGCTCTAGACATGTCTTGTATGTTGGCTCACTCCAAGTATATTCAAATGTCCCAAGCTTATAGTCCTGGGACATACGTTCATATAATGGAGAAGGTGTTCAATTAGTCTTCCGGTTTCGGCTCTTCCAAATGGTTACTGGGATTGCACTGTACCTGTTTGAAAGTCAAACTTAGCATGTGCACACAGTTAGTTCCACAGTTAGCATCCTACCTGTGGTTGGGGATGCAGGGAGGTTTGCTCAGCTCTGGGCGACTTGATATGACAGCACTAAATACTATGGCAGGTTCCGCTGCTGTTTCCCTTCACATTCATTATGACTGCTTTATTGTGTACATGTTCATTCTTCATGGATATATATATATATATATATATATATATATATATATATATATATATATATATATATATAATCTGTACATTCACATGCATATACACCTACATGCTTGTTTACATTTCCCATACTGTTGAATGATCGCCAGTTACCATCGCGCATACCCGCTTACGTCTGCTTTAAGGTGCCATAATCACCCTATTTCTGACTGTCATTATTGTGGGCATCATATAAAATTAGCAGCCCTTGCATGGCTTGGACCCGGGAACAGGAACACCATAGTCACTGGTTCTACCAAGAAACCATCCGTGATATATTCTGTATGGATGGTAATTAGGATATATGACTTTACTACAGGCATTCCACAGTACTGGCAACATATGTGACAGTCGGTTGGTGTACATATGTATAGTACATGTTACTGTTCATATGTTTCAGAGAGGCATATGTATACATTTGCAAGTATACATATTTATGAATAGGACACATACTTGACATCTACATATATGCATGTATGTGTGATGTGTAGCTATGCGAATATAAGTATGTACATTTATAGATATATGACTACATATCTGGAGTTATACATGGCCATGTATATGAACAACCGCATATGGGAGGTACCTGTACTGTTTGCATACAGGGTTTGCGGGCATCATTACGATGAGGAACCTGGATGGGGTATACAATTTGTGGACACTTACTATTTGGAAGATGGCTATGGGGAAGCTTCATGGGAACATGTGAAAGGTATATATTCCCAATAATGCACATGGGGAGACATGCATCACGGTCAGGTGTTTAATCCTGGGTCGTAAGTTCTTCAGGACTGGGTGGAGGCTGAGCAGGGTTGTGGTCAGGTACTGCTAATCTAACTTGTGCCCGGCAGGGTTGCCACCTTTTCAAATGCCCAAAGTGGGACATTTTTTCTACAAAAGTCAGATTTTGCAAGGCAAAACATGCCCACAGCCAGTACAAAGGACAGAACTTCACTTTTTGCCTACATAAATGCTTATTCTTGTAGCATTTTAGTTGCTTATTCTGTTTCTTATAACATTTAGGTGTTTCAGAAACAGAATAACTGTTTTATGCAACTATTAAATTAAATATGGGAAATATGTTTGTCCTAAAATCTCAGGACATTTGCCATTTTTTCAATTTTTATGCAGGACACAACTGCCCAAAGAGGGACTGTCCCTCGCAAAGTGGGACAGGTGGTAACCCTAGTGCACGGATGTCAATGGGGGTGGACAACGTGTTATGCCACAAAGTCTAATCTTGAGAACAGACACTTATCCCATGAGGGATGTCCAAAAATTGTGAATGACGGACCCCATTCTTCTGGCTATTCGAAAATGTGGTAGGGTTATGCATGCATGGGATACCTAGTTTGCAAGTCTGAGACTGCCTAGGGTGCGACTGCCTACTAGATGTGGGTAGGGGGCACTATGTGCAGATATGGCTGCGCCAAGCTAGCAGCATGGGTATGGGTGGTTTTGGTGGATGTTCAGCAAGGGGGGGGGGGGGTGTGCTGTGGAGGGGATAATGGGTATTCAATTATGTATCCAGATGTGTTGGGGTTGGATGGCTCAGTTCAGACCAGACCATTATGTGGGTGTGAGCTGGTAACGTTTTTGTACATGTGTATCACACATTTTAATGTTCATATGTTTGTGGGATTGTGTTCTGTAGTATGGCCTGTCAGGGTGTATTGCGGATGTGAGTGTATGTTCTTTGGTTTTCTTTCTGATTCACCCACTGCTCCCTCATACAGCTTCAGTTCACCTATTTTACTTCCGACCCAGTCTCCCTTTGGCGAATTATTACATTGCCTGTCAACCCCCCACCATATTCCACACACACCATCCATCCCTTCTCTGGTTGATGGCCCATGGCACAGACAACAGAACACATTGCATACGCTACATATCTCTGGTACCAATATGGTTGTGAGGACAACCCTGGCATATTTGATCTTCCACATACTGTACTTCACGCACATAGGTACACGCAAATACTTATCTTTCATGACATGGTAGGTAGACCCAGGTTATACCCATTCATCTTTGGGCCATCCAGACAGGGATGGCTTGGTCCGCGAATGGGCAGATACTGGGTGAATGCTCTGACCATTGGTAGGGTTGCCACCTTTTCAAATGGCCAAAGTGGGACATTTTCAGTACACACATCAGAGTTTACAGGCCGACACATACCCACAGTCACTACAAAGGATAGTACTTTAATTTTATGCCTAAGTGAAAGTTTATTCTTGTAGCATTTTAGTTGCTTATTCTGTTTCTTGTAACATTTTGGTATTTTAGATACAAAAATAACTATTTTATGGAACTATTACATAAAATATAGGACATAATTATGTCCTACAATCGCAGGACATTTGCCATTTTTAATATTTCTGGTAAGGACACAACTGCCCAGAGAGGGACTGTCCCTCACAAAGTGGGACAGGTGGTAACCCTAACCATTGGGCTAGGCTTAGCAAAGGGCAGCGGTGTGCAGACATGCTGCATTTCGCTTCCACTTGGTATAACAATCAACACTACAATGGAATACAGGCATGGGGTTTTAAATGTCATTTGTTCGAGGGACGGGGGCTCAATATTCAGCTACGTGCCTTTGTGTTTACTTTTTTATTTTGGTGTTTGCGAAACTGTCTTGTATGCTTTGCATACATTTCAGTATCCACGGACACTGACAGGAGTGATTACTATTAGAGGCAGGTTGTACTAGTCAGCATTTTAGGTTGCGCGTCTGCAGCCAACATGTTCACGCCTCCGTGCAGCGCTTAGACATGCCCCCTGCACTCGCTCACATTTCCTATGCACGTGGACGTTGCGGCAGCGCGCCTTCATTAATATGCATATGGTGCTGCTGCACCATCTATATGCCACACGGTCAGCACAAGGCTAACGCCGTCCTTGCGCTGAGCTTCATGAATCCCGGGGTTAGTGTACACAGTGTAGGCTTTATTGAATTTGGCCCTTTGTTTTGAATACACATAAACCATATTATTATTATTTCTATACTTTTCTCTATGCTTGATTTAATTTGTAAGTGCTGCCACCATGGGCTTTTCCTCTGTTGTAACATTTGGAGGTGAGAAAGGAAGAGAGATGTCTACTGATTTACATCCTAAATATCCAGCCCATGGTATATGCCCCTTTTATCAAGTTTTGCCAAACTAGAATCTCTCCATTTATTCTGATTTTTGAATTAGCCCAAGTTCTCATTCCTAACTATATATTTTCCCTTGATTGTCTAGTCTTATGATTAAAGCAAAATCTCACATCAAACCACTCCTCCAGTCTACTTGGATCCTAATTTTTGTTGGACATAAGTTCATATTTTCAGAATATTTCACTGTAGTACTGCCTAAAACTCCACTTTAAATCAAATATGCTTCTCCTGTCCCCTGGTCTGTAAATAGTGTTTCCCTGTTGCAGCTATTCCATATCCTCATGAAATAGGAACTCACCATCCTCCTGGCTGCAGCGGTTTGTACTTCTTATTCCTTGACACTCTGGGTTTTTGTTCTTGCCAAAAGTATTGAAAATGTACTTATTTTTCACATAGCTGCTGTAAGTTGACACCATGTTATCTGTGGAAGGGTCCATATAATAATTAGTATTTTACAAAGTAAAAATATTTTAACCACCTGTATTCTTGACAAGAAGGGAAACTTTTGAAGTTTCCATAAGCTAATTTGATGAATAATCTGTATTAGTGGCTTTGTGTCGAGATCTATTACTCTTCTCATCTTCTGTCGAAATGGATCCCCATTTAGGTATTTTGCTGCTTTACACTCCACGGGCATAACTGATACCCAATACTTCTTGCATATAAGATGTTAATGTAACTGTAATCAATTCAGTGTTTGTGAATTGCATGCTTCGCCATTTGACAATTGTTTAATTTGTTCCAAAACAAGGATAAATGTGATTTGGGGGGTTTCTAACCAAATGACACAATTATCTACAAACCATGCTAGAACTACAAATTGGTGTCCTAATAGACTGAATCCATAGATAGGAACCTGCTTGTGCAAGTCTCTTTCCAGAGTATTTATAATTAAAATAAATGAAAATGATAAAGGACATCCTTGCCTAGTGCATCCATGCTGTCCTATCAGCTCTGAGAAAAGTATCCATTCTAGCTCCTGGACTGGAATACAATAATTAACATTTCCAGAAATTTACAATTCAGGGAAGCCATACATGATAAGACCTCCCACATGAAATTCCAGTTAACAGTATCAAATGCCTTACGAAACTCTATTAGAACTGCAGATGCTAATTTTGCCATTTTTGCCCATGTTTTTATGTTGAACCATATCTTAACTAATCCTGAATCACCTTCTCTGCCTTTCATAAAACCCTGGTGATTTAGTGGTATAAATTCCTTCATTAAATGTTCTAATCAATTTCCTAACATTTTGCATATATTCTTGTAGTGATATTCAGCAGTGATATGAGACTATACTGGATAAAAGAGTGTCTTTCAAAGTTTTGAGTGGTAGGATGACTTTGACTTCTAAAAATTTACGTTCAAAGCTCACCATTGTTTCAGTTTCCAAGAATAGCTTAAGGAGTGGTTCTATCAACTCCTGCTGTTGTAGCCTGCAAAACTATTCATTTAGCCAATCTATCCCCATTGTCATACCCCGTGCTAGATACTAAATGTCTCTCTAATTTCATCCTTATCAGTGGGTTTGTCTAGTTTGCCTTTGTCAACTACAGGAATAGCATTCAGGTCCAGTGATCTCCTATATGGTCATCAGTATCTTTCACTTTATCTATTCTGACCTGTAAAAGAGGGTTATAACTCATTACGAAATACTTTGTTAATGTCCACTGGACCCATAGTAATGTGTCTTAGAGTAAACACATGTTCAGTGATAATCTCCCTTATTCTTTCATGACATCTCCTAGCAATAACTTTGGGAGATTTAATACCTTTAACCCAGTAACATAATCTGTAGCTCTTCCATTTATCTTGGCTATTGTTGATATGTAGGGCTTTACACTCTTTTTTTCAACATTGCTATAGTTTGAAATATAGCCTTGTCTCAATTTCTACTAAGCTTAAACTTGCACATCTGCTTCAGTAAGTTGGCACCAGTGCTGGAGACCCTCTTTAAAATCTCTCCATCTCCTATCTTGAGGGGTAATTGCATTTGGATACCTATTACAAAAAGAGTTAACCCAACCCCAAATGTTCCCCAAACAGCTTTTATCCTGAAACCAAAAGAGATCAATTCTCCACTAAAATGTATTAGTCTTAGTTGAGCTTAATAGAAAAGATATTAATATATTATGGTCTTAGAGGGGAGTAGGCACAATATTTGCTTTATCCATCTGACTGCTCAAGTATTGAGATCCAGGACATGTCTATCCTCCTAAACATATCCCCAGAGTAAAAATATGTAAGTACCATACAACCTGGGTCCCTCACCTTCCAGATATCTATTGAATTCCATTCCAGACTGTATTTAACATCATTACTGCCCTGCATGTTTTTAGTGTTCCTGTAGGCATTCTGTCTAATGAATGATAAAGGACCAAGTTAAAATCTTCTCCCTGCACTGTTTATGCATTATGGGTAATGCATTTTTCATTTTTAGTTTTAAATCTCCCCATGCAGGAATATCATCATTATTAGGACTGTAATGATGTGAGGTAGTGCCAGCTATGCCAGGAGGAATAGGGCAGCGGATGTGTAACATATGCCAGCATAGCTAGCTGGAGTTTTGTAAAAAAATATTTGTTTGTGTTAAAAAATGTACCAACAGTTGGTCCTGCTGGACAGAAAGGAAATACACTTGTATGTCAGACTGTATTGTAATTGTTGAAATGAATATATTGTAACAGAGGATACTGGAAGAGACAAGGTTAATCTCAATCCAGTTAACTTTGAAAAATAGTCTGAAATTAAATTACGTGATTTAGACCATAAAGACTTTATTTTACAGTTCTGACTGCAGTCAGAGATGAAATGTCTGTGAGAAGCCTGGCTTAATAGCTCTGTAGGGAGAGTGGAGGTGTTAACATTGTTTCACACCTTCCAGATGCTGTAATGTATCTTAGCATAGCTCTATGTGTGTGTTTTGTGACATATATGTGCAAGATCCTGTTTCAAGTTTCTAGCAAAGGGGTAATGTGGGACCCAGGGTCAGGTAACCAGATGTGATGTCATTCTATTGCCAATACTGAATATTAGTGAGAGATGTGATAGTGACACTCAGCACTCTGTTTTTGGGAACCTGACAACAAAGACCACTCACTCACATCACCTTGTCTTGCTCTATTAAGCAAGTAGGAAACAATAATTCTTTAGATCAGTCAGGAACATATAACGAGATTAGTTAAGTATTGTTTTTCTGTATCTGTGTGAATCTTTCCATCTATGTTATTTTTAATATTTCCTATGACTGACATGCTGGTGTTTGTTGTACATAGATATTCAGTATTTTCATGTTCTTTTATGATTTATTATTAAATATATTTAAAATGTTCATTGTGGCTGGACTTTTTAGAAGATATTTTAACCTTTGAGAGTACTTATATTTATTTGATGACACTGTGGTCGCTCTTGAAAGTCTTGCTGTTTGGTCTACATTACCATTGGTATTAGTATTAATTTCACTCAGTATTATTGAATATCCTGTTAGGAGCCTTAGAGTAGTGAGTTGGTGGCAGTGGAACTACCTTATAGCCTTGGCATAGCTAGTACATCTGTGCCAGCCTTTCCCAAGGTGTGTGTATGTGTGAAAATCAAATCTCAAAGAGTTTGTGTGTCAGCTATTTGGAACAGAGACACAGAACACTGGTTTCTGCAGACAGAAAGGTGAAGTCTTATTCAGGGCCTGGAGGAGAAAGTCTAGCCCCAGCACTGAGTGTGCTTCCTGTATGCTCTTAAGGGAAGTTGTTCTTGGCTGCATCTGAAAATACTGTGTGCATCTATTTTAGTTCCAAGTGAACGTCCCTCACCAGTGTCAGTGGTGAGGCTTGAGGCTGTCCCAGAGAAGGGATATCACAAGGACCATAAATGTTTTTGTGCCATAATGTCTCCTTGCTTTGCCAAAATTTCAGTATCAGCCATTTGCCTATGTTATTTTTATTCCAGTCCTCCACTGTCCCCTTCACAGAGATGAATGGTAAAATGGCCACACTACATTTTTCAGATTTTGCACTTCCCAAAAAAAGTTTTTCTTTCCATAAATTAGTAAATAAACTTTCATTTTTCATTAGTTTTACTTTTGTTTCCTGAACATAGAGGTTCCTTCCTTTACAACCATTCAATTATTGCTTTAGTGTTATAATAATTTCAAAGCCCTTTAACATTTCATTATGCAGTGTCAGTGTGGCATAACAGGTCATGAGTTGTGGGTTATATTCTCTCTCCAGTTGATTGGATTGGATTGGTGAAGCTGCAATGCAGCATTTGGGGGGGGGGGCATGCTGCACTCCTATGATTGTCATCTTTCGTATGAGATGTTAAACTGAGGTTCCTTCTGTTTGAGTTGGTGGTAGCTCAGGTGGATATAAAAGATCCCACAGCACCTAACAAAATGAGTAGGGGTGCTTTAACACAACATAAAAAATATTTACATGTTTACAGATACATATATTCAATTTCTATTTCTTACTATTTTTCACTTTTCTTATAACATCTTCAGTGCTATTTTTAATTGATCCCACTACTTTTTTCACAACCATGATCTGATTTTTGCACTATATCTGCAAAAATTAAATGTTAAGTTGTCAATCTCGCCTTCATTCTTGCTTGATGGGTTCGGAGCCGATCCCTCGGCTCCGACTTGGCACTTGCTAAGCTCGAGAGTCACTTTTACCAGCTCGAGGCAGCCCCATATCCCATGATGCAAGGCGGTAAGTACCCAGATCTCGTTTGCCGCTTCGCTTATGAGGTCCTCCTTTTACCAGCTCCTGGTAAGTGATTCACTTTTTGGATATTTAAGCCCCTTTTTCCTAAAAAGACCAGGCATCAGCTTATACAAGCCAGGGATTACACAATAGACCTTTGTTCTCATTTGGGCATCTCAATCAACTTCGAAAAGTCATCCTTATCACCCTGCCAGTCTATTACCTTCATAGGCGCAAACTTAAACACTGTTCGGATGTCAGCTACCCTTACAGATCAAAGAGTTTCAGACATTCAGAGTCATGTCAGGATCATTCTGGCCAGCAAGAAAGTACAGGCCAGAATGGTTCTAAAGGTATTAGGTCTCATGGCTGTGGCCATTACTCTTCTTCCCCTGGCTCGATTCTACATGCGCCTTCTTCAGTGGATGCTGTTCACACAATGGTCATACCAGCAACTTCCAATGCGTCACCAGATTCTGGTGACACAGACATGCAAAGAGCATCTTGCTTGGTGGATCACATCGCCTCAGGTTCACCAAGGCAGGTACTTTGTACCCCATCCCCGATAGCCACTGTCACCACGGATGCCTCCCTGATCGGGTGGGGGTCATTATCAGGGCAGGATGGTTCATGGGACGTGGCAGCCGTTCGAGTACCATCTGCACATAAATGTCCTGGAGATGAGAGCAGTGCTTTTAACGTTGCAAGCCCTCAACGACTTTCTTCCCGTAGGGACAATTGCAGTCCACACAGACAACATGTCTGTAGTTTGGTATATCAACAAACAGGGCGGAACCAAGTCCTACCCCTTGTGTCGAGAAGCTCAGACTATGGCAATGGGCGATCTCCTCTCATCGGTTTCTGGTAGCAATGCATATCCCTGGGAAAACCAACATTGTAGCGGACAGATTGAGCAGAGCTATTCTCATGCCTCACGAGTGGTCTCTCAAGCAATCTATAGCGGAAGAGATTTTTCTGGAATGGGGTCGTCCATGTTGCGATCTTTTTGCTACTCCCCAAAACATCAAATGTCCAGACTTCTTCTGCCTCTTCCTCTATCAGGCCATCCCCAGAGACGCTCTGACCCAGGATTGGCCCCAGGGACTTCTTTATGCCTTCCTCCATTTCCTCTGATCCCTCAGGTGATCCAGAAAGCTACCATTTTGAGAGCCAAATTGATTCTCATTGCCCCTTACTGGCCTCGACAAGTTTGGTTCCCGTTCCTCCATCATCACCTTTTGGTGCAGCCGTGGCATCTGGACCCAGTGCCAGATCTTCTGATTCACCAATCGGGTCAGCTGCACCGGTCAATCCCTTCTCTCAACCTCACAGCATGGTTGCTCCACTTCCTTCCTTAGCCAGGCTTCCTTTGATCTCTAACCCAGTTAGAGACATCATAGTAGCTTCACTAAAATCCTCTACCAGGAGGATTTATACAAGCAAATGGAAACGTTTCTCTTATTGGGCTAAGGCCCAGAATATTGATCCTTTTACTGCCCTGTTCAGGCAGTCCTGGACTTCTTAGCGGAGATTTTTCATGCAGGCTCCTCTTCTTCCACAGTCAGAGTTCAATTGGCTGCTATTTCCAATTTTCATGTCGGGATAGCAGATCATAATATTATGTCCCATAGGCTCTGCAGGGCCTTCTTGAAAGGAATTTTCCTACTAAAGCCTCCAATCAGGAATCCTCCTCCTCAGTGGGATCTAAATTTAGTGCTGACATCCTTGATTCTTCCCCTTCGAGCCAGCTGTTTCTTGTTCCCTGAAATATCTTTCTTGGAAAACTTTATTCCTAGTGGCTATTACATCTGCCAGGAGGGTGTCTGAACTTCATGCTCTTTCGGTTCGACCCCCCTATTTGGTTTTTCATAAAGACAGAGTATCTTTGAGAACTAATCCAACCTTTTTACCTAAGAGGTCCTCAGAGAACAATTTGAATCAATCCATTGATCTCCCTGTATTTTTCCCAAACTATTCAGACAGAGCTGAACAAAAGCTACATTATCTTGATGTCCACCGTCAACTTAGATATTATTTGGACAGAACAAAAAATTTAGAAAATCTGATCAACTTTTTGTTTCCTATGCGGATAATAAAAAGGCCTTCCTGTTTCTAAAGTGACCTTGTCCAGATGGCTTTCTTCGGTCATCTCTGAAATTTATACGCTCAGGGGAAAACAGCTGTGCTCAAAACCTAAAGCACATTCAACTAGGAGCTTAGCTACTTCTACAGCTTTTCAAGCTAGACTTCCTTTGGACACTATTTGTGCAGCGCCACTTGGGCCACTCCTCACACTTTTGTTTCCCATTACAAATTGGACTTGGCCTCCAGGGACAGAGCCAGTTTTGGCTCTACAGTCCTCAAGAGTTTGTTCCATTGAGCCACCCAGGATAGAGGTGCTAGGGACGCGGTCCCATCAAGCAAGAATGAAGGCGAGATTGACAACTTAACATTAAGAAGTTATGTACCTACCATAACGTTCCATGTTAGTTGTCTTCTCTCGCCTTCTTTCTTGCGACCCTCCCTCCTTCCCCCTGGCCTGGACAGACCTTGTTATAAGAAACTGTTATGCTGAAGACCATTCAGACCTGGTCCTTCTTCCATCTGTAAGTTTTCTTTCTTCCTTTGGGAAGTATTTTATGCTTGGTGCTTTTGCCCTTTGTCAGCAAACGAGATCTGGGTACTTACCGCCTTGCATCATGGGATATGGGGCTGCCTCGAGCTGGTAAAAGTGACTCTCGAGCTTAGCAAGTGCCGAGTCGGAGCCGAGGGATCGGCTCCGAACCCATCAAGCAAGAAAGAAGGCGAGAGAAGACAACTAACATGGAACGTTATGGTAGGTACATAACTTCTTATTTCCCATTAAACAAAAATTAATTCAATATTTCATTCCAAATAACACATATTACTTAAAATATTATCTACGATTCTTATATATTTTTTTATTCCTATTCTTATAATATACATATATAATTATATTCATATCTATATTGATTATACCATTAGTGTTGTAAAAACCATTTAGTCTCACAACTTTTTCCAGAGTTTCACCAGTCTTTCACATTTCAAAAAAAAATGCTCTAATCTTCCCCACAAAAGAAACACACTCTGTCAACTTTCTTTTTCTACAGCATATTTCTCCTTTTACAAGAAATGTATTTATTACCAGTCTTCATATGAAATCCTGGCACACCTCTTTTTCCATACTGTAATGGCTTTAATCACTTCTTCAGGTACATTTTCCCATGGATTTACATAATACTATTGTTTTATCACATACACCCTTCTAGCTTTCTTTCTAACATATTTTTTTTTATTTTTGATTTTAGTATGTTTTATTGATAATTTTTATATATCTTCATTCACATATGCTTTTTCTATTTTTCTTATTCTCATCATCTCCCAGAATTATTTTTGTACTTATATTTAAACGTTTTCACTATTAAATTCTTATTCTCATCATTTATCCACTTTAGTGCTTTATACAAGTTTAAAGAAGTAAAATAAACATCTGGCTTTACTAACCCCAATACCCCTTCATCTTCACTCATATACAACAGACCTGTTTTCATTAGCTTTAATCTTGAACCCCATATGGAAGAGAACACCAGTTGCACAATTTCCTTTTAATATTTTATTCGGACCATATAAACATTTCACATACATGCTTTTTTCCTGAGCTCTAATCTATACACTCTCCATAGAAGACATAGATCTTTAATTTCTTATATCAACCCTTCCATTTGCATCATAATAACATAATTTTTCCCATACTGTAGTCCTAGCAAGGACACTTCATTTATTGAAAAATGTACACAGAGTTTTCACCACATCAGCCAAATCCTTACGTTTATGTTTATTCAATAGGACATTCCCATTTCCTTTAAACATCCATTCAGGCAAAGCAATTCTTCCCTCACTCATATTTAGTTTTTTTGCAATTACAACTATAGTGTCTGTGTATGTCAAAACTGCTGGTATCAACACTCCCTTCTGCATGACATATCTAGCATTTTTCATTTTATGAACTATTTCACTCGCTATCACATCCATCACCAGTGCAAACAATGGGACATACTTGTCTTATACCACACTTTATGCATATTTCATTACTCAGTCACTCATTCTCTAACACTCTCACTCTAATATTTTGATATCTATTACACATTTCATACTTCTGTATAACATCCTACAAAGCATCATGTTTTACAGTATTAAATGCTTTGCTAATATCAAGTATCATATGTTTCACTTTTTTCCATTTTACTTCCTCCATAATTTCTCATTCCACCAATAACAATTATTGACATCCCTTCCATTTTATACCATATATACTTTATTTCATAATATCCCTAATCATTCCTTCCATTTTCCTTCCTACTATTCCCATAAAAAACATCAATGTTATTTAGTGTGATGGGTCTCCGTTTTTTTATTTCATTCTTCTTATCTTTCTCCCATATACATTTTAATATCCCACTACATAACTATTCATAAACAGAACTTTCCTACACTCTTTCATTTAGTACATTTACAGAATATCCTCTTTGCCTGCCTGTTATTTTTGTACGTCCCATGCTCTGTGCCATCTGGACCTGATGCTGAATGAATGCTTAAGTGTTTTATCCAGTTCACTAATAGTAATTTATTTTACAAAATATTGAAATTCCTTTACTTTCCACTCTCTCTTATTTTCAATCCTGATAATCTTACTATTTTCCACAAGCTATACTACACTACCAATAATGTGCTTGTGTGCTTGTTTTACCTCTCCTTTTACATTTTTTCTTCTTGTCATTATACTAATATCCTCCTTTACTATTTTACGGAAATGTGCAGATATATCCTACCTTCTCCCTTGTAAATAATTTTTTTGAACCAAGATAAGACAATTTAGGGTCCACGCAGATAGCACCTGTACTCCCCTGCAGCAGTCCTGAACAAAGTGAACAAACTCACTATGCAGATAAGAATCTTTAATAGTCACACATGGATTAAGCACTTTTGTCTGCAAACTGCAGACTTCATCAGAATCTGTTAAAAAATGCCATTAACTGTGCTTATATAGTTACTTACAACCAATAAAATCACTCTAACAATTATATTTGAAATTTTAAATAATCTGTCATTTAAAGAAAGAGAATTAAAACACATTGTAATAAATTTCATTGCATACAACTCACATTGACCTTACTAAAATATGTAAAAAAAAGATATATTTGCTATTAGACTGAGTTATGTCGTTTTTGGAAATTTGCCATTTTACACACTTTTTTCGTGTGTCTTGTGCAGATATTGGCAAGAGTTTGGTTTACATTATGTTCTTGTGAACAATTTTATTACTAAAAGTCCTTCATGGTTATATGATCTTTGCATACCTGCAATGCTTCATGCCCTCCAATTTCATCTCATGATTTATCATTTATTCTTTTTAATATTCTCACTTTCTTCCATCACCTCCATCCATATTGCTATAACTGTTTTATCAACATCTGCTACCCTCAAGCCTTCTAACAATATAAAATAATTAAATTCAGATCCAAGCACCTATTTCTATATGTCCATATACTTTTGTTCCACACAGCTGATTTACAATATTTTATTTTGTGTATTTTTCAGATCCTGCCCTTTCTTTTTATGTCTTCCCTTTAAAACATAAGTCCCCTGCAATTATCATTTTCATGATAACCTCCACATAGTCTAATATTTGATGAAACAGATTCCCTTTTTCCTTGCTGGTTATTTTATTTATTTATTTAACTCTTGTTTACCTGGAGAGCCTGACTAGGACAGAGCCCATTTTCACTGGAGGCCCAGGGACAAACGCTTCGGATGCATGTATTTGGGATGTGGCAGGAAACCAGAGTGGCTAGAGAAAACCCACATGAATGCAGTGAGAATATGCAGACTCTGCACAGAAGCCCCCCCCCCCCCCCAGCTGAGAATTGGACCTGAGAACCTCTTTCTGTTTGGAGACAACACTAGCTGCTGCACCACTGTACCACCCGCATATAGTGCCATAATCCCATGAACATGTTCTGTTCACCATACATTCATAACAGTTAACCTTCCAAACATTGCATCTGGTATTTTCACTGTTTTGTTTTTACATAATACAGCCAATCCAGTACATCTTTCGCTTCCCAAGTTCCCTATTAAATTTCCATCCCACAGTTTTTTCTGTTTGCATTCTTTCTTCACTTTTCAGGAATCTTATATCCACTAGCATAATAAAGTCCAGATCATATTTAACACACCATTCCAGTATCCCTATACTTATTACAGTGATAAGAATACTATCCACCTTTACTAAAAGTTTTGTAAAATTTAAGAATACTATCCACCTTTACTAAAAGTTTTGTAAAATTTTTGCTTTTCCTTCTTTTTAAGTTCAGGGAAAAAATATATATATATACATATATATATATATATATATATATATATATATATATATATATATATTTTTTTTTTTTTTCTTATTTTGATGGGTTTTTCTTGGGTTATGTACAGACAGTCCTTGATCCTTAGAATCATATTTTTCACTGGCTACAACTTCAAAAACCTCTCAGTGTCAATCCCTTCTGAACTCTCTTGCTGCATGCAAAGACTTTCTCATCCCTTTTTCCTCCATATTTGTTCTACAATTTCTTCACCTAGTTCACTCTCTGCCCCAGCCCATTGTTGTTTTTCCTCATGTGCGTTTTGTTCTCTTTCATTTTCTTTTTTCATTATTTATGGTTTGATCTTGACAGTCCATCCAAAAGTGTCATTTTTTTAACCATACTGCATTCAGCCACAGACCTTCTTAATCTATGTCCTTTCCTTTTTGGCAAGTGTTTCACCATGTTTTTGTTTTCACATTTCAAGAGAGCTTCCAACCTCTAACCTGCATTACATAAGCTTCTCTCATCTATAACTTTCACACGTTTATCAACAGTTTTAGAAAAGCTCTGTATGCATGTCTTAACATCTTCCAATCCATCTGTTCTAAACTGAAATGTAGCTTTCTTGAAGTTACTATCAGAAAACACATAATTGTTCCATAGGTAAATGTCCTTTTTGATACACACTTCCAGATATTTCAACATCAGTCCCTCAGTTTCATAGGATCATACGATCATAGGAAGTTACTAGACAACTGGCCCCAAGGCCGTTATAAGCCTAGCCAAGAGTTTAGCCCATGTTTAGACAAGGCAGCGCCTGATGCTCCTGTCCAGCAGGGGCATGGATGGAATCCCAGAGGTGTATTTTCTGTTCCCCATCCAGTTGTCCGGGTTGTGTTTAAAAAGGGGTAAATAGGTACTTTGCTTGACATGGACAGTGAGTCTATTCCACAGATGGGGGGAGTCTCTGGGACACAAATCTGTCCCACCAAATCCAGTTGATGTCACAGACCAGGTTAAGGCACGCGTGCAGGTTACTCAAGTGAAGCTTATAAGTCACAAAATGTTTCTGAACCTATATGTATAAAAAACAGAGTTTCTTAAGCTTTAAATCCCAGAACAGTTGCCAAATTGTCCCATACATAATATCTGTCTATTACGTCTCATTTTTTTCTTATTCTCACAGCTGGCTTTCTGTTCTTTTAAGAACAGTTTTACTTTGTTCTTTTCTCCTTTTTTACTTTCTTGACACAAAACTGGACTTCTCAGTTTGTTGCTTCTTTCCTGTTTTGCTTTTTATCACTGCTGCACAATCTGCTGCCATGTCACCTGGTTCCTTCTCTACATAACTTTTTTGAAAGTGCTGAGGATGGTAATCTGCCATCTCTCTCCATTAAACAACAGAACTGTCACCTGGATTATCCTGCTTGATTATTTTCAATAGAACATCATCATCGAGCCATCCTGATGCCAGTTCTGTTATTTGCACCACTCCAGTGTACTTGCTTACTTCATTCTCCATTGAGACAGCTAAATGCTGCTTATTTGTATTGTCTACTACACTGGGATCTTTATCTGATACTCAAAATCGAATAAAATTTTCTCCAAATTCTCACTTTCCTCCTCCAAATGATCCATAGCTTTTTTTCTTCTCCTCCTCCATATTGCTGCTTCTATTAGGCCCCTTCATTGCTGCTGTGGGAGCATTCTTGTGCCATCTGGCAGCTCCAAAGAGTAGGGATTCTTTATTGAATATCATAATATATTTACATTATTTACATATTATAAATTATTTACAACTATTTACATTTTTTTCCATTTACAATTTAATGCATTCTTATGTACTGTGATTTCCCCAACAACCTTTTTCCATAACAAAGACATGCATCTGGAGCATTTCTCCATGGGCCTCCCTGAAAATAAATAAATAAATAACCAAAAATGTATCTTCTTTAAAATTTCGGATAATATCCATTTTCCATTAAATTTCATTTCATTTAGTCTTTCATTCCATACAGTCCATAAAAATGTAAAACATTTTTATGATCATTATAAGTAAAAAACTACGATCACTCATAAAATCATCCAAGGCAAATTTTGAGAGAAAAGTTGCTAAGGACTCAAAAGACAATCATAAGGCCTTTTTTAGCTATGTTAGGAACCTGGGAGGAAACTCCCAGATATGCTCAGAATTAGTTCAAAATGATGTAAAAATCACTGAACCAACAGACATTGCCAACATACTGGCTGACAGGTTCAGTGCAAATCCTCCCCCCCCAAAAGGAGAGATATCTATACCAGCGGATTGTAGCCCCCCAAACATCTCAAATGCTCAGGTGAAAATTGCTCTCTCCAAGGCGAAAAACACAGCATCTATGGGACCAGATGGTGTCCCCGGTTGTGTGCTCCACAAACTCAATGAGGAATTAAACCCGCAGTTAGGGCAGCTGTTTAATCTTAGCCTCACCTCAGGATACGTACCCAAGGAGTGGCGTACGGCAATTGTGGTCCCACTTCACAAAGGCGGTGCCTCCACTGACCCTGGAAATTACCGCCCCATCAGCTTAACAAGCCTGGTCTGCAAAGCTATGGAGAGGATCATAATGGAACTCATAAACAAAGACATAGGGGACTTACAGACATTGGATCCAACCCAGTTTGGCTTTGTCAAGGGCAGATCATGCCTTTTAAACTTGGTTGACTTTTTCAAAACAGTCACCAAGGCCATTGATGAGGGCAAGGCAGTCCACACAGCCTACCTTGACCTTGCAAAAGCTTTTGACACAATACCCCACTCGGGTATCATTGAAAAACTTACCAGCTTAAATGTAAACCCATACGTCACAAGATGGGTTGCAAACTGGCTAAGTGACAGAACCCACAGGGTCAGAGTTGCTGGCGCCATGTCAGACTCCAAGCCGGTCACAAGTGGTGTCCCACAGGGCTCAGTTCTGGGCCCACTCTTGTTCGGCATCTACTTTTCAGAAGTACAGGCAAACACAGGAGGATTATGGCTGACAAAGTTTGCAGATGACTGCAAGCTGGGCACTATAGTTGAAAACACATCAGACACAGATATCCTTCAGAAGGGTCTCATAGAAATGGATAACTGGTGCCAGAGCCATGGCCTAAAGTTAAACGCCAAAAAATGCATAGTCATACCCTTCGGGAAAAACAAGGTTACCCCTAGCTGCCATATAGGTGGCAATCCACTAAGCACAGAAGAGGTTATCAGGGATCTGGGGACCCAGGTTGACAGTAACCTTTCGTTTGACACTCACGTTACCAAAGTAGTTAGGAAGACCTTCTATATTGCCCACCTGATCATGAAGGGATTCACATCTAGATCAAGGGAGGTCATTGTTCCCCTGTACTCATCACTCATCAGACCAATAATAGAGTACAATGCCCCATTCGGAATGTATCTTACCCGACACCTGCAGCAATTGGAAAGGCCCCAAAAGTTCCTCACCAAAAGGATAAAGGGTCTCAAAAATATGTCTTATGCTGCCCGACTGAAGGAACTCCAGCTCTATTCAGTTGCATACCATCTGCTCAGAGGTGACCTGTGCCTGACATACAAGGCCATGTCCAACCCGGAATTAATGAACATGCTCCACCTCAAAAAATCCAAATCCATCAGAACTACAAGAGCAAGAGACTTAAACCTTAACACGGTTATAAATAGGACGTGCTGGAGGGACAGATTCATCACCCAGAGACTCCCTATGCTGTGGAACAAAATCCCGGTACATGTGAGGCAGAGCACCTCGCTGGCTTTGTTCAAGAGAAATCTTGACCAATGGATGGGAGATCGCAGGTTTACTCCAGGGATCACCTCAGTGTCACTACTGGACAGAGGCACGGCAAAATAATGGGCATAGTATCCTTCAAACTTAAGGGGTGGTGAAAGCCACAAAAACTTTGGGCTAGGCTTATAAATGCCCTAGGGCAGATAGCCTAGTACGAACCTATGAACCTATGAACCTATGAACCTATCAATTTCCTTCACTTATTTCTCTTGTTTATTACCATAATACACATATTCTAACATATGCATATTTAAGTCTTCTACACTTTTGAAAACTTTCAGTATTTTATTTTTCACATATTTTCTTCCATAACTCTTTTATTCTATTACAATTAAAAAAAAACATGTTCCATTGTTCAGTTTGCCTACAATAATTACACACTCTTTAATTCTTTTATATGGCATATTAGTTTTAACAGGTAACTTACTTATTGTCAATTTCCACAAAAAAAAAATTCATTACATTCATATGTTTTCTTACACCACCCAAATTTTGTTTTTATCATTTTTCTTTTATTATATTCTGAGTGTCTCCATGGATAAATACAATGTTTATTCATTATATTCAAATACCATTCTTTTCTGCCTTTTTCTACATCTTTTATATTCAATTTCCTTAAGAAAATTTTGATTTGATACTCTTTAATTAATTTCTGTTTTAAATAACTTTTCCATCTTTCGCCTGTGCCTATCCTTTCCCAAAAGTCCTTATATTTGTCTTTCATTATTACATTTATTAGATCTATATTCCCTTCTTTCAACCCTATCAAAAATTTGTAAAGATTCAGGGAAGCTGCATGAATGATCAGATTAATTAATCCTACCACCCCTTCTTCTTCTTTGACATACATAATCCCTCTTCCCATTGGATTTAACCTTGGGCCCCTTATAAATGAAAATACAACAGACAGTAACTATTTTTCATACCTTAATGGAATCATATATACACTTGCTAAATATGCATTTTTTTTTCAAAAAGGATTGAATTTATTAAGTCTACTTTTTTCAATACACATATATCTTAATTTTTTGTATACTTTCCTCCCATTGTTTCTTTCTATACATGCATACTTGTTCCAAACTTTATCCCCAATATTTATAACCTCTTCATTAAACTGAATATGTTCTATGCGATCTGCTGTTCCAGCTCTGTACGTCTTTATACATACCAACTACTCTTAAATATTGGTTTAGTTGTCTAATTCCCTCTTCCATCTACTCTTTATTCTTAGTAATTAAAACAATATCATCTGCATAAGTAAGAATTACTGGTATTTGGACTGCTTCTATTATCTTATATCCTGCTATTCTTAACACTCTATTCAGCTTATTAACAATTACATACATAATTAATGCAAATAAAATACTACTCGACAGACATCCTTGCCTTATCACACATTTTATTTTTATTTCTTCACTTAACTATCCATTTAAATTATTCTCGCATTATTATTTTCATATACTGAAGCAATTATTTTATTTTATCACTTATATTATATTCTTTCAATATATCCCATAAACAATTGTATTGTATCCTATCAAATGTTTTACTCAAATCACATGCCATAACTTTAGCTTCATTCTTTTTATTTATAAAATAATCTATCACTTCTCTCACTATCAATAATAAAGGTTGACATCCTTTCCCTTTTTTCCAAAAATCGTATATTCAAGCAATTTATCTATTTTATTTCCTAACCTTTTCCTTTTATTCTCATAAATATTTTATAATCTGTATTATTAATAAATACTATTTGTCTCCAATTTCTTATATCCTCCTTCCTCCATTCTTCCATATAAATTTCATCACCCCAATACATATTTCTTTTTCTACCACTCCTTTTTCTAACCATTCATTTAGCACATCCACAAAATAAAATGTTTGCCATTCTTCCATGTTGTTATACATGTGATATTCAATACTATCCAGTCCAACCCCAGGATTCAGCAACGCTCTATGTAAGAATAGAGTTATTCTTATACGGAGCATCCTGTGTCCGTATAGAAAAGCAGCGCATCTTGCATATGCATGAAGGTGCGCTGCTGTATTCCTACATGGACAAAGGTCTGTGTATAAGTGCAGGGGGTGTGTCCAAGAGCAGTGCACTTACAATATACATGGCCCCTGCACTCCAGAGTTGCTGTACGGCAATACAAAAACAGCAAAATTGTTCTTTGGACACCTGTAAGTGTACGTGGTGCATGGAGATTACCTTTTAACTATTATTAAAATGCGTACAGGTAGTTGACTCATATATTTTGGTGTGTTCCTCCTAAAATGTGTATCTCCCTGACTCCATGGGACCAAAACATTAAGCTAATGCAAAACCTATGTATTCTATCAACTTTCCAAGGTTGTAAGAGAAATACACAGATAATGGTGCAGAAAGCAATGTGCAAACCCCTATAGTAGATAAAAATAAAACACATATGTATTTTTTTTCTGTCCGCAATAAAGTTTAAGCATAACTGAGTGGGAGTGCATGTTGTGCAGCTATGCTCAGCCTAGCTTACACATCCCAATGAGCTAAATACAAATATATGGCCAAATCAATCTGAAGTGAAATAGTTTAGTGGTTAGAGCTTTTACTTAATATGCAGGCATCTGTGGTTTGAGTCCCAATCAGTCCATTCATGTTTATTTGGTAAGAAAACACAAAAATATATTTTATCAGTAGGTAGTGAATAATATATATATATATATATATATATATATATATATATATATATATATATATATATATATATATATATATATATATATATTTGTTAACCAGGGTAGTGTAGCAGGTCCAAATCTGAGGTATCAGTGTAGTACAGATGTGAAACCCCCATATAAACACAAGTGTCCCATACAGTATAGCCACAAAAGAATGTATTGTAAAAGCACATAGGGGATGTTATGGAAGGTAAACATAGATATCATAATATGTCATTTATGAGGAATCAACCCCACAATGCTGATAGTCTGTAAAAGGAAAGCTGAACAATGCTAACTTGTGGTCAGCTATGCTTAGCCAGTATAAACATTGCTTAAATGTAAATGCTAAGCATGAATTAGCATAGCTAAGTGGATTTGCGCTCTGGTAAGCAGTGCTTAGCATCTACTCCTCCTCTAAGCAGTGCTCATACCAGCTAAGCGGGTTTGCCCAGCGCTTAGCTTAGCATATTCAAAACCGTCCAATCACGGCAAAGGGCAGGAAATTAGCCATATTTAAACCTTGCAGGCCGGAATACAGCTCATAACTGGTTGTAGCTCTCCACTGTAGGCACTATGGCTGGTGTTGGAGAGGGTCTGTGCTTTCAGGTGCAGCGCTGGGGCATACAGGAGTCCAAGGTCATGGTAGGACTCCTTTTAAAAAAACATGATATGAGACTGCTGCAAGACCAGCACCAGGGCTCCCAATACAAAGCAGAGGTCTGGGAAAGTCTCACCCGAGATCTCACCAGTGCCACTGGCATCCCTTGGACTGGTGAGCAGGTCCAGCACCACTATGCTGACTTGAAGCGGAGGAAGAGGGAGCTCTTGGACGAGTGCACAGCAGAGGAATGATGTCCCAGTCATGTGTTAGTATTCATATCAATAACTGTTTACCAAAGTCCAGCCTGTGTATGTGATGGATAGCTATGCATAAATGTTTCTCTATCTGCTTTACAGCTCCAGCAGAGTGTGCTGTGAACCAGGAAGCAAATGCAAGCAGGTTGCAAAGGCTGTGTCATGAGGCTGGTGAATAACAATCTAGCTTGTAGTATTCATACCAAATAAATATAAAGGAGTAGAATGTCACTGTGCTATGTCAAAAGGTAAGTATAGGAATGCATGTATAAGAATGTCGTAATTACAAAGTCAGATTGTATAACCAAGAGAGACTTAGACAGAAAACATTCAAGGAAGAAATATCAGTTTCTCAATAGCTCATTCTGATGAAACACAGCCACGGTTTGAATCCCGGGACTGGTGGTAAGCTGTATGGATAATTTCACCTAGGATTTTGTGAATATGGGTAGAAGCAGTCAGGTAGTGTTAGCAGAAATTTTCTCCACAGGTCTGCCAGGTAAGAAAAGGTATAAAGTAGCTATAAGAAGGCTGTAGTTATAACTGTGTCCAACACCCATGGTCCAACCCCGAGGCTGCAAATGACAGAAAGATAAGTATATAAACCAAGTGGTCTCCCACAAGAAATGTTCAAAAGTCTCATGCTGTCACAGCTACTGGTCCCTGCTGCCAACAACCAGGGTGACCGATAGAAATCAAGGCAGAGTATGGCAGTAGCACACATACATGCACACACACACACACACACACACACACACACACACAGTATGAGTACACATATGTAACCCTGACTATGTGAATATGGGTAGAAACAGTCAGGTAGTGTTAACAGAAATTTCCTCCACAGGTCTGCCAGGTAACAGAAAGTATAAAGTAGCTATAAGAAGGCTGTAGTTATACCATGTCCAACACCCACTGTCCAATCCCAAGACTGAAAATAACAGCAAGAAAAGTACATACACCAAGTGGTCTCCCACAAGAAATGTTCAAATGTGTCATGCTGTCACAGCTACTGGTCCCTGCTGCCAACGACCAGGGTGACTGATAGAAATCAAGGCAGGGTATGGCAGTAGCACACACACACACACACACACACACACACACACACACACACACACACACACACACACACACAGTATGAGTGCATGTTAGTAACCCTGACTATGTGAATATGGGTAGAAACAGTCAGGTAGTGTTAACAGAAATTTCCTCCAAAGGTCTGCCAGGTAACAGAAGGTATAAAGTAGCTATAAGTAGGCTGTAGTTATACTGTGTCCAACACCGATGATCCAACCCCAAAGCTGCAAATGACAGCAAGATAAGTACATATATACCAAGTGGTCTCCCGCAAGAAATGTTCAAAAGTCTCATGCTGTCACAGCTACTGGTCCCTGCTGCCAATGATCAGGGTGACTGATAGAAATCAAGGCAGGGTATGGCAGTAGCACACACACACACACACACACACACACACACACGCACACACACACACACACACACACACACACACACACACACACACACACACACACACGCACACACACACACAGACACTATGAGTGCACATATGTAACCCTGACTATGTGAATATGGGTAGAAACAGTCAGGTAGTGTTAACAGAAATCTCCTCCACAGGTCTGCCAGGTAAAAAAAGGTATAAAGTAGCTATAAGAAGGCTGTAATTATACACTGTGTACAAACATGCCACTGACCAACCCAAGGCCATAGGTTGTTGTAATAATACCTGTAGAGTAATGATTAGAGCAATGATCATTAAAGCCATGATCACTGCAAGAATCTACATTTGTTAATTGACATCTCTATCTCTCCCCCACCTTATCTTCACCAGTAATCTAAACACATAAATAAATGGGTATGTTTTGTACCAAACCTACCACTGGGACATGTGTTCTATTCTTCTACAAATATTGAAATGTTTTCCAATTAATGTTCCCTGTTCAAATGCTATCATTGGTGGCCTGTTGCTATCAATGTAACCTGCATGCCGGTGTAATGCCCACTGTGGTTCCATATATAAATGTGTTCTGTTTGCTATGCAAATGTTCCAAATCTGTTGTTTTGGGTTAATGGGAATACTCATGCATGCTTTTATAACTAATCCTGGAATGTGTTTTCCATTACTCACCAGCATATGTTCTAAAACTGCAACACCATAGCATATCTGGGAAGGCTTATTCCAGTGGATCTACCTCTCCCACCTCATCTTGCCATTGCACTGGGCCCCAGCACATCTGAGACCCACCTGGGACATCCACATCTGCTGGTCCTGCACCACCTTTGGGTGGAACCTCCTCAGGGGATGGGGCCCCCTGGGTGTGGGAGCAGACAGGATCCTGTCACCCAAAGACAGGTCCGGGGTCTGGTGCGTAGTGAGCTCCACAAAGAATTGGGAGGTCTGCTATGCCAGCTTGAGGGCCATGTGCAGCATTTAGAGGGCCAGCCTGCACCTCCTGCTCAGCCCCCAACACAGCCACCTTCAGGGCCATGAAGGTGCAGTAGTGATTGCCCATGGGTGGGGACCTCAGTCCCACTGTATCCATTTGGGTGCTCGTGTGCTTCCCATTACCAAACACCCCTCCCTGTCCAAGGTGTTTACCCCCATGTCATATACCGCCCCTGTATGCTGTCTTGTCTGTCTTGTCTGCCTTCCTACCAAACCTACCTCCCCAAATACACCTACT